>NW_020837949.1:29347877-29584436 GCF_003676395.1 Aethalodelphis obliquidens
GGCTCACGGGCCCAGCCGCTTCGCGGCATGTGGGATCTCCCGGACCGGGGCACGAACCCGTGTCCCCTGCATCGGCAGGCGGACTCCCAACCACTGCGCCACCAGGGGAGCCCCCATTTTGTAATTTTTGACCCTAAAAATGTACTTGTGGAGGGAAGAGAGTAGCGGAACCTCTGTATCCCAGCTCATCTGCCCCTTTCCCATCACAACCCCCTCCATCACTACTGGTGTCAATGAGTGTAAAGCAGATGAAAGGGGAAACAGGTTGATTGTTGGCTTGCTGTCTACTCTTTCTTTTCTTTCTTGGCCGCACTGCATGGCTTGTGGGATCCTAGTTCCCCGACTAGGGATTGAACCTGGGTCCATGGCAATGAAAGCCCAAGTCTTAACCACTGGACTGCCAGGGAATTCCTGCTGTCTACTCTTTACATAATATTGCTACAGAGGGTGGGAGGAGGATGTACTATATTCCAAAACCTCTGCTAAGTGTGGGAAGGCAGAGCTAAAAGCAGCAGTCCTTGTCCTTAGTGACTTCTAGTAGGGAGAGAGCCTGCACAGGAAATAACAAGTGACTACCACCATAATAGAAATAACTGGGGAATTCCTCGGGAGTTGAGTGTACTTGGGAAATACTTCCACAAGTATTTGGAAAGGAGGCAGATTGGAACTGAGTCTAGAAGAATAAAAAGGAGTGAGCCAAACAATCAAAAGAAAGGATACGTTGTTAAGAGGCTCCCAGGCAACTCCTAGCAGCAGGGATGGTCTTCTGAGGAGGTGGAATAAGTCCCTGCCTCTGATGATGCTGAGATACCTTCCTGACAACTTCCTGTCTCTCATGCTCTTTGAATTACTTAAATTCCAAGACGAGCAACCTATTCTGCCTAAGAATTCTTCTCTTTGCTAAAGTACAACTATTCTCGAGAGTGCTAACACATTAAGCCTTTGAACTCATTTGTATCTCTTTGGGATTAAATTTATATATCAAATTGTTTCTTGAAGGCAGATTTTAATGGGGAAAGAAAGGTTCAAAGAAGGAAATAGGGCCCAGCAATGAAGCCTGCAGCATTGAAGTCCAAACTTGGACTGTTTGAAAGTTTTACCCAGGGCTGGTTGTGTCTAGAAAAAGCTTTTTTCGTGAACTGACTTTTAAAGGGGCATTTGTTTGTCTAGCAGGAGTGAAGGGAACCAGCCATCATGCCTTAGAGACCCTGTATTGATCTTTGCAGACAAACCACTAAATAGGACTTGACTGCTACACAATAGAGGATTAATCCTCCCTTCTGCATAAGCCTACAGCGGGCATGTCAACATGCATTTATGAAACCTTGCTCTGTGCAAAGAAGAGAGCAGAGAACCCAATAAGCCAATTAATGTAGGGAAGTCAAAAAGGGAATGTGGCCAACATGTTTCATTTTTCTTCAGTGAAACTCGATTCAATGAAATCAGAAAAAAACAAGTTTTAATATAACTTCCTAACTCTATTCATGGTGTTTAATTTACATGGTTTATACACAGTTTGATGCTAATTATTTTATCATTTAGAAGGAATAAGATGTGAAAAAAATATTTTTATCACCTTAGTGAGGCTTTCTTGTTGAAACATCCCAAAGATTACAGAAGATTTGAAATAAGAATGAATCTAGGTAATTATAAGCTCCTGCTAGCCTAGAAATATAATGTTGAGTGGAATTCTGCTTAGGCTTACTAAGTGAGTAGGCAAGGAGGAAATTTATCTGAGTGAAGTCAAACAAATTTCACATCTAAAGTAAAATGAAGTAGTTGTTTTTTTAAACCAAATTGATTAGGTAAGATATAAGTTTAACTCCCTAATCATTAATTAATCACAAAAGTCAAACAAGTACACAGGTGGTTTTCAGTAAAGATAGCAAGTAGAGAACACATGGAAAGCTACATGTTAGCTTTAATGTCAAGTCAGAGAAAATTTTAGTGCCTGTGAAGAGTCATCACTACATACCTATTGAAACATGGTACCATTAATGAAAGAGGATGTGGGGTCATGGGAGTATGTGTTAATTTTAAGCTCTATGATCTTTCTCATGATATACTCAATGTGCTGTTTTAACCTCCTCCCAACTTTTCTACTCAGAAACAAATGTAATCTTGCGGTAATTGCAATTCCAGCATCCTGACATAGCAAGTAAGGGACTTTGAGGATGATTTTGATGAGTTTGTTTTAGCTGTTTTCATGCCTTTGTGTACAGAACATCCACTCTTCATGTGGTGATGTCTTCTTCTGAGAGCAGGAGCATCTCACTCTCATGGGGTAATGGATCCAGATAAGAAGAGTAGCCAGCAGTTAACTGGACACAAAGAGGTAAGTGTAGCAATATTTTCTATTCTTTCATTAACTGGATATGTGAAGTACAAGTAATTTCAGAGGGGCAGAACCAACCTTGAAGATTTTCTTACTTTACCTGCTTACACAACTACCAATTTTTTTTTTCCCCAAAACTAACCTTAACAACCCTAAAAAGCCCCGCATAAAACAAAACAGAGCAAAAACACAAAAAGCAGGGCTTCCCTGGTGGTGCAGTGGTTGGGAGCCCGCCTGTCGATGCAGGGGACGCGGGTTCGTGCCCCGGTCCAGGAAGATCCCACATGCCGCGGAGCGGCTGGGCCCGTGAGCCACGGCCGCTGAGCCTGCGCATCCGGAGCCTGTGCTCCGCAACGGGAGACGCCACAACAGTGAGAGGCCCGCGTACCGCAAAAAAAAAAAAAAAAACCGCACACACACACACACACACACAAAGCAAAAGAGAACTGACTTTGGGACAACAGAGATCACCTAACTTGGAACACTCTGCCAAATCCCTGCCATGTGTAAGCAGAGAGACATGACTCACCAACGGGACCCACCTCCACCAACCAAGATCCTCTTGAAGCAGTCAAGCTAGCTCAGTTATGAGAGTGCTCTGTCTCCAATGCTCCAGAAGGTGGATGCCAAGGAAAGCCTCAGAAATGAGCCAGAGGTCTATGTTGTATAGTTGGTCTGCACCGTCTTCGGGCTCCAAGTTCTCGATTCACCGTCATTGGTTCTACTATCTCAGTAAGTCTTGAATTATCTCAAGAGCTATTTGATGTTTCCAAAAAGCTTTTCTGTGATTTAATTTCTATTTCGTTCACTTGAAACTTTTATATATGGCCTTCTGCTCTCTAAAAATGGGTGCATGTTATAAACTCAGAACAAGAAGAGAAAGATGTCTCAATTCCCAAAGGTTAGGAATGGCTATCGTGATGAGATTTTCCATTTTTATCTTCTATTTCATTATAGAACACACTCCTCCTCCCCAGGGGAAGGTAAGTACCATAAGTATTAAATGTGAGCAAACTGGATAATACAGAAAGAATAGGCGAAATGCGTCTGAATGTTGCTAAGTTCTTATGATTCCAAATTAATATACAATTCTGGAAGAAAAGAGTTCAAAGATGAGAAATAACAACTGGTAAGCTACATCAATGTGATTAGCTGTTTCCATGGATAGCTATTTGCAGGCACAATGTTGGCTCATCCTGGGTTGTAATACAAACAAATCTATGAATTATAACTGAACACCTTTTATATGTTAATTGCATTGTGTTTATAACAACACATGTATTTACTTACCTAATCAGATAAAAACAGTAATTTATTTCTTTGTCAGAACTCCTTTATCATCTAAAGGAAGCTTTATCTGATTAACTTTAGCTGGTAGATTAAAATTCTCGGTGCTTGAACATACATTCTCAATGGACACATGTAGGAAGGAAACGACTTTTTAGGAAGAAAACAAAAGTGAGCTTGTTTAGGAAAACTGAATGATTATAGGACTCAGAATTATATATCGAACATTTGATTTTCTTGTATTCATTATCTATTAGCATTAGAGATTAAATAATAATCAATGTGCTCAAGAAAGCACTGTAATGGATCTACTACTCTCCAGATATGAGCAAAAAGCTTTTTCATTTTATAGCTTTCCTGAAATAAGCCATTGCACAGAGGGAAATGCTTGCTATCGAGCCAGTATTGTTACTGGGCTTTTTCATATTTGCTATGTCTGAATTTGCTTCTGGTATTCCAGTAAAACTAAACCAAACCAAAACAAGAATAGTGTATCATCACAATCCAGACTTTCTAAAGTCCCTACCCTCACATTTTAGCTGTGCAGTTCACATAACTAATAATGTTACAACAAAACCTCCCAATGACAGCAGAGGTCAACGAGCCCCAGTTGGCACTTTAGTTTGTTTCAGGAAAAATTAGATGCATTTAAATTTCAGATTAGCAAGAGATGACAGGATCATTTGAATGAGGGTTTATTGCGGAGACACTTGTCAGAAATCATGTCCATCTCTGATGGCACATTGCCAAGATTTGTAACCTACATGGATTTTACTAAAAAAAAAAGTGTCTACCGTTACTCGTTATCAAACACTAGCATATTATGCCTCTTATTACTCTTTCCCAGTTGATGGCATTTTATTTGAAGCAACAAGATTGGAGACATCTCATTTTAATCTTGACAAGACAGGGAGTCAGAACTGCTGTGGTCAAGTTCAGCCCTGTCTCCTAGCAGACTTGTGGACGTAGAGTGAATAATCTAACCTCTCTGAGACTGTTCGATTATCTGCGATATGTGGGGATGAGCATATTCACTCTTTCTGCTTGCTTCCCAATGTGTGATGGGAGGTTATTACTCTAAACCATCTCATCCAGGGGGACTCTGCTGTTAGAGATGAGTTGGTGCGTTTCATAAATCATATTTATACAAAGTTCATAACCCCATCATTGGGTAGGTATTATTATTTACCCTTATTTTACAGATAAAGGAAAGAAGGCTTAAAGGGGCTAAGTAACTGCAGGGACAATCACAGGAGAAGCAAGAAGGGCTAGATGGGCCTGAACTCACATTCTTCAAGGGGCTTTTGCATGTGGTCTTTTTCCCTTTTTTACAAATGATGCTTTGCCTGCAGATGACATGCATGCTTATCAATGGCAGAGCTGAAATCTGACCCCAGGCATTCTGGAACTTGCAGGTGGAATCAATGTCTTTCAAGAAGCAAATGGAGGTACATCCTGAATCCGTTCAGGAAATTTAGGTTCAGCCATCACTTCAGGGACCTGTAGCTGGTTTTTGAACTTCCAATTTTAGAGGACTATTTCTTTTAGTTTCCCTCTATTTTAAAATCAAATAAAATTTATTTTCTCAGGTGGAAATGTATTGCACTTTTCATTATGGACTTCTGTTTGCTCTCCTATCTAATATTCTTTCGTTCATGTATATTCTTCCTAGACTATAAAGCTAAGTTGAAAAATAGATTTCAGAAATCCAAAATTCAAAGGAAAACCACAAAACTGAAGTTTTCAAAAGGTAAAGAGGCTCCACGGATGCAAGTACAAATTAGACCCACCGTACTAAAGAGAGAGCGCTTTCTATCTCAGTCCTTTTAAGATCCATGTTGACAAAAAGTAGAGCAAGAAGCCCCAGTTCTGCCTGATCTCCTCAACTGTTAACCATTTAAATTGGGAGGAAGCACCTGAGACATCAGCTATCAACTCTAGAGCATAAATGCTCAGTCTTCTTAATTTTCCTTAAGCTTATTTAGAGTCTTTATTACACAATCAGCTCTTTTACTGTCCACTTTAGCTTGTGTATTTTTATTTTTTCATTTCTTGTGTTGCCTGATTATAGCCTGAAACTCAATAGAATTAATTGTGCTCCTAACTTTAAAAACAGACCTTGGTGAACCTGCATATTAAAATGAACCAAAATAGGGCTTCCCTGGTGGTGCAGTGGTTGAGAGTCCGCCTGCCGATGCAGGGGACACGGGTTCGTGCCCCGGTCGGGGAAGATCCCACATGCCGCGGAGCGGCTGGTCCCGTGAGCCATGGCCACTGAACCTGCGCGTCCGGAGCCTGTGCTCCGCAACGGGAGAGGCCACAACAGTCAGAGGCCCGCATACTGCAAAAAAAAAAAAAAAAATGAACCAAAATAAAAAATGAACTCACACTGAAAAGTCTGTTATGAATTGCTTTTGCCCAGAAACCAAAGCCTCAAGGAATAGAACCAGAATATTCTCTGAACTAAAGCTGAACAGAACTTGTATAAAACACAAAAACCATTTAAAATCTTTCACTTATTCCTAAAGAAATACAAAGAAGTCGTGTCAAATCCTCAGTGACCAGAAAGGCTATTTAATTTAGGGAACCCTATTGGGTCCCTTTTGCTGGCATGACCCTCTCCCATAGCCTATCTGGTTCTAGTTGCTTTCATAAGAAAAACATAATTTCCTTCATTATAGGCCTTTGGTATTTCTTAAATTAAGTTTGGAAAAGAACATCTTCATAGCTAACAGACACTGAACTGTTTTCGGCTTCCTGGTAAAGTAAATGAAAGTCATTCAAATACAGTGTTAAATTCATTGCTTTACATATACTGACCTTCGGCTTTATTGAATAAAGAATAACTGTTATACAGCATGTGGAATATAAACTTACAGATCTAAATGTACATAGGCACTATACTGATGAAATCAGTATTTTTGAATCCTTAATCAAATGCTAAAATCAATATCTTTTTTTTTTTTTTTTTTTTTTTGCAGTATGCAGGCCTTTCACTGCTGTGGCCCGTTGCGGAGCACAGGCTCCGGACGCGCAGGCTCAGCGGCCATGGCCCACGGGCCCAGCCGCTCCGCGGCATGTGGGATCTCCCGGACCGGGGCACGAACCCGTGTCCCCTGCATCGGCAGGCGGACTCCCAACCACTGCACCACCAGGGAAGCCCTAAAATCAGTATTTTTGATGAGAGGATGTGACATCTCTCAGACAACTGATGATTTCTTTATAATTTTTATGTAAGCATTTGTATGTTATATACAATATATAAAAAAGTATATAAATGTAATATATAATCTACATTTTATATTTTTGTATCATATATATGAACCAGGAAATATTTAGTACAAAATTTTCTAATTGTAGTGTAGTTTAAGGAACTATACTGTGTATTTATGTCTTCAGATAAGTAGTGGCAGAAAAGCAGAAAATATGTAAGCAACAGTGTGGACAGCCTAAAAACGTACAGAAGAACATAGCTAACTGACTAATGTGAATTAAAAAATCAGACCAAGGGGCGAAAAGTGTACAATAGCTCTAGTTTGGTAAGAGCATACAGATATTATCATTATTGTATCTCCTGCTTTAGTGAGCGTAGTGAGAATGGATCAGGTAGGAATGCATGTTCTGCCAGCCCTGAGTGAAAATCCTACTGCTGCCATGTAGCCTGTCTGTGAATTACTTAACCTTGACGAGACTAAGTTTTCTTATCTGTCAAACAGAGCTGAAAACCTCAGTTAGTTAATTTTCTTGATACAGTCTAAGTACCAATCTTAGAATGGCTCCTTACGCCAAGACAGTCTCAAGTTATGATGATAAATAAGAAAACTTGTGTTTGGTATGGTTACCAGACCATTTGCCCTCAGAACTGGGGTTCATGTCAGGAGAAACTGGGGGAAAATGCAAAATCAACCCAGGCTCAAAGAACTGAGATGATAGTTGACCTCCTTTATGACTATCTCTCTTTTCAAAGGGGCTGAAGTGTACAACGTCCTCCTGGCTAAAATATTTGCAATTGCATTATTGTACAATTAAACTTTTATTCAATTTTAATAATGAGACAGAGGAGAAAATACTGCTTCACTAAATTACCTGCTCCCCGCTCAGATTTGAATATTTAATAGCTCAGTCAATGGCAAAGCAATTATAAATGTCTGCAAATAAAAATAATTCCTTATTCCTGGTGTGCAAACATATGTATGTGCCTTCCTTATCAGTTACAATAGAAGTTTGAAAAAAGACTTGGGAACAATTTGTCGTTCTTTCTTGTCCTCACAGTGTATTGAAATTAGGGATCTTTACCTTATTATAATTTGATTCATTACTGTGAATTTGAAGTGTGATTAAACCATCAGGTACAAAGCAGCAACACACAGTAGATACAGACAGCGCACAGAGCTGGCTTCATGGGTGTGTGACGTTGCATTTACACACGGCCACGTGCTCACAAAGGCCCCCTGCTGGGTTTAATGTTCTGCTGCTGCCATCTTGAAACTCTTAATAATTCTATCTTTGATGTTGTGTTTTGTAAGTGCAATCCTGTGGGACGACAGAGCACACACAAGAGCGGGGGAGATGCACACAGCATGGGCATCTGCTGTTCCTTGCTGCTCTATTTGCATATAACACATCCCTTGAGCACAGAATCCTAGTGGATCCACACTATGTGGGAGTTCAGCAAGACTCAAAGCAAGTACACGATGAGTGTTACATCCCCGCCTGAGGAAGTGGGGAGTGCTCACAGCCCTGAAAAGTCACGCTTTCCTCTTGAAGCAGAATGTGGTTCGAACACAGAAAGAAGAAATGGCATTCTAAGAACTGTGAACAAGAACTTCTACCACATCCCTTTTTCCTTCTGTTTTTTTGCCGACCACTTAGGCTGAAAAGGATGACCTAGAAGGAAAGGGGAAAGATAGGGCAACCTGTAGGAATCCAAAACTTTTCCTTTCAGCCTTTCCTCACTCATCAGCAAGCCAAAGGTTGACAATGTTGGTGTAATGGGAGCTAATCATTGAAGGTACATAAAAACAACTGAGTTAGTTTTGTGCAGCGTTTCCATTATTCTTATAAAACCAAAATACACATGTGTATTTGCGTTATGAAATGCGGACTGTGTGATTTTGGTGTTTCTGTATAGAAGGGGAATATTCACATTTGCATTTAACTCTGATATTGCCCAATGTAAAGATGAACTATAAAATTTACGGTAATAATTTAAAGTTGTAAGTTTTCTTTATTTAGAACCCCGTTAAGTAGCAAATAAAAATTATGACAAGTGAAGGGAAACTGTGGAAGAAGGGATAAAACTTTCCGTTTTAACACTTTTAAGGGACTTTATTTCATGCTTTTTGAACAGGGGCTCGCATTTTTATTCTGCTCTCAGTTCTGTGAATTACATAGCCTACCTGGCATGAACAGGGTAACACAGTGGTTAAGTCCAAAGGCTTTGAAGCCACCCAGAGCTAGATTTAAATCATGTTCTGCCACTTAGCCATGGCCTCATTTTTCTAAGCTTCAGTTTTCTCATCACTTAATTATTTAATCAACCTATATTTATTGAGCTTACTGGGTATACTGTGAGGTACACAAGTGAGTTTCTTTACCTTCATAGAGCTTACATGGTAAAGAGGAAGACAGAAATTCAACTGATAAACAAAAAATAAGTGCATAATTACACATTAAGATAAGGGCTATGAGGAAAGACAAGGATGTTTTGAAAAAGAAAATTGGGGAGGGTGTTGAGACCTAATTTATTTTGGGTAGTGAAATACTTAAGTTGAGACATAGAAGATGAGTAGGAGATAACTGGGAAAAGAGTTGGGCAAGGGAAGACATGAAAATACCTAACTCATAAGGCATCTATGAAGACTGATACACATGAAAAATATTAGGACAGTCCTGGCAATAGTACACAGTGAACACAAGATAACTTTATTATTATTAGAAGGCTTATACTAGTTGGTCTAGAAGGTGATTTTTAGCCTTATCCTCACTATCCATTCATATTAGGCAATGTGTGTATAAATATTTTTCTAGAAAATTCCTTCTCAGCATAGTCACTCATTTAATGATATTTAGCTGAACTTTAAGTATGGAATAGGATTCCATTCTGTTAATTCTCTCTCCTTGGCAAAGCTCTTTCTTATACACACATATCAATTTCTAATGAATTTACTCGGGAGGCCCATAGTTCATGGTCTGAATCTATATGTTGTCTGACTCAGTTTTGTTTCACTGCATTGTGATAGCATGCTTCCCTTTGGGCACAAGAGCATTTCAATTAAAGAAAGCCAGTGAAGGCCTTTCCTTCCTGTCTTTAGTTTTCTTTTACTTGTCATTGATTTTAGCAACTGTCATGAAAATGATAAAAAAAAAAGTGTCTTTCTTCTCTTTGAGTTGTCACTTTTGTCTCTCCCTTTCTGCCAGTCACAGAATTAGCGTCTCCCTTATGACTCTTTTATCGGAAAACAGGCTCTGTGTCTTCTTCCCTGATGGAATCCCAGGTCTGAGGTCCAGTTAGCTAGTTTCTTGCCAAAGCAGAAACATGTGGGAAAGGCTGGCAAATGTAGAACTATCCCTGAGCAAAATACTGTGATAGGTGAGGGTGGTATTTGCTGTCACTTTGCCCCCTCATCACTAGCTCTCTTACAGTCTTCTTTCCTCTATCACCCAGAGCCTTCAAGCTGATGGAGCAGTATCCTACTGCAGCCCGCCTTGTCCCTCAGCAGCATCCTGAGTGCTTGACAACCCCTTGTTCACCCCAACCAGAGGCAGATAACAAAGCATGAACTTCAGGGCTCTGAGAAGTGTCCTACCAATGTGTTCACAGTGTCAAGTCTATATTTGTTTAATTTTCCAGAGTAAATTATTGTACCCACTATAGACTGGTGCTGCTGTCTCTTTCTACTTGTACTTTACCATCTTCATATTTCCCCTTTGGTCAGAAAGTGTTGGAGCACTTTGGGATCTGGCTAAAGGATTAAGTTGAGCATACACGTAGTTTGAGTTCCATGGGCTACATTTATGTGATTCACAGCCAGTTCCATGAATAGTTACTATTGTCATAGCTGTCCTGGTGTAGGAATTATTTCCAGAAATATACCTACCACCCTCTGTGCCAGTCTCCCTGTACCTGACCCAACGGCACAGGGCTAGAATCTGTATCAATATAGAGATGTGTTCTACATCATCTGGCAATGGAAATAGGTGGGTTTCTTCTAGATTATCCAGAAGCTAGTCTGAGGAAAATTCTTCCAATCATTAGATGTGTCAAGTGGTAAGCAAAAGATTAAGTTCTCATTAATGTCAAGTTAAAAGACAAGTTTTCTCCTGTCAGGGATAGAATTGATAACTGAAGGTACATTGCATCATACACTTTTAATGGGAATTTTAATGTAGAATTGTACTTAGTTACATTTCTAGAAAGACAGAATTCTTGCCTTTTTAGGAAACAAACCTTTAATAGTACTACAAACTATAAATATGTCTGTTTTATGCATCCCAACTATCAGTTAAATAAAAACCAAATTTTGATCAACTATGCTACAGCCCACACTGAATTCTGCTTATATTCTCTATGTAGAAAATACTACAAATACTATTCTTATGCAAAGAGGTGAGCAACAAGTATGCGACCTAAAAATGTAAGGCAAAAGTATTATAAATGTGTGGTAAACAATTAATTCGTAGAAATATTTTCTGGATTTTGTGACATTTATGTTACTATTCAACTTTCTTAAAATGTATAATTTGCTATATTTTCATAATTCTAAATAAATATTTTTCTATGAAATTTTGCATTCATTTTGCATGTTTGTCTTAAAGAGTCCTCAAAACTATATAAGCAAAAAAAAAAAAAAAAAAAAAAAAAAACTATATAAGCTTCAGGCCCCCTAAAAGCTGTTACCATCCTCACTTCAACCCTATACATCTTAATCATCAGAAAATTAATGTTACGGTGACAAGCATTTTCTGTTACCCTTAGTACAATTTTATGGTGGGGTACTAGCCTCTGTTATATACCCGTTCCAAAGGGTCTTCTAATCTAACTTTATAAAATGAACAGTGAACTGCACAATCCCACCCTCTGGATTTACACTCTGGCCCACAGCTGGAAGTGAAATAGAAGTTAGTCAATAAGGAACCCTTTATGGGGATAAGAGAGACAGAAGGGGATTCCAGGGAGCTGTGTAGACTAGGGTTGGAATGGGTAAAGAGAGAAGAGAGAAACTGAGCAATACATCACGTGAGCAGAGAGAAAGGGGAGAGAGCAAGACCTTTATTCCTTTTCAAGTCCTCATTCCAACATGCTCTGTCTTGAGATCCATGGATCTCTCTGTAACGTTATAACATCCCTGCTTCACATCTCTCATTTATTGGGATTTGAATGACTCTCTGTTCCCGGCAGGGAAAAAAGTCCTGAAAAATCATCCTCCTCAATAAATTTGCGTTTTACTGGAGGATTCTGAAAAATAATAGTTATGATTAATTGAATGCCACCAAATTACTGAATACTGACACCATCTCTAATCTTCACAATGTTCCCAGCAGGTAGCTATCATCGACATTTTAAAAGTGAGAAAATGACCTCGAGCAGATGAGTAACTTGCTAAATAAAGATCATGTAACTGGAAAGCAAAGCTGGGCTGGAACTCACCTTTGTCTGACTCTAAACTGCGTTCTATCTGTTATACCACACTACCTACCCGTGTCTAAAGCCAAAGGAAGTAATTTCTGCTGATGGAATTTTATGTGACTTTGAACACATGACTGTTGGATGTTAGAAGCCATAGAGATCATCCAATTAAGTCCCTCATTTTTACATTAAGGTCATTGACATCTTACAAGGGATGCAGATCAAAGTTCCCGAATAAGTGTTGGAGCAGAGCCAAGAACTTGGGTCTCCTGGTTTCCTTCCATTAAAATTTACTTATTCTGATAATGTACAAGAATCCCAGACATAGCCCAATACTCCCTGAATAAAAACTATTTACCTTTGGTAAATTCACATCTAATACGTCACAGTTTTATTCCAAAAGAATAGATTAATAGGCAATATTCAAGAAATTTAAATATGAATTCCTTTAAAAAGTGATTTAAATTTTATTCCACATGTTCATTCATTTTAAAGGATTTACACTTTATGTCATGTAGATTATTTAAAAACTAGAAAAAAGGACAGTAATACTTGCTATCAGTAGCACCTGCTGTGTTTTACATATATTATTTCTAATCCATGCATAATGTAGTATGATACATTAGGGACAATGAAACTTAGATAAATTAACTGACAAATGGCCACCCAAATGATAAGGGCCAGAATAGGATTTAACACAGATCTTGGTTGACTACAAATAGTAAATATTTTACCAATTTTGTTGAAGTTAATATACATAAGATTCAAAATGTGGGCATTTAGACATGGCTTATGTTATGCCCTTATTATTTTGTGCTTCTTTTCTTGCTATCTGTGAAATGATTATGGCTTGCCATTGAAATCAACAGTCTGGTTAATAGTTTTTAAATATTCCTTGAACAGAAACCTTGGTATATAAATACTCAAGACTGTGAATTTTCTCACTGAGAAGGAATAATAGCCTTTGAAGAAAAAATACATTATAAGAAAAACAGCGTACCTGACCAGGGCTTTAAGATTTAAGAATCATTTCTGCATTTCAAACTGAAGTTCAAGCATTTAGAAGATTTATTTAAGTCCCTAGGAAAAAAAACACCTTGGGAATTCTACTATCCTGAATAATGCATTGTCCAAAAATAAACCGGAATTTATTATGAAATTCTGCTATTTTAGAAGTGCCTTTTTCTACAAATTGCTACTTGGCTACGGTTGATTACACTGATATTGATTTTTGGTCTTCTCGAATAAACAGACAGAGGTCATGAAAGGTAATATTCTTTACCTAGACTTTTTCATTCAGGATTCTATTAGAAGGAATGTAGACAGGACTGGATAGTATTTGGCCAATAGCCATTATTATGTGAGGTGAAATGAATATATATTTAGCAGAGTGCCTTGCATACCCTAAAAGCTCAGTAAGTTAGCTATTGCTATTTTTATTATTGGCTATAGAAACATGCCAGGGAAACCCTCAGTGATGTGGATGGCTCCCTAAAATGAACACAGCATTTTGTCAAATGTTTCATGAGACATCCAAGTGTGCTAGGCTAGTGGTGAAATAAAGCTGCTTTGCGTAGCTACAAGATGGGATTTCTGGGTTTGGTTTGCTCCTGGCTTTTTGCCATCCATGTCAGAGCCCTTGTCGATTGCCCTGGAAATTTGATCTGACCTGCTGATGTGACGTTGCTGACACCACAGTGCGGCCAGTGCCACCTGCAATGTATCAGCACTTTTCTGGCTGCAAGTTCCACATACCTCTAACAAATACCCAATTTCTCATTCTGGGGATGCACTTCCTTTTCTCCTTCTTGAACTTAGGCCCCCAATTTAGGGCTGTGTGATAACTGTTCTTCTGAATGTTACAGTCAATGAACGGCCTCACGTCATTTTCCACTTACAGTCAACCGAAAGAAAAAATTGGCAACAAAACACTGTCAGCATAGCCACATTGCTCCCAATAATTTTAACTGTAAAGGGTGAAAAAAAGCAGTTCAGTATCCAGGTAATTATTCTCCACTAGGGTTCACCACCTTTGAAAGGCAGTTTGCCAAGGTCCTGAATATCACCATCTGAAGGGTGATGGCTAAATGCTGACTCCTGTCATGAAGCAGTAAGAATGGAAGAACACTGGCCTTAGATAGTTCCTAAAGGAAGTTACTGATGAGGGGTAGAGGCAGCTATCATTTTGGTGTTAATTTAATAGGCAGGTGGTGGCAGTGATGGTTGTATCCAGCTCATGTTCCAGTGAAAAGTGGCATATGTGAAAATTTGACCCATGGTCAGATATTTTTTCTCTTTGACAGCAGCCATTCCAGAGTTTCTCAATAATGCCAACTTAGCCCCCCACTCACTGGACCAATTAGGACATCTAGATTCCACATTCCACATTTGAGACCAAGTTGTCCACTTTTTTCCTGGATATATTAGAATTGTGTAAACTGAGCCAAGACAAGAATAATCACAAAGTGAACTAATATAACTTTCCAGGCAAATGACTTAGGAAGAGGAGCTCTCCTTTAGAACATGACCAATTAGCCATCCTAATTTCCATCCTAAATTCACCTAGTGTCTACTTCACTTCTTGTCTCCTTCCCTGCTGGGCAGGGAGGGAGCTCTGGAAGCTTTTAATTTTCATTGTGAGTGGAATTGTGTGGCAGAAATTTCTATAAAGTCAATATAGCTAGTATACATTTTCCTTAGTAATAGAACTAGAACCCAAATTTTTACAATTGAAGTATAGTTGATTTACAATGTTGTGTTAGTTTCTGGTGTACAGCAAAGTGATTCGGTTGCATATATATATATATATATATATATATATATATATATATATATATTCTTTTTCATATTCTTTTCCATTATGTTTTATTACAGGATTCTGAATATAGTTCCCTGTTCCATACAGTACACCTTGTTGTTTATCTGTTTTATATATAGTAATTTATACCTGCTAATCCCAAACTCCTAATTTATCTCCCCCCAACCCCACTTTCCCCTTTGGTAACCATAAGTTTGTCTTCTATGTCTCTGAGTCTGTTTCGGTTTTGTAAATAAGTTCACTTGTATCATATTTTAGATTGCACATATAACTGATATCATATGATATTTGTCTTTCTCTTTCTGACTTACTTCACTTAGTATGATAATCTCTAAGTCCATCCATGTTGCTGAAAATTGCATTATTCCATTCTTTTTTATGTCTGAGTTTTCCACTGTACATATATACTACATCTTCTTAATCCATTCACCTAAATGTCAATGGACATTTAGGTTGCTTCCATGTCTTGGCTATTGTAAATAGTGCTGCTATGAACATTGGGGTGCATGTATCTTTTTGAATTTGAAGCGTTTTCTCCAAATATAGGCCCAGGAGTGGGATTGCTGGATCACATGGCAACTCTATTTTTAGTTTTTTAAGGAACCTCCATACTGTTTTCCATAGTGGCTGCACCAATTTACATTCCCACCTACAATGAAGGAGGATAGAACCCTAATTTTTTTTGCTATGCATTACAGCAATTCAACTAGGTACTAATTCAGCTAGGTATTACCATGTGACTAAGTGCTGGGAAGTGAAATAAATGCAAATATGTTGGAAAGAACTTTGGGGGAATTTTCCTTAAAAAGGAAAGGGAATATCTATATTTTTCCCCTTTCTACCTTCTACTACCTGAAACATAAATGAAATAGATGGAACTCCAGCAGCCCTTTTTGGCCATGAGGACAAGGGCACATCTTAAGGGTAAGATGTGATCTAGAAGGAGACTGTGTCTCTCTAGACTTTGTGGAGTCACTGTATCAGCCTTCTATGTCCTACCTTTATTCTTCTTATATGTAAGGGTCAAAGGTACTTCTATCTTGTTTAAGTTACCTGGTCAAAATGAATCTTGATACAGATCATAATGGACACTACAGAAGGTTTTTTTTTTTAACATTACATTTATTAGCTATTGTCTTCCCCTCTATGACTCTGCACAACCCTATGTACTTTTGTGTTTACTAAATATTTAATGAGCAAATGAATCTTAACCATCATAGGATAGTTTTGTGCTACATCTGCAGAACTGAAAACATTGATTTCAAAATTTGTTTGCTTCATTAACGACCTTGCCAACTTGATTAAAATTGCTGTCAACTTTTGAAAAATTAATTTTTTTGTTCTTTAAGTGCTCTTTTAAAAGTTTGCATGTTGACAAGGGCCATAATGTATTAATTATGATTTATGTCATGGTTGTAAGATCATATCTAAATGGAATATTGACTTCAAACAAAAAAAAACCCCTAAGAGATAGCTTATTTATCATGTCATAATTTCATATCATGGCCATAAATAAAAATGTGACTTTGTAAATTGAACAGGCTATCACTCTGGGATCATGTCCCCCACTGCTTCCACAAGGCACAGTCCTACTTAGTGGGAAAGAGTTAATATGGATACAGATAACTTTGTGAGTGTCCTTTTTAAAAGACTCTTTAAAGAAAAGTGATCTTTTCTCAAGTGTAATCAGCCTTATATCAATTAGCCTTATATCAATTAATTATATGTAATTAGCCTTATCAATATCATATGAAGCTTCTCCCTTTCTACTGGCTCATTATTTGCAGTAAATATACATGAACAAAAAAACAAACAAACAAAAAACAACAAACACTTCTCACCACTCAGTGAGACACTAAAGGACCATTTACTTTAGTGTCCTTTCCTTTAGAGATAAACTTCATGAAAGATTAGTGTAAACTCACTCTCTATCCTCACTTTGATGAGACTTTACTAATGTAATTTATCTTGATCAACCTTTAGCATTTGCCACTCTTTTTAACATTATCCCTGAAGCTCTCTTAACTCTCAGCTTCTGTGGGAGTTCTTGTCCTGAATCTCCCAATTTAGCAGCCACCCCTTACTCTCATTCGCTGTGTCTTTTCTCCCACCATGCTTGAAACATTGTTTTTCTTAGTATTCTTTCTTGAGTTTTTTTTCTCTCTCACTTCACATGCCACCTATTTTCTGATGACTCATAATTGTACATTCTATTTCCTGAAATTTAGAGTTGTATTTCTGTAATCCTTAACAAAATCTACAAACCTAAGGCTCATCTCACCCACCTAAAGCTGCCTCTACCCTCTCCTCCAACAGTGTTTTCTCTTTTGGGTGATGACATCCTTATTTTCCTTCTCTATTCCTCTTTGCTTTGGAAAACTCATTCATCCTTTAAGATTAATTTCAAGTTTCATTTCTGCCTGGAAATGTTCCTGACCTTAACGGGGGATTTTCCCTCTCAGGTGCTCCTGTTCTTTGCCCCATAACACCAAGGTCTTACTTCTGTTTAATATTTTCACTCTGTTGTATTATTAAATTACTTATAAATCATTCTCACTCCGCTGTTAGCTCCTTTTGAGCCGGGCTTCAGGTTGTTTATCTCTGTCTTTGGGATCTGCTACAGTGATTCATACAAATGAACTCAAGGAATCCTTTTGAATAAATGAGTGAATGTTTCCTTAACCTTTGCAAATAGAGCCATAGTTTGGATACATTATTCACGGATTTCATCCGTTTTTCATTTGCTAGACTTTAATCATCTCCTATCTCAACTCGTCTTTTTTCGTAAGTAAATTCCTATTAAGTTTACAGACTTTTTTTCACCTTAAAGAAATACCTAAGTGTATAGGAAAGAACTACAGAATAATCATAGTAGTATTTTCTTGTTTCCCTATCTTTTGAACCCAAAACAGAACTGTTTTCTTGGTGGTGAGGGAGAAATACATGTCAGATTCTAATACCAAATTCCTTTTATACAGTAATTGTGATTAGAAACCTGACCTACTTATTGGGTCTGACACTAGGATTTATTCTAAATTTAGTCAATTAATCTACAGCCTGGCTCCAGTAGGTACTCACTAAATATCTGTTGAGTGATTTTATGCACAAATGACTTCATCCATTATTTCAAGTTGAGATAGCATGTGGACTAGCTCATAACTCATGGTAGTCATGAATAGCTGACATTTACTGAGGGCACAAAATGTGCCAGGCTCTGTTTCTTACTGTTTTATATGTATTATCTCATTTAATCCTCATCACAACTTTATAAGGTAGATAATGAAGATGATGATGATAATGGTGATGATTATCATTTAACAAATTGGGAAACTGAGTCACAGAGAGGTTAAGGAAATTGTCTAGAATATCACCACTAGCAGGCAGTAGACCTGAAAGTTAAGTCCAGCAGTCTGGCTACAGCCTGCATGCTCTTAAGTAACCTGCAATAGGTGCTCTGTGATAAACAAAGGGACTCTCTATATACTTTTAAAGTAAATTTATATAGACAAATATGCTTGCCTAAAATATGAGGGTTATGGGTAACCTTAAGAATTATTCCTTGACCTTTTATCAGAGTATAAATATAGTGATATTTAAAAATCCACAACCACAATTGGGTGAACTATAAACAAAAGCTCTTCATTATTTTCTAAAATGTCCAGTAATTTTATTTGAGAGCAGTTGATACACGATGTTAAATATATTTCTTCAGTCTCAGGCCCTGCTGACTATATTTTACTGTTTAGTGGCAGGCTACTTCCACTTTAACTATATTTCACAACTTTGTTGATTGCTGTTCTTACCATCATCCTGTCATTAGCCTCTCAGCTTCTACTTTTCATTTTCTTGCAGTGGGTCCGTGAGGGTAAATCTATTGCTTCCTTACTCTTTTGCATTTTACATGCTTTCACGTTTTTATGAAACCTCTCTAAAGGATAATCTGTATATCACCACATGCGTGACTTACATATTAGAGTATATAGGAAAAATTTATACTCTGCAAAAGCTGTTAAAACCTGTTTAGCATATCAGACTAGGAACTCTTTATTATGAGGTATCTTGGTGCTCTTTTTAAATATCCTGGAGCTCTTCATAGCTTCTAAAACAAATAATTATAATAAAAATTCCTCTCGCACTAAGATAAATCTAAAGGGGGATTATTTTATTCATCTAGACGGAAAAAGTATTAACTTTTTAGAGCCTGGCATTCTAAAAATCAACACTGGAAAGATGCTTAGTTAAGTAATGCAAAAATTATCAGGTGCAGTATAAAAAGTTTTCCTCTGATGACTTTACCTCATGGCAATCTCATTTGGAAGGAGAAAACACATAAACTATACCTGTAATTAGAATGCAAACTCACTCATTTATCAGCACTTAGGGAAGATTGATCCCCTCAATACACTCTCTCCCTATGTGAAAATGATAACATTTACCCTGATTCAGCAGTTCAAAGCTCTACAAAATAGAATATCCTCAAGATTTAAAAAAGGGATGATGTCACTATTTGCAAATGTATATAAATGTATTTTTCAAATATTTAAGTAATTATATTGATATTGATAATCTATAAGCATTTTACTTACTCATCAAGCAAGACAATTTAAGGTTTAGATTCAGTTCACACAGCTTTGTAACATGACCAACTTCAATATGGAAAAATGACCCAGGAGGTCCCCATACACTTCCATTAAAGTATTACATGTTGGGTGGGGTCTTTGCAGGCCACTCCTAATTAGCAATGAGAATGGTTAAATTCAACTTGGCCCTGGCACTCTTAACAAAATGGTAATTTATATTTTAGCTCAGCCAAAATTTTTTTCTGTTGAGGAAAAAAAACATATATAGCGAAATGATTTCCTTTTACTCATTCAGTACTAACCAAGAATGTCTGCAACCCATATGGAAAAGAGCATCACACTGGGTTGTCTAGGAAAAATAAAACCAGGTTTTTCTAAAAGTAAATTACAGTTTGAGTTAGATAGCTTTATGCAATAGAAATGTTGCCTGGGATAATGACAATTCTGGCTGCATGCCTTGTTTGATGCTCCCAGAAGTGGTTTCCGTTGAGACTATTAAGTAAAAGGATTGATATGATATAGAACGCCAGTCAGTGGTGCTCCTTGTATGAGGATTAGTTGATTCTTCGATTTATTTTGGCATTTCATTTTACACCTCTTTTTGAAATCAACTCATGGCCTTGTGGTCAATCACCTTACATCTGTAAACTACTCAGTGAACTTCTACTTTGAAAAACTTTATATGTATTCTGATTAGTCTTAACATGATCTCAAACTTTACTAAAAATAAATAAATAAAGGGCTTTAAATGCAGAGAGGAGAAAGCAGAGGGCTCTGCATGGATAAGAAGAAAATGAAATTTCCATTTTCACTGTTTTTGTCATCATCATCATCATCATCAATAAATGTATTTATTAGGTTCACACGTGCACTTGCCACTTCCTGCTTTTTCTTCATTATAATTTCACTTGAAGGCAAACACATTTGGGGATTATTAAAAACATGCTAATTCAGACAGTTTCATCAGTAAATGTTATAGGGGAAATTGGATATTCACATGCAAAAGAATTAAATGAGACCCTTATCTTACACCACCCACAAAAATGAACACAAAATGAATTAAGAACTCAAATGTAAGACCTGAAACTCCTAGAAGAAAACATAGGGAAAATCGTCCTTGACATGGGTCTTGACAATGACTTTTTGGATATGATGCCTAAAGTACAAGCAACAAAATAAACAATAAATGAGTGAGACTACATCAAACTAAAATGCTTCTACACGACAAAAGAAACAATCAACAAAATGAAATGGCAACCTATGGAATGGGAGAAAATATTTGCAAACCACACATCTGATATGGGACTCATATCCAAACTATATAAGGAACCCATATAACTCAATAGCAAACAACAACAGTGATTTTACAGAGATTTTCTTACTTGGAACAGCAAGTCATGTGATTTCTGAGCTTGCCCAATGCTGAGGTTTAACTTCACAGTTTGCAAGGGCAAACATCTCAGAGCACCCCAGGCATCATGATGGGTAGTAATATCAACAAGAAACAGAATTGCAGTGGTCCTTCTAGCTCATTTTAGTCTTAGTCTTTTTCATAATTGGAGGCTGTAGGACATAATTATGGAAAAACATTCTATCATTCTACTGGAACAGAGGGCAGCTGAGTTAGGACTTGACATTATCTCTGGCCTGGCTCATAAAAGAAGAGATAGTTGTCCACCAACTTGAGTGTATATCTGGCCATTTCCAGTAGAAGAAAGGATTTCAAAGTCATCCTTAGTTATTTATAGATTGTGTCTGACTTAATTAATCCCAGGTACCAGACTGTACAGTTCTTATGAACATAAAATACTTTGTAAAGACCACCTGTGATGACCCGACCTAGATCTAGGTGTCTAACATGAAGGGCTGTTCTCTAAAATATCAAGCTGGGATGGGCCTGCCCCACCAAAATGTAGATAGGACAGAGAGGCCAAGTTTTAAAGTTTGGGGAAATGTGGACAATAATTGCATCAAGCTGGAGGCACTGGCACAAATGGGCTTGGGAAACAAGGCACCAACATGGGTTGCCAAGAGTTGGTTCTGAGTCTAATTCCCAGTAAGTAGACAGAGAAGATTATTCCTGTCAATTTTCAAATGTTTTGACGTTTCATCTCCTTTCTGGCCTTTCTCTGTCATATTGCTACCCATGTTGTCCCAGGAGAGTAGAAAGGAAAGACACAGATAGACGCATTGGGGATTTAGACAGGACACTGTTCTAGCTGTCACTTTCTAGTTGTGTGACCTTAACCTCTCCGACTCTCAGTTTTTTCTTCTGTAAAAGAATGCTATTTTACTTCCCTACTTCTTTCCTTTCTCTCCTCTTCTCCCCTTTTTTATCTCTCCTTCTCCCTCTCCCTCCTTTCTTTGCCTTGGTCCTCTCATTCTTTTTTCATTATCTACTGAAAACTATTTTTAAACCACTTCCCATTTGCTAAGGACTATGTTTGTCACTGAGGATATAAGTTGGTGCCTCAAAGTGGGAAAATGATCCCGGCCCACATCAGCTTACTGTTTAATAAATAAAAGAGACAAACATTAATCAAAGTAGGACATAGTGAGTGTAAAGAATTGTAACTATTAAGTATAAAGCAGAAGTAGATGGTGTTATGAGAGTGAATAATAGGGCTGCTAGTATCTTTTCCTTTTCCCCTTTCTATAAGTATAAACAGAAAAACAGACTATGCTAGAATAGAACCCAAAAAGCTGATAGAAAACGTAAATGCTTATGTGTTGATGAATTGATCTTGAAAATGCATGACTGCTGGTATTTCTGTATTTTGAATTTCTGGAATCAGGAAGTTGAATAGGTTGAATAAGAAACATATTTCTATTTTATGTTTGTATCTTATACTTCTTTGGATCATTTTTCTGGGATAGTAGTTGTTCTAGTAGACTTTCATAGGTTTACTCTTCCTTTGAGTAAGCTGAGCAGAAACTCTATGCTAAATCATATTACAACCACTCAATAGAAAATAAAGCTTCTTCCCTCATAGGAGTTTCATTGTAATGAATAGAACTGAGGCAGCTTCACAGTATGGAGTGCCCTGTAGGGGCTGAATTCTCTCCCAGGCCCTGTGGTTTGGACAGAATAGAGCACTCAAAGTCCCCACATAAAAACTCCTGCTACAAAGTGACAAAATTCAGCAGTCCCAAGCAGCAAGACACTCTCTTATTGGATAAAATTCTCTTCTAGTTAATCCTAGAAGGGATGGGTTCCTTGCAGGAGGTCTTGGACTCTGGGATAAAATTAACTTTTTATTAAAGGACTGTGCCTGGGAAATCTCTTTTCCTCACTCGTCCTGTCTGTCAAGTCTGGGGAATTTGAATTCTGTCAGTCACATAAACATAATCTAGTGTGACATTTACTCTCATTATAATAAGTGACTACTTTATGGACAAAACTGGGAGAGAAAAAGAAAAGATAGCTTCCAAAGATCTTTAATAGAAAATTTGGAGTTAAGTGATTCACAAAGCATCATAGTTAAGGACCATCATTTCAGAAGTTACCCTTGGAGTAGATTAACGAGCTGTGGCGCTCTTTGTTGCACTAGGAGTTGGCCTTCATGTAATATATCACACACACACACACACACACACACACTAACAGACTCGTTATCTCTTCTCCAACTACCCATCATCAAACAAAAGAAAAAATCTCTCTTGACTCCACTTCCCTCTCTGGCTGCCTCTTCGTTTCTCTCCTTCCTTCCCTTATAGCAACATTCTTTGAAAGATGCCATCCCCAGGGCATCTCCTTTCATTATTAGACTTTCTTCCCTGCCACTTCACCAAAGTTGCTCCTTTGAATGTCCTCTGAGTGGCTAAATCTGAAGATCAATTCACAGTGTTGGTCTGACTCGGTCCATTCACAGCATTTGACACAGATGAACACACGCTCCTCCTTGAAACACTTCCTTCACTCGGCTTTAGGACCCTGAGTCCTGCTGGTTTCCCTCCTAGCTGACCTCTGCTTCTCGGCCTCCACCTTGCATGGACCCCTTTGCACTGGAGTCACCCAGCCCTCAGGACCAGCACCACCTCTCTTTTATATGCATGCTCACTCCCTTGGTGATCGTAGAGTGACTGGCTTTCTAATACTTATACTCAGACGATGTCCAAACTAGATCCTGTCCTTACATTCCAGATTCACACATCCAACTGCTCAGGTGTCATGTCGATTTGATGTCCAGTAAGCATCTCAACATTAACATGTCCCAAACTCCACTCTTAATCTCCCCCTCTGGTTCTGTTACTCCCTGCCTCTCCCAGTTTAAAGGTAGCATCATTCCTCTAGCTGCTCAGGCCAAAAACCTTGGAGCCATCCTGGACATCTTTCTCCTACACTCACTGCGCAACCTGCTAGCAAACCACGTCAGCTCAACATCTGAAATATACCTACTGTCCCTTCTCTTCTTTACATGTTCTCTGCCAACACTCTGGTCAAGCCACCATCTTCTCTCTCCTGGATTATTGTGACAGCCTCCCGATTGGTCTCCCCACTTGTGCCTTGTCTCTCATAGACAAGTTTAGTCTAGTAACCAGAGATCCTGACAAAGCAGATGCTAGAAATGTCTGATAGATTTTACTGCTCTGCTTAAAACCCTGCATTGTCTTCTAACCTCACTGTGGATGAAACCAAAGTCATGGGGATGGTCTACACGGCATACATCATCTGACACCCAGGTAAAGCTTCCTGCCCTCCCTGTACTAGTGTTACTCCCTGGCCTCCATGCTATTCTTTACCAACAACATACATGCTCCTGCCTCTGGGCTTCTGCACTTGCCTGGAATTCTCTTTTCCTAGATATCCAAGGCCTTTAGGTCTTCACTTAAATGTCATCAATACCTCCTGGGAGTTATTTGTGAATTTCTTTCCTTCTTAAGAAGTATTACCTAAAAAGGTAATACAACCATCTTTGTGTGTCTGTGTGTTTTCATTTAAAAAAGAATAAAGCCAATGTAAAAGTCATCCTAAAGAGGGTATTTTTCTGCATGCCTCACACTTGCATAATACATTAGCTCTTCATGGACAAGTACCAGGGAGCATACTTGTCTACTGAACGTCTGTGACTGAAAATAAATAATATTTTCATTTTTGATAAAAAATTATTGTTGAAAAAAGAAATATTTTCTAATGTCAGAAATACATTAAAAAATTTATACTGTGATTTACAGGGTGCCAAGGAGAAGATCAGGAAGTAGGTAGAAGTATCTAGAAGTATTGTTGATTTGAATAGAACTTCAACACATCCCTTGGCTGATGGTAAAAGGGTTTTAAGAGATGGGCACTAGTATATAACCTTCAAAATCTTCCACTCCCCTACCCTGGTACAGAGGGTCAGGAATCTTGCTGCTTAGCTGAAGGATGCTCTGGGGAATTACTTAATGGAGACTATTCCCAAGATAAAAAGAGCTGTTTAGTTTCCTAACCTCATTTATTTATTTGTCCCTAGGGAGAATAAAAAAGGGACTGCAAAATGAAGTTGACTTACACAAATTCCATGCTCCAAAGAAGCACCTTATTACAATCTTCAAGTACATTATCCAAGTAGTTTTAGAGAGAAGGATAGTGATGATTTATGACCAAGTTTTCATATAAATCATTATTAGTAAATCAGTATATTGATCCAAAAATAAAGTGAGGGGCAACCTGCATCATAAATTTTATGATTTGAGATTTATTATATATATTTCAAGTAAATATTAGGTCTGATTTATACAGATGGTGATTTTAGATTCATAGTCTTTATAAACAAAAATACAGCAAACTACAAAATTAGATTATTGAGCTGGAAATATTTTAGTTCAAAGACAAAATTAAGTACCTGTTTCAATGTATGTATCCAAGGTACAAACATTTATAAAAAGGGGAACTGAATTTTTTGCAGTATTATTCACTATGATTCAAAATTGGTGACAAGCAAAAAGAAAACAATACCAGTGTTTCATGGTATTCTGTACAGTGCTGTTGAATTTTTTGTGTCCTGTTTTGCATTTTTCTTGTCCAGAAACAGAAAATGCAATGTGAATATCTGAGTTAGGCCCATCTCTGTGCGTTTTTCAGCTCATGGTCCCATTTCTCATGAAATAAGACTCTGCAATATAATGACGCTATGTGTGGGTGATAACCATGATAAGGTTCTCTCTAGCATCTGGAAAAATGGTAAAGCAGAGGGGGTACCATTTGGAAGAGAAGATTGACTATGAGTAGTCTGCTTTTGGATACGTCACTGAGTTATCCCATCTGCAAACGACCCTCCCTTTCTTTTTTTTTTTCATATTCTGGATCTAGCTATTGGCATATAGGAGGTAAGACTTCCCTTCCTCATGCTCTGTCTTATAAAAGATCTTGTTTTGAGAGTGCTAACATTAGGAAAGACAGACAAAAGTATTTTCAGAGTGGTGCAGGTATTTCTATTTTTAAAATCCTAACCAGGCTTGAGTATTATTCTTTAAACATTTTTTTCTTCAGAGATTATGTTATGGAATGGAGATGGAGTTTCAAAATGAAACAAAGACTGAGAATAACAGACATAGTTTTCAGAAGCTCAAAGATAAGGACAATGAATTCTCATTGCTCTATGGAGGATCTTCAGGGACTGGGAAGACCTCCAACTATAGAGCAAGGTTTGTCAAATTACAGCCCATGGGCGAATCTGGTCTACCTCATGTTCTTGTACAGCCTGCAGGCTGAGAACAGTTCTTAAAATTTTAAATGGCTGAAAACAATAAAAGAATTTTCATGACACAAGGAAATAGTATGAAATTCAAATATCAGGGCCTATAAAGTTCTATTGGAGCTCACACATGTTCATTTGCGTGTTTTCTGTGATTGCTTTCATGCTACAATGGCAGAGTTGGGTAATTTCCACAAAGTGTGTATGGTCTGCAAAGCTGCAAACATTTACTCTCTGGTGCTTTACAGAAAAAGTTCAGAAATTCTTTACCCAAATTGCAGTAGGATTCAGCCTCATAGTCTAAACTAAATGCAGAATTCTTTCCATACCTACAATATTGATTTATCTACCCTTATTTTATTATTATAAGTACAATTAAGTAACTGAACTTCAATGACAAAAGAGATACTTTTGAAATAAGTAAACTGTTTTAAAAAGGTGAAGTATTTTAAAAGGTATATTTCAATCCCTATTTCACTAACTATAAGAATTATGTATCTTTTGCCCTTAATATTATGAGAATACCTTGATTAGAATATTGCTTATTATAACTCACCAGTTAATCTTATTTGGAATCGAGATATTCTTATGTGGGCCTTCAGAAATGCAAAATGCTTGATGTAAAGACCCTCTGAGCCAGGGGTCCCCAAACCCAAGGCTGCAGGCTAGTACCAATCTGTGGCCTGTTTGGAACTGGGCCGCACAGCGCAGGGTGATCGGCGGGTGAGTGAACGAAGCTTCATCTGCCGCTCCCCATCGCTCCACATAGCTCGCATTACCTCCTGAACCATCCCCTCCTCCCCACCCCTGTTTGTGGAAAAATCGTCTTCCGTGAAACCGGTCCCTGGTGCCAAAAAGGTTGGGGACCACTGCTCTAGGCTATACCCCTCAGGGACTAATATCTTGACCTTTGCTAGAGAGAAACTTTTTTGTTATTGTTGTTTTTGGTTTTTTTGGTACGCGGGCCTCTCACTGTTGCGGCCTCTCCCGTTGCGGAGCACAGGCTCCGGACGCGCAGGCTCAGCGGCCATGGCTCACGGGCCCAGCCGCTCTGCGGCATGTGGGATCTTCCCAGACCGGGGCACGAACCCGTGTCCGCTGCCTCGGCAGGCGGACTCTCAACCACTGCGCCACCAGGGAAGCCCTGGTTTTTCTCCTTTAGAAACAGATTCTAATAGGGCAACACCTGAGTACCAGGGGCGTGGGGAAGAAAAGTTCTCTTCCTATCAGAATGGCATCACCTTTTCTTAGTAGTAGAGAAATTTTAAAAAATTGGCTTGTCAGAATGTTCCTTCAAAACCGTTTTTTGAAAGAGCTTTCTTCCTTATGTAGAACAAAACATATTTTATCAGGATTCAAACAAAGCTGTGGAGTAGAAATTTTACTGCTTTTGTGACAGCAGATATGGAGTTGATATTGCAGTGCTGAATGAGACCAGATTCTGCAGTGAAAAATAGCTTGTGGAGCAGGAGTTGGCTACACTTGCGTTTGGATGTTTCTGTGTTCAGCTCTGCGATCATGCATTTATCTCAGTGCTCCAAATTCTGCCAACTGACACTGTGGCATCTGATATCATATCCACTTCCTAGGGCTCCACGCATATTGTCAGATTATTGTCCCAGACACGTGATCTGATGCGAGGGAAGTGTTTGTGAGAACTTGAACAGACTCCTGCATCGATGTCTGTATTGGCCCAAGACAGGTCTCATGACACAGAAGAACCCTCAGAGCGTACACATTCTTAGTGCTTATTTAACCGCCCAATTTTTAACAACCAACTCGGTAAGGGTGGCGTTCCTGACAGTGGAGCGGGAGAGCTTCACCTTTTTCTCCTAGTCTTGGTTTAGACATACAGGGACTCTACCTTTCTCGGCGCTCATCTATGTTGCTGCCTCTGGGCCTTACTAGTAATTGTGTCTGAGACTTAAGATCTACCAGAAGATATACCAGAGTAATTACCCAGCGTCTACCCAGAATACGTACCTTCCTGTGTGGCTTAAAGTTGGCTTGAAGTGCAAAACCTCTTATTTCTTAATGGGGATAGGATGAAAACTACTAAGCAATCTGCTACAGCTCTCATTATCTACAAGGGAAATTCACATATCCTATTATGATATTCTAGGAGTGCTTCTTGTAATTTTTTTCTATTAATCGATGACTCCTTAAAAATGACTTCTACTTACATGTAGTTGCATAAGCCACGAGGCCCCAGGCACTGAAATGCAGTGTGCTAACTTGAACTTCATGAAACATATTTTAGCAAAGATGAACTTGCTATATTTGAAGGCCTCAGGTGTAAGGCGGCTTCACGCTAGCACGCACACAGAGTTCAATACTTTGTACAAAATTAGGCCTTGTCTTGACAGAAGCTTTCTAGTTAATCAGCAATATCCCTTTTGCTTTTAGGTGATGATAAAGTACTCCATTTTCTTATTACAACAATTTTACTAAATAAAGGCTCTATTTGGAGATGGTCCCTATTATCCCAATGGCCCAAATAAGAAGCCACAGAAACATAAAAAAAAAGAAAAGTACAAGGTTATTTTATACACGCTGCAATGAAATCATCTGTGTTTACTTCACCATTCCTACATTACTCCATCTGCATTTAAGGTCTCAACTCTCAAGTCTGCTGAATCTCTGGAGCGCTACTTCCACTTCTAATTTCTTTTTCTTCTTAAAGAAAAATCAAGGGGATTTAACTTTTTGATTATTCAGAATTCTCGTCCCCTATTTTACTAAAGTTTCTGTACTAGAACTTGCTTTTGTCGTAACTATGCTCATCTGATCTTGTCATTGAATACGCTGCTACCCTCAAATTTTCAATCTCCTTAGTCATCTTTTTTCTCTGAGCATAGAATGTCCTGATTGTGTTATACATGTTCAAATTGTGCATATGTTAAATAAGTTATAATATTATTTAAATAGTTTAATTATTCCTTTTGCTAAGTATCTTAGAAAATAGAACTTTTCACATTCATTTTGAGTATCTGCTTCTTGCACTGACTATAAAAATGCTATCAGTATCTTTCCAATTAGTTCTCTTGATGCTATCCCTTTTCACAGAGGATAAAGCACTTCTGAGTTTCACAGATATCTTTCAACACCTTACCCTACAGAGTTTCTTGGCCGCACATCATTATTAGTGTGTCTTCTTGCTGACCTGTTTAAGAAATGCCAACTAGTATGTCCATAGTAGACTAAAGTTCCTCCTCCATCTCCATTTGCAGTGTCATCAACAGAGAAAGCAAATCAACAACTGTAGGACTTTTTCATTTATTCATCAAACATGCACTGAATGACAGACACTCTGTTTGGTGTTTGATATAAAACTTGGCTCAGATTGCTAGGGGGAGGAAGTAATTTCCTCAGTCAGTGTCTTTACTTTCAAGACTGGCTAAAAGTCAGAATTTAATTACATTTTTCAGGTGAAAAATTGCACTCGTATTCAATTTCTGTGGCAGATATTGGTGTTTCCTTTTTCTTCAGCCATACCTCTTTTTTTCTTCCTTAAAGAAGTCCAAGTCTACTCAGGTATGGGATAATGTTTTTCTCTGAAAAAAGCGGCATCTAACCAGTGTTTCATGAGATAAACCAATAGGTTGTCTAAGCCAGCCATGGCAATCCCATTTGTCTCTACCAATAATGGGTTTTGAGATGGACAAGTGAAGCAGTTTTGGCCAACGGGATAGATGGGGAGTCTTCTGGAAGTCCCAGCACATGGGAAGACTGGCCTTTCTATTCATCTGGAAGTTGTTCTATGAAGACACGGTACTTACAGCTCCTATAGTTATCTTAAAACCCTAAGTAGGGAAATCACCAACACACCAAATGAAGACAGAGCAGAAAAGTGGAATAAACATTATTAAGCTACTAAATCAAACATGGAATGGCCTAACCCTAGAACTCTTGTTAAGAGAGAGACAATAAATGACTATTTCTTAAAGTACTTTTAGCTGGGCATTGTGTTACATATAGCTGAAAACCTTAACCCGATACAGTTACAACCATGTTCCCCATTAACATAATCCTGAGTCAATGCTTCATTTCTGAAGACTTCTCTCAGCTTTAGCTGTATGATGTTGTTATAAAAGAGAGTGCTGTGTCTTTCAATAATCATTAAGATGGCTAATCAGTAGGACCAGTTTTTATACCATTAGCGGAGAGCTGGGATCAGTTTTAGTTGGTTCCATGGAGTGTTTGCACTTTTCGTGTATATTGGTGTTTTATAGAAGGAACAGCACATCATAGGAATTTTAACCCATTTTACATGTTATTTCACTTCACTGTCCTAGATTTTATTTTACTCTGTATTCTACTAATTAGGAAAGGTGACCATTATTGAAAATGCATCTGAAAGATTGCTAATTTTTAATTTTTAAGTGTCCTGATAATATAATTTACCGTGTGCAGCAACAGATGTACTGTATTATGGAGTTCATATTTGTTAATATTACCTTTTATTCCTCCACATATCTCTGAGGGAAATAACTGATGTAGTGATAATAACCTACACCTGGAGAAAACATACAGAAATCTTGTGAAATTATGTTTACGTTCCTTAACTTGGAAAAAGGAAAATAAGGGAAGGTTACTATTGCACTGATGAACTGAATTGCTTCCAGTTATGATAACTTCTGTTCTAGCAGAGTTTGAGATTATATTTTTGAAAATGAGACAATAAAGTGCAATTAAAGCTACTTCATTCATTACATTACGTAGGATTTTATCACTTAAAAAAACAGTATTTTTTCCATTGTACAGTTATCTACTTAAAGTTTAACTGTGCCTTTTTGGGAGTTTCATTTAATTATCTCTAAGTTAGTATTAGCTGCTTAGTTAGCTTAATTAGGTTATTATGAGATAAATAAAACCTTTCATATGAACATTCAGTAAAGGGTATTTCCATGTATGGTATTAAAAATAATCCCCTATCTCTGATATCAAAACTAGCATTCACATACTCTTCCTGTGTTTTCTTAGCAATGCTGCTGACAAATAGGCTTCTTGATATTCAACAATAAAAATGTAAATAGTGATAACCAAAAGACAGAGAGAAATTATGTAGCCCCAAACTCATTTATAGGATAGTTTGATAAAAATTGAGTAGAAGGAAGTTTAGTGATTTTCTAGTAAAATCATAATGCTTATGCCTTCATTTTATAGAGGCAGATATAGAAATTATTTGTTACTGATGCATTTTAAATATTTCTAACAGAAATGTCACCAGATGTCGGCACAGGTGAAGAATTGTGCTTGCAGAGTGAATGTGTTCAGTTAGTCATCTTCCCCATTTCTCTATCAAAACCTTCCTCACTGATGATAAAAGAATCTGGAAGCATTACAACTGAAGGGATTTTATAATCCAAGTATGCCACCTCTACACCCTCTACACCTCCATCCAGAGAGGAGAAAACTAAAACATAGAAATCTAAGGCTCCTCAATTATTTAGTAGCAACAGGGGTCCTGGCACTCCTAATTTCAGTCCAGTGCTCTGAAATGAACAGTCCTGGGCAGTGAACTCGTTAGGGGCCACGCGTGACATCCAAATGCCACTTTGAAATAAGTCTCCTTTGGAGAACTGTATGTTTATATAGCCTGAGGTGCACTAGCCATGAATACGTTGTTCAAAATGTGAAACTAATTTCAGTCCTTGAATGTGAACTATGGGGTTTCATCGTAAAGCACTAACCAGCATCGTATACCATTACCGATAGTCCAACAGCTGTGCCAACACATGGTACCATGCTGGCATATCAGTCAGGGGCCTCAAGACCAAAGGGGACTTGCTTTTTTTGATTTAGTGATTCAGAGTTTATTAACTGTAACTGGATGACTTGTGCCTGAAATCCGTTTTATCTAAAATTAAACTTAGGGCTTCCCTGGTGGCGCAGTGGTTGAGAGTCCGCCTGCCGATGCAGGGGACATGCGTTTGTGCCCCAGTCCGGGAAGATCCCACATGCTGTGGAGCTGCTGGGCCCATGAGCCATGGCCGCGGAGCCTGTGCGTCCGGAGCCTGTGCTCCGCCGCAACGGGAAAGGCCACAACAGTGAGAGGCCCGTGTACCGCAAAAAAAAAAATTAAATTAAATTAAACTACTTATTCCCTACCTTATTTCTTCATTTCTTTATTCAACAAATATTTACTGAATGCTTCTTTGTGTCAGGCAACGCTCTAGAATGAAGGGATTTTCACAGCAGTGGATAAAACAAATTCCCTTCTCCCAAGGAGCTAACGTAGTATTGGATTAGACTGAAAATAAATTAATATTTAATGAAATGAAAGGCAGCAATAAGAACTCTGCAACGTTAGTGGTTAGAGAGATTGCACCTGGAGAAAAATATGGACTGGTGGCCAGAGAAGTCCTCTGTAATATGACATTTGGTCAAAGCTCCCATGTATGTGGCACTTAGCATGTGTTATTTTGCCTTGTAATTTGTTACAGTCATTCATTGAGTATTTGCTATGTGCCTTCTGTTGTAAGGTATGCTGTCTGGTATCATACGTGGATGAAACAGTCACAAGTCGTTGCCCTCATGGGGCTCACAGTCCAGGATCAGAGATACAACATGTATACACAGTAATAACTAAAACAAGGCAGATAGTGGTAAATGTGGAAGAGAAATACTGGTAATGTGCTGAGGAGTTCAGAAGATGGAAAGAAAATGAAGGAAATGCTCATTTCTATTAATCTTGCCTCTTCCCCAACACATAGTAAGGAGGTAGGAATGATGTATTTTTCTTTCTTTGTATTTCAACTTCCTCACACAGTACCTTCCCTGTTTGGGTCTTGTTTGTACTATGGAAGTTTGCTGTAGATGATGACTATTCTCTGAATGTTGTTTCTTCTATCAGTTAGTGACTGCTGTCCTTTACAGGTGACAACTATTCACATGTAAATGAATCATGTCTAAAACAAAATGTAGCTTCCTCTTTTAATTCTCTTGTATATGTCTACCTACCCCAATTTAAGCCATCTCCCACTTCTTCCTCTCTCCTGATCTATCGGTAGCCACATTATGAAGAGACGACTCTGGGTCTTCGTATCAATCGATGTAGGTATCAGGGGCACTTGAGCGATGCATGTTTAGGTGAGCAAATGAATAAATGATAGGACCCCTTCTGTGTATTGAATTTGGCATTACTTAAATCACTTATGAAATGGACATTTTTTTCATGATTAAATGGAGCAGAGAAATGAAGAAAATTTTAAGTTTAAAAAAAAGCTTTTAAAAGGAAGGTACAGCTTGGATTTCATGGTTATTTTATTTATTTATTTATTTATTTTGCGGTATGTGGGCCTCTCACCGTTGTGGCCTCTTCCGTTGTGGAGCACAGGCTCCGGACGCACAGGCTCAGCGGCCATAGCTCACGGGCCTAGTTGCTCTGCGGCATGTGGGATCTTCCCGGACCGGGGCACAAACCCGTGTCACCTGCATCAGCAGGCGGACTCTCAACCACTGCACCACCAGGGAAGCCCCTCATGGTTATTCTTAGTGGAGCAATAGAACTTCCGCTTCTAGTGCTTGGTTAGGCAGCAATTTCTTTAAGCAGGTGAAAAAAAAATAAAGAAACTAAATTAATTATGTGCATAAAATATGCTGTCCATGCATTTAAATACACGCAGGGTTGTCTTTTGTGAGCCCTTTCAAACCCCAGATGTCCCATTTTAAAAGGAATTCTTTCAGTTTCTCTTTCAGTCAAAAGATTAAACCATTTTAATTTTCTGAGGGAAGAAGCCCCCAAAGCCACATAGAAGTTTTTAATCCTGCCCTAATAGAGGGTGAATTTTCCAAAATGCCTGCGTCTAAGGTAAACAAAATCCATTAAGAAGTAGTTATTAAGCCCTATGGACAGAAAACAATATTAGTAGCCTAAAAATCATAGCTTTGGGGCAATGAAACTCATTGGAAGTAGAATACAGAAGCAGGAACAGAAAAGGCAGAGGGCTCCTTTAGTATAAAAAAAATGATTATGATGAAAAATATAACTACTTGGCATTTTCATTGTTTCTTTCAATAAGAAAATCTCAAGAAACTTTACGGGACAAGAAGGGTGATAAAATGAAGCCTCAGGGTAGGCTATCCGATGGAACAGGATGGAAATATATACAAGTACAGAAACTTCACTGTTTACGTAAGTTGTGTAACGGCCTAGTCACATATATATATATATTCTGTCTGTATATACTCGCTACCAGATTTAGTACTTTTGAAGGGCTTAAGGTTTAAAAGCAATAAAATTCTTTTAGAAAGTACCGTTACCTTACAAGTATAGTTCTAAAGTCAAGTACAACTGGATCAAGTCCCAAAAGGTTTTATGCTTTGAATTAATACATACACATACACACACACACAAACTAGACTGTTATATTCACAATGTACCCTTATTGAGAGGGAATATATATACATAAATATGAAAGATTTTAATATATGTATATATATGCATATACATGTATACACATGTATGTATTTTATATCTATATCTATAGATATGTCTATATCTGTATCTGTAGTGACATCGATATCTATATGGTGTAAGAGTTCTAGGGAATTATAATTATTTTTTAAATTAATTAATTAATTAATTTTTGGCTGCGTTGTGTCTTTGTTGCTGCGTGAGGGCTTTCTCTAGTTGTGGCGAGCGGGGGCTACCCTTCATTGCGGTGCACAGGCTTTTCATTGTGGTGGCTTCTCTCGTTGCGGAGCACGGACTCAGTAGTCGTGGCTCATGGGCTCTAGAGCGCAGGCTCAGTAGTTGTGGTGCCCGGGCTTAGTTGCCCCGCAGCATGTGGGATCTTCCCGGACCAAGGGTTGAACCTGTGTCCCTGCATTGCCAGGTGGATTCTTAACAACTGTGCCACCAAGGAAGTCCAGTTCTAGGGAATTAAAAACTGTAAAACTAAGTCCTATTCAATAAAATCCAACAGGGAATTGGAAATGCACAATATCTATTTAGCTGCTGGTATAAATGTAAGTGATGTTCTTGCTAAGATCAGATTCCCTTAACCATCTTAGAATTAATATTTAAGAATCACAATGAAGTTTAAATGTAACCCATGCTAACACAGTACATGTGTTCTGTTCAGATAAGGCATATTTTCAATAAATGAAGTGAAGGATCAGCCTTGGTCTCAATTCATTAAAGCCATCTATTGCACTGACAATTCAACAAAACGGTTCAGAAATTAATGATTATGTTTCCAATAAAACATATAGATGGAACGCTGATTAAACCATATGGACTACTGATTAGTTTCATGAACCCTAAAATAATGCTTGCTATACATATTCTTACTGACCTAGAAATAAGCTTGAATCTCCTTTTAAAACATAAGCCTACATTAGTCAACTTAGGAATTAAAGAACACATTCATATTGAAATCTTTTCCTACAGAAGCTAGTCTTTGTAATATCTCAGCACTTTGAAAATGAAAATGAAAGTACAAAAATCACATATAACAACTGGAGATGATGTCCCAAAGACTGACAAACCTCATCTAATTTATGCTCTTCACATCTCTGGAAGTTCAGGTTCCTATATTCTATCTACTGGATATTCAAATTTCTGTAATTTAAAGTAACATTTAGATCAGCATTGGATCTTTCATATATACTTGAATTCTCATCACCAATTATAGATGGTCATGGAAACTCAACTCAATAGTGGACCCATCTCTGTCCTTAACTATTTCACAAAAACTAGCTGGATAGGGAGTCTTTGGGACTCACAAGTGGCCTGTTTCATCATCCTTTCCTGGATCTTATCAGTTCTTGGTTTATTGGCTTATTCTTCCTTGGAACTGATTTTTTTCAAGGTGACTGGCTACTGGCAGACCCTCTGATGTCAGTCATGTAATGTATTACATTTGTATCATCTTACATTTGTATTAAATGTATCATCTTGTTAGCACTGTCTCTGTTTTCACTAAATGTCAAGTTGTAAATAAATTTTTTGACCAGGCCCAGTAGCTGTGATTTCTGCCTTTATTCAGTTCCAAAGATTGTTATATAGTCATCCTCTGCTCTTAAATCCTGGCAGCCTGATCACTGTCAGGGTCTCTGTGATAAGAATAGCAGTTTTCAACCCACTCTGATCATGCATTGCTTGATTTTTCCATAGTGATTACCCACTGGATTAACAGAATGCTTATTTAATCAGGACCCAACGTAATCAGTTATGACTTTATGATTTCGGGTTTCTGTCCTTCAACAACAGAGAAAATTTGATTACTACAGTTAAATCCTTTAAAAGAAGATACCATTCTTAGTTCTTATGTAGTTTGATCACCCAGATTCTTCTTTTCTAACTTCTATCTTGCATCATCGAACAGTTGGATTTGTAAGCATTTTAGTCATTGTATTTTGAGATAGCCAGAAACACAAGGGAAGGAAATGTTGGAAGAAAACTAGAAAACAAGCCTGGTTACCATGGCAAATATATGCACAGTATTTCCTAAGAGAAATGTAAATAATTGATCAGGAATTTTGCTCACTTTTTAACTCATCTCTCTATATCTCAAAATATATTTATCTTCAAATGAATCAGATTATAATATTCAAGGCATTATTAAAGAAATATGAGTTTGTGGCCAATGTAGAATTCGTATAATCTAAAATGAATGAATCTGGTGTTAAGCCAAACACAGAAAATGCTACAGGTAACTCTACAACTGAGAAAGACTAACAATCCACACAATTTAAAGACATCTAGAAACCAAGTCGATCCGATGCAGAGCCGAGCACAGTGAGACTAAGCGATGCCCACACTGCATTTAAACAAAGTGAAATACATCCAAACTATGTTTTCAGTTAATGATAAAATTCCACTTAATTGCAAAAAAGAAAGGGAAGCTTTTAAAGACAAGACTTCACACACACACATACACACACACAATCAAAGAAAATCGTTTCAACATTGGCAACAGAAAAGCAACTGGCCAAAACAGTTCAATACAACAACCCATTTATTGAGCATCTCTAAATGCTAGGTTGTTTTTGCTGCTGAGGATAGGAAAAAGAGTAAGTGGATGCTACACTTAGATAACTTACAAACTAGTCAAGGGGTTGGCAGCTACATAGCTCATTATAATACTATAATAAATGAGATCATTGAGAAATGAGAAGTGTTGTGAGAGCACAATGACCTTTGAGGTTGTTCTTATTCCTGACATCTACAGTTCCAGCTGCATGCAGATAGGTCTGAGATAGAAATAGGTCTGTGGCAGATGGGAAGTCTCGCTACGATTCATTCTTATACATATTCCAGAGTCTTAGACATATGCTGCATATAAGCATGCAATCACCACAGACAAACAGCAGCCACTCAATAAGGAATCATCAGGTTAAAAACCATTGTAGTTAGCAAGCTAGGGTAGTGTGAACAGAGTTTAAAATTTGTATTGATTCTAATTAACTAGATAGATGAAATAGTTGTGATTTGATGAAAGATTTGTAAGAAAAGAAAGTCTTATTTCCAAAGAAAGTTGTAGGTTGGAAAAGTTTTTTTTTTTTTAATTTCTAATCAAGGCTGGCATAAGATCAAGTCAGTAAGCATCATAGAAATTCTGTAAATATCAAGAAATTGCTTTTAAAAGTGATGTATACTGAAGACACATTTATTTTGAAATTAATTTTATTATAAAGGCACACTTTACTATTTTACTTTTTTGAGAAAAGAAAAGCCCTCCCCCCACATACAGACCCCAGGTAGAATATAAGTAAACTGCACTAATATTAAATTTGAGGGCCTTGGGCCTTGCAGGCACATGTGGTTGGCCACAAAACTAGAAGTTTATGGAACTAGGAAGATATACCAATAAATTACCTTTAGGATTTACCTATTTTTTAACAGAAGAAGGGAAAATTTAATAACTGGAGGGATTAGGTTGTTTAATCTGAAAATATTTGTCTAAAAAATTCTCAGACACATAGAATATAACCAGGTCTACTAACAGCTTTCCCTCAGGAAATTCTAGATAAAATTTAACATGCCTAAACCTGCACTCATATATTCATTCCTTAATTTACTATTCTATCAATTTATATTGATTGAACTCATATGAGACCCTAGGATACAAATTCTTTTTCAGACTTTAAATTGAGTGCCTTAGATTCGCAGGTAGAGTCTATTATGGGACTAATATAAATAAAATACTTTCGTCTGTCATTAGAGGGACACCTAGATTAGGCTGGCCTGTGGCAGGTCATTTAAATAAGGCATTTTACAGGTGTTATCTGTGTTGCCTTGAAGGAAAAATCAGAGTTAGGCAGGTAAAGAAGGGAAGGCTGTATAAAGGCAGGAGGAATGAGTAAGAAACATTCAAAAACTCACACAATTCAAAATGCCTGGAATATAGATTGGGAAATGCAGATGATGTTGAATGTTGTCCCTAGGTCATGGAAGGCATTTAATGCCATAATGAGGACTTAGACCTTATTTTATAGCCTATGAGGAACCACTGAAGGATTTATAGCAAGGGAATGACATAATAAGATCTGCATTTTGGTAGGCTCATTCTGGCTGCAGAGCAAAGAATTGGTTAGAGCAGGACAAGACAAGACAGGAGACCAGTAAGGAGGTTGATGATGCATTCAAGTGTGAAGTAATGATGTGGAGTCGGATGACTTTGAGATCTGTAGACTTAACACAAATAGGAATGGTGGCTGAAGAGGCTCAATGTCAATGACGACTCTCAGATTTCTGGTTGGGCAACTGGTTAGATGCAGATACTTACCACCAGTATGGGAATAAAAGAAGAGATGCAGATTTTATGGGAAATAAAGGGAATTTAATTTTGAACATGTTAGTTTTGAGGAAGTTACAAAATATCCAGTTTGAGACAACTGGAATGCTATATATGTATGGATCTTGTATTTGTTTGACTATACCAGACTGGTTACTATGGAAAAAGGATGATGCATGGGAATTTTAGTATAGTATAAAATCTGAAAGGTTTCTCCCAGGTTCTTATGAGTGAAGCCAACTTCACAATTCATGGAAGCCACCAGTGAGAAGACTCTGCCTCTGCCAGTTGCTGTTTCTATATTCTACAGCTATATAGAAAAGCTCAGAGTTTGGGAAATCATTAAATTTTTTCTTGCCCTTCTCAAGTTAGAGATAGGAAATCTAGACAGCCTTTCAGTGGATTCTCTCTTTGTATCTCCTTACCTGTGGAAAAGCCTAATAACTGAGATATGTAGTCAGATAGCATTTGTTTTCCTATAGCCAGAGCACCAAGTTAGCAAATGATGTAAACAGTGTTTCACCACATCCATTATTTTCTCTGCTAGTTGTATAAATTTATCTAAATTCCATTGGTTCTAGCGGGTTAGAGAAACTCATAGAGCAACTTCAGAAGCCACGTAAATGTAAGCTCTATATTCCTGTTTGTATGATAATTTGAGTGACCTTGGAGAAGGACATGGCTGAAACTCAAAAGATTTATTTGTAGCCTACACAGAATTCTCCTCTTGTAAAATTCATTACTATCACCTCCATTTTACACATGGGAGATAATGAGGTTAGAGTATCATTATTTGTTTCCTCTAGGAAATAAAGAAAGCTTACTAACCCTGTTTATTAAATCCTATTTAGTTGGTTCTGCTAAGATCCATTTTGAATGTCTTAATATTTTACAATTATTATGGCTTCCCTAAAAGAAAAGAGCTTTACCAATCTATTTACATGACGAACTAGAAAGAATGGACTGCTAAAGGTTTTTGAGAAGAGCTGTTTAGAAACAGGATCATCTATAAAACACTTTTAAAAGGAATTAATCAAATTTTGCAACTGGTCCTAGATAATAAAGAAAAATGCCAATGTAGTGAAAGATAAAAATGCAATGATTTGGTAGCTCTATCATCATAAATATCAACGAGCTCTGTAATTTTAATGTTGCTGGAATTGGCACTAGGGCATTATTGATTTTCTGCATCATCTAGTGGTTTCCTGCAAATATCTTTTATAAAAGTGCCTTATACATCTTCTTCATAGTCTTTTCTTGGGTCATATACTATCAAATCCTGCAGAGTACTATTCATTCAGCAGTAAGTTAAAGTCATCGAACATATTTCTATTAAAATTTTATTAGACTTGAACTAATATCCTGAAGCTGATACAGTGTAATTTTCCTGTTCAACCAGCCACCTGATTGCTTTATGTTAGGAAACATTTTAAAAATCAGGAACACTTCCACAAAGGGCTATTAGAATTCATTAGAATTTTAGTTTTTGGCATTTTTAATGTAGACATAATTATTTTAAAGGCATATTGAAATAGTGACTTTCCTTTCTCATGAAATCCCTCCTCTTTTTTTCCCCCCGTTCTTTTCACTTGGGCAAAAAAAGACATTCTCAGATCATGACCTATGTGAAATGTGTGTTAATTTCTGTTCAAGTCCCAGCTGCTTTACATCTTGACATAGAATAATTACTGCACCACACCATATTAGAAAGAGAGAAGATAGCAGATAATTACTGAACTTTATGTTACTGTTGATGTGTGGAATTTTTCAACGAAGAAAAGCCATTCATTTTGATAATACAGGCACACTGGTTAAATGTGCAACTTTGTCCCATGAAAAATTTATTCTTAACACATTTTTCCCCTAGTAAGCCATTATCTAAGAGTGTTTCAGTGAATTTTGATTTTATTTTGGGGGATATGAGACACACATATTTTAATGTGTATATTCTTCCTCTGGGTCACTTGGGCATAGTAAAAAAAACCTTTTTAGTTACTGACATATTTAAAGGCACTTTCTGCTTCTATTTGGTCTGTCAGTGTATAATAAGTTTACTTTGGCATGACATGTCATCTTTGGTATTCTATGTCATCATCTCACACCTGAGAAGATTATCTGTGTTTTTTGTCAGGGAAAGAAGCTAAGGTCAAAGTGGAGTGACACGTCTGGGTCAGCTGTTTCTTTGTTCCCTTTTTTATTTCTTTCTCCTTTTCCGAAGTTCAGTTAAAGAGACAAGTTCGGGCATGTTCATGTCTGCTGCACAGAGACAGAAACTGGATAACCATGAAAAGGTTAGAGATATTTGGCTGAAGGGTTCTAATATTTTACATAAAATGGGAATTATGAGGTATTTCTCATGCTCTCCAATTTTTTCTTAAGACCACTCTTAGAAACTGAATAAGGGGCTAGAGGCCCATTAATCTCACCCAGTGTGGTGTTCCTTAGATTCTTATTACATACATGCATTCATCTGACCCAGGATGTTACTTCTTAGATTTTTACATATATACAGTATGCAGTTCACTTTTTTCTTTCTTATTACTATAATTCATTAATTGGAAATGCAGCTAAGATAGATAACACATTAACCCAAACCTGGATCCATCGATGGCTGCATGGATTCTGAGACCACTTTGAAGCTATATGCAAAAGACTTTCTATGTATGTGGCATCTGCACTTTTCTGGAGAGATCCACAGCTTTTAGTAGAACCTAGATGTCCCTCAAAGTTGGGAATCTTTGTTAATGGACCACATTCCTCTAACTAGCCACCATATAGGTTTTTCTTATCAAATTAAAAATGAGAAATCAAATTCTATGCTTTTTTGCTATAGTAAGAGTCTTATTCTACTAGGGGAAAAAGAGGCTAAAAGCTTAAAATTAACCTGCCACTTTATGCCTAATTAGTAGACAGTTGATTGATATTCAGCTGTGATGTATATTCTCCTCATGAAGTGTTCTGCAGGATTACTTAGGCTTCTCTCTTTCTTTCTGTTTCTTCCTCTTTCTCCTCCTACTCTTTCCTCAATTTTTCTTTGTCTCTCCCTCTGTGTAGCTAAAAAGTACAAATTAGAGACCTATTGAATAAATTTGGTCCTAAAATTTCTCTACTGTTAATTTCCTAAGTATTGGTGCTTTTTTGCCCCCTTGTATTATCCAGAGAACTACATATAAGTGGTAAATAAAAAGAGACATGTTGAAGCATTATCCTTTGATGTAGTTTGTTCTTAGATAAAGTGGAGGGACCTAGTGGTTAAGAGTTAGACTAACTGTGCTGACTTAACCTAGCAACATAGGGTTGGGTCCAGATAGTAGGCACTGGAGATGCTCCTGCAAGGACTTACACATACCTCACACTGGACAACAAACAGGAAAATGGGGACATTCTCACTTGCACATATGCTAATTTACCCTTGAGTAAACAGGGAAAGAAAATTCCAACCTGAAGTTCCCAAGGGTGACCTAAGGTATCATTTACATTTTGAGGCCCTGTTTTATCAGAATTGCACTGTTCTAGTAAGTACTAGATTGTACATTCCTCAAGGAAATTACCTGCATCTTTTATCTTAGTATTTTTAGACACTAATGGGGTACCTGGCACATAGTAGGTATTCAAAATTGACTAACTACAGTTCTCCATCCTAATTGGTAGGAATTCACTTTTTCTCCTTGCTGATGGTGGTCTTTTTAATCATTTCTGCCTTTTAATGTCACAGATCACAATGTTCTTTAATGTTCCTTTCCCAACACCCCCCCATGGCATATTTAGATGTATAACTAACAACTTACCAGATTGATTTAACGTTAAAAATATTTTGTGATGTAATGCTAGACTGGCATTATGCAGTCGCTTGTGAATAACTGTCAAACCTGCCTGGTCTTTTAAAATAAAATCCTTTCAAATTTCTCAGAGACTTGTACCCCATAATAGTTTTCTTAATAATTCTGTCCTCCTCGCCAGTATTATTTTCTGGTTGATTTGAAATTTTACTTGTCTAATCAAGAACTTAATATTTAGCATATTCGGTTATTTGCAAAAATATGGACCATATTTGAAATACTATCTGTAATTACTAATAGAGCAATTGCAGTTTTATACTTGATTGGCTCTGCGTGCTTCTGGATGACTTTCCCATTTGTTATTTTAATAATTATGCTTGTAAAATAAGACATAACCACAGAAAGAGCTAATCTAGTTTGATCATTGCAGAACTATTTGAAGAAAAAGAGATGGGCTGTGTTAGTCAATGATCGTAAAGAGAATGAAAAGTAAATGACTCCAGTGATTTCTTTTAGATTAATAAAAGCACAGAAAAACCTCCCAATTGCCCTTCTTCTTCCTTAACTAATTTTATGTTGGCTTTATTGCTAGCAAGTCCACAGGCAAACACAACACCTTTCCTCCGTACCCTCAAGGAATAAAAGCTGTTGACAATATTTGGAAGAAAATAAGGGTCTTGAATCTGTTTTTGTGCTACATAGGCATGCAACTCAGCAAACTGGTTAATGAAGAATTAACTCAGTTTAAGGTACTGAAAAGTGTACTGACACAGCAAGTAAAGTTGTCTATAAAACAAATCAAGCGTGGGTATTGCCTAAGAGAGAGGTAGATGCGTTAGTAACGTCCAACCTAAATATCTGGCATGTTTTTTTAAATGTAGAACTATAAAAAGACAAAAAATTATCAACTCATCAACCAACCAACTCATAAACAAAATCAGATTATTTCAGTAATTACTCAATAGATTATCTTATTATGGTGATACTCAAGCTTATTTCCTTCTACTCCATCATCCCCTTAAATATCCACCTGTTTGCTCTATAACCTGAGTGGCAAAAAGGAATTAAGTTTATGAACTGGAGTGCCACTGCCATCCACATAAAACCCAACTTTTCTGGAAACATCAGCATTTGGGGTCCCTGTGCTTTCAATTCTGGTTAATTAAAACATGGCTTCAAGCATCTTTCAAATAAAAAGCGGTAATCCAGAACAAATGATAATTAAATATGATATATTCAGTATCTCTAAAGATAGATATATTTTTTCAGGGCATGAGGCATTTAAAATGCTAAATTGGTAATATTTTGCTACTATTTGGTTTGAAAGTTACTGCAGAGTTTACCTACCTCCAAATATCTCTCCTACAGAGTTCTCTGGCTTAGAATAATTACTGAATCACTAATGTGATAGCCAAGGCATCTGGAAAGTCATAGATGAAATGGAATCAAAGCTTTACGGCTGCAACCAGGGGCTCATGAGTTCTATTTTCTCACCAGCATAATCGTCCTTGGCACATGATGACTGTACTTCTACTTGAAAACCTACAGTGACAGCTTATAAATGGTGTTGCTAAATATGTATTTCTTATGGCTTATATCTTCCTCTCTCTTCTTTTCCTTTCTTCTCTCCCTCCCTCCTTTTCTCCCTTCCTCTCTCTCTTTGTTCTTTCAATAAGTTATTGCAGAAATCCTACCATGAGTCCAGCAGTGTATTAAATTCAAAATACAAAGATAAAAATTTGCACCAGTTTGGTGAAGACTTAAGACATTCATATGATGACTTCAGACAAAGCTCTGATGATTGGTTTATAAACAATTTTGATCAAGGCAGGAAAATAAATAGTATGTTGCAAAAAAAGTAAAGTAAAAGTAGTTGTTTTTGAAGCAAGACCATTCATGATGATAAGAAGGCTGAAGAACAAACAGCCAACTAACAAAAAACTAAGACACTAATGCAAAAACAAAAATTGTCTAAAATTACGTATCCAGGATTCAAAATGTGTGTGTGTGTGTGTACATGCATGCATGTATGCAAGTGTACATGTACATGCTTGCTTGCAGGTGCCTTTATCGCAAAGGTGTTTAGTATTGAAATGAAGGCCACTGAAATAGGTCATCAAAGGTCATAGAGACATTAACTCACTTTTGTCCTCCTACGCAAACACTCTAGAATTATAGTTGCATCACTGAGCACAAATGCTATGAAATGCTCTGGAAATTTAAATTGTGGTAGATAATGGTGAGAAAACTGGTTGCTGACTCTTGAAAGACAGAGAAGAGGCTGCTCCTGCAGGTGAAGAGATATTGCAAAGAGTGTGTTTTCATGACAACCTCTTTCATAGCTGCATTAGCTTGGAATTTTACCCATGATCCAGAATTAAGTGAGAAACACATGTCACATTACAGAGAATTAAGCATGTACTTGTAATCATATACATATATATGTAAACACATTTTTATGAGCACAGAGAAAAGTGACAAAATATAAATATAGATAGGTTAGTATTGGTTAACTCAGAAAGATGAGACTGGAGAATAGTGGGGATAAATGACTAAATATTTTCCTTACACTTTGTGTATTTTTATTGTTATATCTAGCTGTTTTGCTCTATAGTTAAAAAATTTAGCAAATTTAAAAAGTAAAAGTTTAAAAAATTTTTGCTGTTGTTGTTAAAGTTTTTTTATTTATCATAGATTAGCAAAATCATCATAAAATTGGAGGACCGTCATGGGGTTGTCATCTTTTTAATTGTCCCATTTCATAAAATAAAAAAAAACTAAAAATAAAGCAAGTAGGGAAGGCATAAAATCAGTTTATGAAAAATCAAAAAACTGTTATTTTGCTCTTTTGTTTATTAATGAAATTTGATTATAAAGTGATTTCATTTGTAACCTCTCCTTTTCGTTAATATGGTTAATTGACGTGAAGTAAAAGTGGATTCCAGGAGTAAAAGAAAAGAAAAGTAGTAAGTGATTATTTCTCTAAGATAAGTACTTAGAAAGTGCTCCAAGAAATAAGAAGAGGAAGATATTAAAGTACTTCCAATCTATCATGTTCTAGCACATGTTACAAATGTACCCTTCCAAGTCACATTATATATCAGATAGCGGTCTAGAGGAACATACTTTTTCCCAGGCTGGGGTCAGGCCTGAATGGTTTGGAGAGCTTCAGAAGACTCCTGATTATCAGTAAAATAGTTCTAGTTATATGTTTGGTTAGTCACCCTTATAAACAAGTTGTTAAAACTTCTTTCTAGCCTGAACGCATTCGGATGAATCAGTCATTGTGTTGGCTGACCAAGTCATTTAGTAAGGTAAAAGTCTTTGGAGTCCATTGAAGAAAAGAAATAGGTGTCAGAAATCAGGATCAGGTCCAAATCTTTATTGTACCCTTACCTTCTGGTTTTAAATTTCTTTTTGCAGTTCTTGTGTTTCAGTGGATAATTTGGTACATAGGTAAATTTTATTTAGGTGGTTGAGTTATTTGGAGTAAGAAAGGTTAAGAGAATTTGAAGGATAACTTCATCTTCATTTTAGAAAGAAGAAAATGAAGAATAGATATTTTTACTTGATATGTAAACTCAGCTTGCCTCCCCTCACATGTTATAAATATCACACATTTTATTTTACTTTTTTTGGTAAAGTATGGCTATTATAGGAACAAGAAGTAGAAAAAGCCATTGTGTAGAACTGTGTTGTAAGGAAAGAAATATAATCAGGTCATTGAAACATTGCTTAATTGGGAAATATGCTGGGCTACAGATAGGGCTAGGTTATACAGAATTTTCTGATAATCAAAATGATAATTGTTATACCAAAACTTTTACCTGACTAAAAGCAACAGTATTCTAAATGCTTGGAGGTATTTAGAAGAAGATTATAATGCTTATTCAATTAAATTTTACAAAAAATGTATGGAATATCTAGCCATTTTCTCTATGGTAAACACTGTATAGTAACACAGGATGAACATTCTATAGGAACTGTTCAAACAATGGGTAAAAGCTTATTAAAGTCCAGCCACAGAGTAGGTCGTCATTAAAAAACTCTTCAACATATTATTTCATTTACTCAGGTATTGTAAGTGTAATGATCTGAAACACCATTCACCAAAGCCTTGCGTCACAGGATCTCGTAGCCTGTGCTACTCTCCTTTCTTCTTTTACCTTGTGTCCCTTACTCCAAGCCTCAGGAGCCTGTGGCCATGAGTATCATGACTAACAGCACCGCAGCATATTTTTGTGTTCAAAAAAATAATAAACTGCTTCTTCACGGCCAGTTTTTAAACAAATAAAGGTGTTTTGTCTCTGCTTCTAGGAGCAATGCAGATCAGCCATTTTGTGGATTAGGAGAGTCAATCCTCTCGGCTCTCCACTCCCCCAAAGTGATCAGGTTCAGATCTTTTGAACCCACTTGCCTTTATAAACTGTATTGAAATTAAAAAGCATGATCTAAATATCCTTTGAGAAAGTTTACCATATAAAATAGGACTGAAAGAAAGTGGTACTGAACACTCCTTCTCTTCCCGTTTTCTAGAAAAAAGGCCTGTTGGGTGGTTCATTTTTAAATGGTGGGTAGAAAAAAGCTACAAGATAGGAATGCATTTTTTACAAATACTTCATTCAATCAAATCCAACAATACTGTATTCTTGCTCGAAATTACAGAGCCATTACAACATGTTCTTGGCTATGCTAATACCATTGATACTTTTGTATGCAAGGAAGCCTCCGTTCATATTATAATGATCTATGTTTGCACATTAGCATATAATGGTTTTTCAAGGCCACGCTGGCAGCCCTATCCTAATCAATAATAATGGCATGGTTTGAGTTTCTATAGTAAATTAAATCTAAACAAACTTAACATAAAAGTTATTTCTATTGAAATCCAACCAACTGGAAAGAAATAGGAGGCATGATACATAGGGAAAAGAAATGATCCATTCTTAACTGAAGATTTCTTTTCATATCTACTTTTGTTTTATTTAGAGAAAAGACTTTCTTCTTGATTAAGAAGCTTTCTTCACATGATCAGTCATTGTTTCTCTTCTGAAAATTAAAAAAAAAGAATGTATGCATTTTAATCAGAAGACTTTATGTACAATGCTCACTGCTTTTAATTTGAAGAAACACTTCAGGACCAAGCAACTTAAAAAAAAAACAGTAGAATTTGAATAACATAATTAAAAGTATGCCTTGCCCATATGTTGTAGTAGAGGGAAATGTCTATAACAAGAAGTTGTTTACTTTGCAACATACTAGATCAATCATGACCATTCATAATATCTCACCCACAAGGAACCTACAGAATCTCTAGGGGGTGATAATCTTTCCTACTGATCTCTGAGGCAACTAGAAAATCCAAAAGTAATCTTTTTTGCTATATTTGCCTTGCGGAAACTCGTTTGCTGCTTAACTATAAATGACTCATTGGATTGACGTACAAGGACAGTTGCTAATTTACTTACTATTTTCTCCTCATGGTATGCAATCAACACTACAACATCTTAATCAAAGAAAAGTTTCACAATTGCAATTTAAATGTAGGAGGCAACCGTGCATTTGCCAGTCATTTTCCACCCTTGTATATACAGAATTTAAATATGTCACATAATTCCACATACAAATACTGCTTTGCAGGTGGCGCCTTTTACTGCCATGCTTGTTGAATTAAGGTCTCTGATCAGGGAGTCCATGTGGTTGTGTCATTTTACAGCTATAGTTATAACTCAGAGTTGAGTTAGTGAAGAGTTTCAAAGAGAGAGCTGTCTCCCATCAACTCAATTGCAGGATATGTGGAGCTCAGATCCCCTCATCCTAGAGGTATAGACAAACCTTTTACATACTTTTGCTCAGATGAAGGCATGGCAGGACCAAAGGGAAACCGGTCTCTCAAGTTTGAATAATCTTTCTTTGCTCCCTTCTCTCCATTGGTGGCATATTTGCTTCTTCTCCCTTTCCATCATCTACCTTTAGGCACCCAGCACTTTCCTGTTTTATAAATCCCTAGTCTTAGCAAAAATTACCGCTATTGACTGAATGTTTGTGTCACCCTCTCAAAAAAAAAAATTCATTATGTTGAAACAATCTCCAATGTAATGGTATTTGGAAGTGGGGCTTTGGGGGGGATGATTAGTTCATGTGGGCAGAACCTTCATGAATGGGATTAGAGCCTTTATATAAGAGGTCACAGAGAGCTCCCTTGCCCCTTCTGCCATGTGAGGACACAAGGAAAAGATGGTCATCTATGACCAGGCAGGAGCTCTCACCAGACACCGCATCTGCTAGTGCCTTGGTCTTGGAATTCTCAGCCTCCAGAACTATAAGAGATACATTTCTGTTATTTATAAGCCACCCAGTTTTTTGTATTTTTTTTATAGCAGCCCAAACGGACTAAGTCGTTACTCATTCTTAGTCATATACTGAGGATTATTTCATACAAAGTCACAAAGGTTCCAATCCCTGTATATATTTCACCTCTCTTACTGGTGTTTAAGTTTGAAGGAAGGATTCAGTTTTGTTCATTTTTGTATTTTTTCAGTATTCAACACATTCCTGCTGCTATAGGGCCATCCCACAATGCCTATCACGTACTGCACTGGACAACTGTTGAATGAATGTGTAGGTAAGGAGAACACCTTCAGGTAAAGCATTTTAATGACTTGTTACATAGCATTTTAAATGTGAGGCAATAAGAGGATTATATAATGATTAGGAGAGTGAATCCTGGAGCAAAGGAAACACTTTGGCGTGCTGGGGCTAGGACTCTGTCAAATAATCCCTGGCTGTTTGAAGGTAAAGAAGATTGGGACTGATATATACACACTACTATATATAAAATAGGTAACTAATGAGGACCTACTCTATAGCACAGGGAACTCTACTCAATACTCTGTAATGACCTATATTGGAAAAGAATCTAAAAAAGAGTAGATATATGTATATGTGTAACAGATTCACTTTGCTGTACAGCAGAAACTAACACAACACTGTAAATCAACTCTACTCCAATCAGGACCTTTTCTTTTAAGGTTTAAATGTTGGAGTATATGTTGGTGCTGCTGACATAGATAATGACTTACTTTTCACATAATATCAGGGAAAACAGCCATGGTTGAAAATGAGCTCTGGAAAACTGATCAAATGAAGAGAGAATAACATAAAAAACAACTGATTTGGTTACTTTAAATAATGGTAATTTCAATCACATACGTGATGAACTGCTTGTCATTTATGTCTAAACCCCATGTCACCCAGTAGACATTATGTGTCTCATAAATATTTGCCAGAATAACTTGGTTTGATTAAAACAATGAAATCACTCATCTGATTTCATGTTTTGGAGATTATTCTGCATAGCAGTCTGCCACTAAACCACAAAAGAATACAAATACGTGAGCTGTTTTAGATATTGGGGATATAGAAGGAACAAAGCAGACTCAATTTCTTGCTTGTTTGGGGCTTACAACCATCACTGCTGATAGCTCTTCCTCTTGAAAAAAATTGCCTTTTGTCTAAAATATCATATGAATTTGATTAGGGGTATTGATCAAATTCTGGTGGAAAATGGATTTGGTATTAGGTTAACCAGTATCCAGGCCATAAGAAGCTGAAGCATGAGTATTAGCAAGATCCTTCAGAATGTGTTTTACTGGTCAAGAGGAAAACCAGAATATATAAACCTACATAAATCTATCAAATATTGAAAAACAGCCACAAGGAGAAGTACGTGCCTAATGAATATAAACTAAGAGTGAAAGCTTCCCATCTACCAAGAGCCAGCAATAGGCTCAAATGGGGGCCAGTACCATAATATCAGAGAAAATCCGGTATGCTGTATATCAATGCCTGTTTTCACATCTGTTATGGGCAAAAATAATCTGTTTCTAATCACATAAGCTCAAATTATTTTTTACTGTTTTTGACAGTACCCTATTCAATTTTGCAAAATGGCCTTTGTATACTGGAGATGATCAATCTTCCCAGAATTAGCAGTAAGAATGCATGGAACTGAATTCCATTTCTGTGCGTATCTGGTCCAGTGAAAATATCTCCTCTTGTCACGTGGTTTATTTCTCCGACAGGACAAACTTCCAGAAAACAGAATGCTTTTCCCCTCTGTGCAAGCACTGTTAAAGAGGTATTTCCCTCTGCCTTTATGCAAAAAGTTTTCTTGGGATGTGAGTTTGCTGCATTTGCATGTGTGGCCCAGAGGCCTTGTACAGTCTCAGCTGGATAGGTCCCTTGGAAAGGGAAGTAGCTAACATATCACATTTTATGATGAGGCTGCCAGATTGTCGCTCCCCCATATACACCTAGTTGTTCTGCACGAGGGACTCCCTAGGGTGAGTGGGAGAGATAAATGAGGTGCTGAGGGGAATAATAATTTTGCACAAGGTGAAAGGATAAAGGAAAAGTGAAAAACATTCCTGCCTAGCCACAGGATAAGTCATATTAATTAGCCTGCGTATGACACAACTCCATAAGTGGAAATGAAATTTATGAAAAGAGAACCATAAAATGGATACACCTCATAGATAAATATTACTTGAATGCTACACTTCACAGCTTTTCCACATTGTATCAAATTACTTCATTATTCATGACCTTATTAAAATACATTATAGGTACACTTGGATATGAATCCTAAATACTTAATTTCAGCATGCTCTGTGTATTTAAAAATATAAGGAAAGCTCCATTTCTACCATTTCAGATTTAGACATTTGCTTTACAGTGACAAATGATTAAAGGAAAGAGTTTTCTGTGGTTCATTTGGTTAAATACCTATGAGTCAAGTCTAGTCCACAGTAATGTAAAGGGTCAGTGATGTGCATAATCTAAAAAGCATGAACACACTTTGGCCTCTAGAATATAACCTTAAGTATTTTCCACATGCTCACCTTCTGAATTTTGTTTGGTTTAGGATATTAATAAAATTTGTATTTATACCGTGGGACAAAAATTGGTCATGAAATGTCTCCCAAACATTGGTCGAATTTTGGACCAAAAGGAGGAACTGAGAAATGGAATATTGCCTGCCATATCAGTAAACAAAGGATGCCACAGCGATCAGAGATTGCAGCCACCTCCTATGGTGAGCTGGTGAGCCCTGAGGAAACTCAGGATGTGAAAACACAGGATACTGGTCCCAGATAGCTGAGGTGCATATCAAAAGAATGATTTCAGTGAGCCCAGACTCTTACATCTTCCCATACATAGAAAAACAGTACTTTCCTTAACTTGAGATATCTAGTTTTCTTTTATTAACAGTAATCTTTTATTCCTACTACCTGCCGTTTGTTACAAAACTCCTATATATCCTAGCTCCCCCCTCACCTCCTTGGAGCAATTTTATCAGGGTTACTTGAGATGCTGTCTCCCAGGCTTGAAGTCCTCAGTATGTCCGCTGAATAAAACATAACTCTCAAGTTTAAAAAAAAATTGTATTTATAAATATACCCCAACTGATGACCAGGAAAGCCAGATCAGCCATGAAAAGAGATACATGCTAGTATGGAACACCATTTAGGTTTTTTTTTTCTTTTTTTTCTTTTTTTTACAGTACGCGGGCCTCTCACTGTTGTGGCCTCTCCCGTTGTGGAGCACAGGCTCCGGACGCACAGGCTCAGCGGCCATGGCTCATGGGCCCAGCCGCGCCGTGGCATGTGGGATCTTCCCGGACCGGGGCACGAACCCGTGTCCCCTGCATCGGCAGGCGGACTCTCAACCACTGCGCCACCAGGGAAGCCCACCATTTAGTTTTAAATACATGATATCGATTATCTGTAAGTGGATAAAGAAGAGTTAATGGTATATTAAAAGTTTCCCTCCTTTGAACCCTCTTACACTGTTGGTGGGAATGTAAACTGATACAGCCACTATGGAGAACAGTATGGAGGTTCCTTAAAAAACTAAAAATAGAACTATCATATGACCCAGCAATCCCACTCCTGGGCATATACCCAGAGAAAACCATAATTCAAAAAGATACATGTGCCCCAATGTTCATTGCAGCACTATTTACAATAGTCAGGACATGGAAGCAACCTAAATGTCCATCAACAGAAGAATGGATAAAGAAGATGTGGTACATATACACAATGGAATATTACTCAGCCATAAAAAGGAATGAAATTGTGCAATTTGTAGAGATGTGGATAGACTTAGAGACTGTCATACAGAGTGAAGTATGTCAGAAAGAGAAAAGCAAATATCATATAATATCACTTATATGTGGAATCTAGAAAAGTGACACAGATGAACTTATTTGCAAAGCAGAAAGAGATACAGATGTACAGAACAGACATAAATGTACAGATGTACAGAACAGACAGGGGCAGGGGAAGTGGGAGGTGGGTTGAATTGGGAGATTGGGATTGACATATAAACACTACTCTGTATAAAATAGATGACTAATGAGAACCTCCTTTGTAACACAGGGAACTCTACTCAATGCTCTGTGGTGACTTAAATGGGAAGGAAATCCAAAAAAGAGGAAATATGTATATGTATAGCTGATTCACTTTGCCGTACAGCAGAAACTAATACAACATTGTAAAGCAACTATACTCCAATAAAATTTTTAAAAGTTCTCCCCGCTTTGTTAAAGTACTTCTGCAAAATTATGAACTAAATATAATTTTAAACAGTTAAAAACCCAGCAAAGTTTGCGGTTTGAGTGTGTGCAATCAAGGTATAGCCTTTCTTCTTTAATCTTGCTCTATATAATTAGATTGATTAGATATATAGATATAGAGATAGATCATTTCAATTAATTGTAGGCAAACATTAACACTTCTGTTTTAGACTTTTTCTAATTAGAATATAGGTAATTATTCACAGCAAAGAGGCAAATTTTTCCTTCCTTTTTCATTCTTCCGATCTTCGATTAGTTTTTTTTTTTTTAATATTGTGGTAAAAAAATAGCATAAGCTTTACAATCTTAATCATTTTTTTCATCTTAATCTTTTTTTTTTTTTTTTTTTTGCTGTACGCGGGCCTCTCTCTGTTGTGGCCTCTCCCGTTGTGGAGCACAGGCTCCGGACGCGCAGGCTCAGCGGCCATGGCTCATGGGCCCAGCCGCTCCGCGGCATGTGGGATCTTCCCGGACCGGGGCACGAACCCGTGTCCCCTGCATCGGCAGGCGGACTCTCAACCACTGTGCCACCAGGGAAGCCCCATCTTAATCATTTTTAAGTGTATGGTTCAGTAATGTTGCTTTAACAAACATCTGTGAGAAAACTAGTAGGTCATGAACAATTAGAATCTAGTATTAAACTGACTTTATGTACTTTTTCTAGAAAAACTTGAGCACAGGAGTTTACTGGAAAGCTCAATGCTCCTTTAAGAAATGTGTTTTTTCTATTAACATATTCCCCTTAAAATATTGTACATAAATAATTTTATCAACAGACTAGAGTTATATTTCTTTAACATGTGCCTATATCAGCATTGTTTCTCTTGTGTGATGAAAGAAGTAATCACTATAGTATAATGATTATCTTTTTTTCTCCAAGGAGTAATTAGGAATGCAACCCTGAATAAGTAATGGTATGTAAGTTACTGCTGCCGTCCCAAGGATCCAGTAGCTTACACATTCTTCTTTTCAAAAGGTTTTTTCCTTTGATTATTATGCCTCATTTATGCTATCAAATATAGAATTCATCCCTTTTTTATAGCTGATGCTGCTTGTTTTGGAGTAAAGTAATCGAAGTTTATTGACTTCCTGGGGGAAAAAGTAATTTAAAGAATTTTTAAAATATTCTCCCTCTAGAAAAAATTCAAACTTTCTTCTACATAAATATAAAAATGGATTAACATGTATAACTCTTGTGAATTTACAGAAAAACTTCCCACCATGATAATTTTTATAAATATGGTTGGGAAGACATTCTGTGTTTTAGGTATCTCTTTTGTTAACTCATTTAATGCTTTTTGAATAGGTAATACATACACATAATATTATGTTCAAAGAGAACAAAAGTGTATATAATGATAAGTGAATATTTCAATTTTCTCCCTTTCCCCAGTAACCATTGTGACTGTTTTTTGTGTATCCTTTTAGGGATAGCTATTAATATATAAGAATATACAGATGTAATATGTGTTTATCCATATCGATATTCAAAGCTATATCTATATTTATATCCATAAAGTTATATCTTTCTGCACTAATGATTTTATACTACACACACAATTGTGCACTTTGCCATTTTTCTTGACGTTATATCAGTACATATTGTGCCATCTGATTCTTTTTAACCATTGTATAGTATTACATTCTATAAAACTGTCTGAATATACATTCATACAATGTCTAACATTTATCTAATAATTCAATAATCCAGTTCACTACTGTGTTGAACATTTATGTGGTTTCAAATTTTTTGCTACTATAACCACTACAATAAATATTCTTATACATGTTACTTCACAAATGGCCAATATGTCTGCACAATACATTTTTAGAATTAGTACTGATGAATCAAATATTCTGTGAATTATAAATTATGATTGATATTTCCAAGTCACTCTCCATATAAACTGTACCATTTAACATGCCAACACTCAATGGATACAAGTATCTATTACTCCTCCCATTCATAGAGTATTTTATGTTAAAGTACCATATCTCCAGTCAATACCTTCTTAATTAAATACGATATTTTTCATTCTGTTAAAAAACATTTTTCTTCCTGAAAATATCAAATAACCCTCATTCTTGGGGTCATCCTAGGATTTGAAGAAAGAATCAAGCACAACTTGCTATTAAAACTAGCTGTAGAACCATGTGAGAGATTTCAATCACTCCTGCCTTCTCTGTAATAAAACAATACAACTTAATGGAAAAGGGTATTAAAATAATTGCTAATAATAAACATTTTTGAGTGCTAACCATATACAAACACTGTACAGAGAATTCAGAATTGGAAATGGTTTGAGTACATTTAAGGCACAGTTTAAAGTTAGATAAACAGGGCTTCTCTGGTGGTGCAGTGGTTAAGAATCTGCCTACCAATGCAGGTGGCACAGGTTTGAGCCCTGGTCCAGGGAAGATTCCACATGCTGCGTAGCAACTAAGCCCAGGCGCCACAACTACTAAGCCTGTGCTCTAGAGCCCGCGAGCCACGACAACTGAGCCTGCGAGACACAACTACTGAGCCCATGAGCCACAACTACTGGAGCCTGCTCACCTAGAGCCCATGCTCCGCAGCAAAAGAAGCCGCTGCAATGAGAAGCCCGCACTGCAATGAAGAGTAGCTCCCGCTCGCCGCAATTAGAGAAAGCCCGCGCGCAGCAATGAAGACCCAACGCAGCCAATAAATAAATAAATAAATGAAATCTAAAAATAAATGCATAAATAAAAAATAAAGTTGGATAGACAGAATAGACATAAAAACACGCCTTTTTTCAAGTCTATTGCTTGTTAACTTTCCCCAAGCAAAGTTAGTGCTTCTCTCTTCCCATAGATAATTCCCACAGTCCTCTGTTTATATTGTGCCCCTTCTCACTGTGTGCCCTTCTCTTTGTGTTTATTTACTGACCTCTCAGCAACCTTTCTGGACTGTGAGACCTTCAGGTCAGGAACTCAAGTTTTCGTATAGCCTCAGTATTTAGCATAACACTGGCTACATTGTAAGTGTGTTAACTATTGCTTGTTTTATGAATAAGTGGATGCTGAGCAGTATCTTTTTTATCCTCCCAATACATCCATGATGTAAATAATATTATTGTTTTAGATGAGCTAATTGGCATGTATAAGAGATAGCTCATTCTAGGTCGTATGGCTAGTTATTTGTAAAGGCAGAATTCATGTCTTAAGACGTTCCGACACCAAATTCAAGCTTTGGATGAAAGACAAGATGCTGCCTGCTAGGGAACAAATGAACTAATGAAGGCATCTCTCAGGCCCAACTGAGATCCAAGTCCTGCAGAATCACTGAGATTTGGTCTCAAATCTTTCCCTTATTGGGCTTTGACTATTCCACTGTCCCTGGGGGTTCTTCTCCATGAAGAATGATTGAAGAGAAAGTGAGTTTCTGCAATCATCTCTGTTCTTGTGGTCGCCAAAAACACATCTTCTATACACTAAAAGTTTTCCTGTTAATCACTAGGAGAAAGAAGATGGGGGTAAAAATTATAATAAGATGAGGAAATTACAAAGGTTCTGGAAAACTTAAAAGTTGTCTTTCTTTTGTGGTATGATACCTTAGTCTCTTCTTCTCTCCAAACTCAAGCTATGCCTAGTTTCCTCTCTCTAGCAGAAGGAAATGAAATTAGAGTTGAGATAGACAATGAAGTGGTGAGCCTCCATACACCAACATTACGAGGTAGCTCATGGAACCACATAGAGATAGTACACCGCCACTTACCCCAAATATGATTCAATTAAGATCATTTCCAGAAATGTCTTCTTAGTTCTCAAGGTCCATTCTCTTGGACTACATGAGGAAATCTGGGCTTCTGATTCATTATCTCTACTACCACAGTCTCTAAGTTATGAGTTAACAATGGGTTTTCCCAATGTTTTTTGGTTTTGTTTTTGTAATCACTGAGAAATATAGACAGCTAAAGTCAAGAGGCATGAGGGCATCTAGAGCAGAAGCATGTCTTTCTATCCTTCTAGTTCTTTCTTCTTCTTGCTCTGATCCATTTCTCATTAGATTGCATTATCTGTGACAGAAGGGCTTCTGGATAATTTGGGAGGTAGAGAGGAAATGTATCTTAACACTAAAATTAACAGATTTCCAACAGCTTTGTTAAACTGGATTGAAACATATTATTCACCAGAAATAGGCAGAATCACACGAAGATTGATAAAATCAGAAATGTGTAAGGTGTTCATGGGGACCAAATGTTTTCCTTTTGAGAAGACTCTAAAAAAGAAACTAATTTTAAGGCAATGAAAAGGTGCGTTGAATAACTGATTGCCTTAAAATAATCTATGAACTCAAATTTAAAATTTAGAGAAAGGAAACAGGATACCAGTGAGAAGCAGAATGATGTAGATTTATCACTCATTAGTTCAACATGAACTTTGCAATGTGCACAGCAGTTTGGTGGAAATACAAAATTTCTTGCCTTCTTGGGGCTTATCTTCTGGATGGAAGAGGCTCTAAGCTAGGAATTAGGAGAAATGGATTCCAATCATAACTTCAAAAAAGACTCACTATATTAATCTAGGCAAATCACTTCATCTACCTCTAACCTCACTTTCAAGCTGAGGTTTTTCCTACTTATTTTATACAGTGTTGTTATAAAAATAGTGAATGTGAAAGCACTATACAAAGCCTATCAAGCTATACCAAAATAACAGGATGATATTTATTTTGTATTATTCATTATAGGTCAGTAGGCACAGCTCTATGAGATTTCTGAATCAACTATTAATTCTGAATTCTTACCCACATTGGTAAACCTTGTTAACACAATTAGATAAATGTCTAGTTGAGTGACCATCAAAATAACCAAAAAACCAACTCCGCTATGAATTATACTGGCATTCCTCTTTGCCCCCATAACAGTATGACACGGCTAGATAAACTAGACCAGAATATCACAGTTAGAAGAAATCCTGAATAATTTCTACAGAACAAGAAAGTTTTAAAAATATTTATGAGCCCCTCCCCAAAATTCTGATGGTTTTCATTACTCTTTTAAAAGTTCACACGCATATATATGCAACCTTGGTCAAATGGAATTCTGGTGATTCATTTTTCTTTATTTGACTTTTATGAATTCATAAATATGAGACAATTTAATCTAAGTCCAATGTTGATTAACTTCCTTTATTTCTCAATGAAACATCTTTGCCCTTTGGAGGAAAGATAATTTATTAGGACTCTCTGTCTTTCTCTTCCCCTCTACCCCATCCTCCCTACCCCTCTCTGTCTCTCTCCAACTATTTACTTAAAGTAAGCATTCTTGGAATATCCTATTGTTTATCCATTGAACATTACTGGCTTACTTATCTTAGAAGATTTTTCTTCTTCTTTGTAATGAATTCCAATTTTTGACTATCTTCATAGGACAAAAAAGGCCATAGGATTAAAAAAAATCTTATCAGTGCTAATGTGTAATGATGCATTTCTTAGATAATAACATAGCTCTACATAAAATAAATCACAAGACTACGTATCTTGATTATCACTGAGAAAAGAAGTCTAAGTTTGAGTTCTACTCAATTATTCTGTCACTAATTAGCTACATGTCCTTGGGAGAATCCCTTAACAACTGTAGGCTCACTTTCCTCAACATTTAAATGAGGGGTTAAGATTAGTCTGTCATTAAGATCTTTTCTTCCAGTGTCAAGGAGTCTATGAAACTTCTTGTATTTATAAGAGGTGCATTTCAATTTGCTAAGCAAAAGCTTCATTAATGTGATTATTAATTTTTAATTATATTACTATCATCTCTTAATAAGAATTTGCTTTTAAGAAATTAAAATACAATTTACAGTGACTTTGTAGTATTCCTAAGAGATATAAGTTAAGTTATAAAAAACACAGTAGCCATAAATAGAAAATGCTATTCTGGTTATAGAATACATAGGTAAATTATATCTTAGGGTGGCTGTAGTGAACTGTATACAAAGTGCATATGAAAGTCTAATTTTTCAGGGCTTTTAGGCCTTCTAATCATCATGGATTTTGTTATTTTTAAAAGCTTGAGGAAGATATCAAATTTGAAATTTAAAGTCAACCCGAAGTCATAAATGTATATTGGAGGCACAGAGTTAACACAGTGGCCTAGTTCCTTTCCTCTCACACTGAGGTGTCCTTTGCATTTTTGCACTGTCTGAATTCCTCTCTCCTTGTGTCTGCTCACCTGTGTTGCTATGCCTTATCTGCCCCTTTCCACATCTCTCTTCTTTCTCCCTCCATCTTGCAGTGAGTGTGTTCTCGCTTTTATCCTTCTTGTCTGTCTCCCTACTCTTCTTCTCTATTTTCACGTCCTTCTAAAACTATATTCCTTAATATTTTTCCTTTTCTTCCTTCTACTTGCTACTCTGAATTTAGTTTTTACTTCCATTTCCATGGTAACCCCATAGTTGAGCCCCCATTTCTCTTTATTACCTTTTTAATCCCTCTTCTGTGTGATTTTTTGATCTGCACTACACATACTCATTCATCCCAATCTGTGATCATTATTACCTTTACTTATTCATTATTTTAACTGTAAATATTTATTGAGCCTCTACTATGGGCCATCGAGTTTTCTGCCTCTCTCCATGGAGACAAAATATTAGATAAAAAGACAGGTAATATAGAAGAGAAGAAAAAGATATTTTAATCATATCCCTTGTTAGAAGTATGAAATCACTCATCCACTTATTTATTCAATAAAAAATAAAACATAACTAATAATTAGTTTATAAGCCATTGCTAATATGACTCTACTTAGACATGATTGCATGAGCAAGGCAAGATTCCTGTACGCATCTCTCTGTATATACACAAAAGAACCATATGCATATTCATGAGCATATCTAAGTCTCTATATAGCATATATATGTGAATAAAATCTATATATTCTGGTCAATGTTTCCACTAAATTTATTAAAAGTTGTGAGTAGATATCCATGTTAAGTGAACATAAAAGTATAAATACCAGATAGTATACACACATACACACACATATAGACAGAATTGAATATTAAAAGTAATGGAAACTTACAACAAAGTTAACCTGACAAATATTTGATGAAGTATATTAATAGTATTGTACTGAACAACAATTAGGCTTGAATGGTAAGCCCTTCATGTAAAAGAAAATAATTAGCCTTTATTTTTTCACAGCCAAATCTTTCACCAAACTCTTGGCTTCTTAATTTGACTAGAAATAAAAACAGCTTTATTTTCAATATGAAAACAAACTGATTTAATTAGATAGCTTTCCTAACAAATCATTGACGTTTGTAAAGGGAGTGGGAAAGGTGAGAGGAATCTTGATGTGTAGGACACACAGAAGACAAATGGCTTTACCAGGAGTAAAATAAATATGGTGGCATGTGGTCCATGGGTTGTTGTGGAATAGCAGTATAGGCAGGGATTGTCTATGGTGATATATCCTCCTCTTTTCCTAAAAGCCATGGCAATTGTGATTTAAGTATTGTAGATTCAAGGTACTATCCTCACACCGGTAGCCAGCCACAGAGAACTGGGTTCAATGCAGTCAGGGCAGCCTGGGGCTGATACAGTGAAAGCAAACTCTATGCCCTGAAGGTTGACATGATGTTTAACTGAAGGCAAATTAAGATCACAAGTCTTTGAATTCAGATACACTCAGTCAATGGGGAGCATCACTGTATAAGGGTAGAGCTGGAAATGGAAAAACAAATCACAAGGGAAGTCAAGTTCAAAACCTAGCAGTATAGAGATTATTACTTCACAGTGCCTCAGATAAAAGAAATACTCTCAACCTAATATCTTCAGTGAATACTTTGTCATTTAGGCTACTTCTTAAAACCCTGTGTATCTGAGAAATGAATCTGAAAGTTTAATTAAAAAAAAGGGTTCCATGAGCTGTCTTTCCATAAGATCAAACACACTTGAGTAAATAAAATCAAGAAGGAAAGTTCAAAAAGCAAAGTTAGGCTTGTATTTTGGTTATCAGAAAATGCACTTTTCTTACTGTTGTCTATAGGAATACGGTTTGCACTAATTCAGTCTTGAATCTTCTTGCTGAGATGAAAACAAAATGATTTAATTCTTTCCCTACTGGTAGGATATCTGTATATTCCCTTGCATTTTGCTTTAAATAGCTTCCGCATTTAGAAACTGAGCTCTAGTTTCTTCCTTCCTTTTTTTTTTTCCCCATAAAATGGAAGCTATGCAGCTATTCATAGTCTTGGAGTGGGAAAAGTTTATTACTGCATCACAGCAAAACAAATCTAAAGATGAGAGTTGAGACAGAAAAGAAATCACAAGAAGCAAAATTGAGAGTCAAATACCTAATTTTAAATAAATCACAATCAACAAAATCACAAATAGAGAAATAATTTTTTAAAAAGATGTCTTTGGCCATGATTGCATCTAACAGTGAAACAATTCTGAGCTATTGGGAAAAGGGAAAAGAAGGAGCCATCATTGTGGAAGGACAGGAACTAGGCAGGAGTCAGGCCATGGAGATCAAGGATACCAACGCCATAGGATGGTTGTTGTGGGGTGAATGATTTTCAAGTTTCTTTTCATCGCTTATTTGGAAAAAGAGTCACTTCCTGGGCTCTGTTAAATGTGTCACGAATGGTTGTAAGAAGAAAATCTTGGGTCAGATTGTTATAGGGAAATGTCTGGCTTGCAAAATAATTCCAGCGGATCTCATTTTAATTTCCTACTGCCACAGAAGTGATTTCATGGTCCAGGTCTGCACAAAAGATAACAAAGCCACATCCTGGTGGTGGACGCTTACATGATGGTATCTATTTTCTCACCTCACTAAATGTGAGGGCTTCCAATTCTTCCTAAAAGAGAAGGAAAATGGACCTTGCTAAGTGTCCCTTGAGTTTATGGCTTTATACAAATGAATGTAAAATATCCAGCCACTGGACACAAAACCCTATATTAGCATGATATTTATCACGTGGCCAGCTGACAGGCAGACTTTTATAGCAATGAGGCCCAGGGCTACAGTTCTGTTCAATCTCTTTATTTAGTTGTAAGGACTGGAACTACTTCTGAACTTATATCTGTTTTACTAAACCAATTTCCTGAGTCATTTAACAACATATAACAAATGTCCTCTTGAACGCAGATCACTGCAGTAGGCACAAAGAGATTGAAGGCAGATATAGGACATATAAGAAGTTTACAGAGAGACAGAACAACTTCACAGGGAAAAAGCAAACTAGCAACACATAAGCTGGTGTAACTGTGAATCCATTCAACAAATATTCATTGTCTATCATGGTCCACATACTGTTAACTGTCAAAACAAATGTGGCCTAAGTAGATTCTAACCCTAGCCTATATACTTAGGACCAAATCCCAGCCAGTAAACACAACCACTATGAGGGTTTAAAAGAATTATCAAAGAAAGTCATTTCCAGTCTGGGATGCACTAGGAGAGGAAGTAAACATTAGACACACAAACAATGTCTGTAGTTCTCACTCTAAGTAAATCTGCTCTTAATTAACTCCAAGGATAGGATCTGGCTTCTGACAGTAATGAACAATTTACCAGTAAACAGAACCTAAAGCCATCATGAAATTATAAAGTGAATTTGTGTGATGTGCACATCCCTATCTTTGTGTGAAAGACAAACATTTTCTGCTTACAAGGAACATTTAATCTAGTTGAGACAAAACTGGATGCTGCCATCTTGACCAGAAATAAAATCTTTGCTAATGATTTCTTTGCTTTGATATATTTGTGCTAACATTATTTAGTATTATAGAAACTAAATATGACCATTTCCTGGCACTTCGTGCGTTTTTGGGGGTCTGGAAATTGATTTTTAAGTCGTTTATCCTGGCAGTTTCCTTGGTAAAGCTAACAGGTCTATCATTTACAGTACCTACTTTTCTAGAATCACCAAATTTTATTTGTCAGTAGAGCCTGGCTGGAATGTCTGAGCCTCAGAAATGGAACTAAGTTCTAGTATGTGACTAATATATTTTTCAGTAGAGCTGAAAACAGGAATGTCCCTAATACCCATCATATTATCTTTCTCTACATATAACATTCTGAAATTCCTGTCCTAGCCTTGAAATTTTACTCTAAACTCAAACTTGGTAGGTTGTGTCCCTATGGAGATTTCATTCAGTTTCTTAAGAACTAGGGTATAAGTTAGTTAACATTTAAACATATCTCACTTTAAAAACCTACATACTTTTGCCAAGTTCATTTTGAAATAGTTTTTAGTGCGATAACAGGGAGAAATAAGCCTAGATTACTTATGTTTTTCCTAATAATATGCCCTGAAAATAGCTAATAAAAATAATAACATAGAAAACTAATAATATTATCCTACTTCTACATTTTATTCTTATTATGTTAATGTCACTCATGAGATTAAAACTGTATTTCCCATGTCTAATATTCTTAGTTCCTTACTTTGGCACAAAAAAGTATTTATATGTGAAATACAGAAAGGCTTTAGAGGATGGTGCCTTATTCAGTAAAAAATTCCAATATACAGTAAGTCCCCTCCATACGAATGAGCTCTGTTGCGAGAGCGCGTTCATAAGTCCAATTTGTTCGTAAGTCCAACAAAGCCTAGGTACGCAACTAACACAATCAGCTATGTAGTACTGTACTGTAATAGGTTTATAATACTTTTCACACAGATAATACATAACAAACAAACAAATACAAAAAATAAACATTTTTAATCTTACGGTACAGTATCTTGAAAAGTACAGTAGTACAGTACAACAGCTGGCATACAGGGGCTGGCATCAAGTGAACAGACAAGAACAGATAAGAAGAGTTAGTGACTGGAGGAGGGAGAGGATATGGGAGATGGTAGAGCTGAAGGATCATCAGCAATAGGAGACGGAGGGCAAGCTGCAATTTCACTCACGCCTGATGCTGGTGGCACAGGTTCTGGTTGCTTGCTGGATCCAATTCTATCTACCCTCTTGAAAAAACAATCCAGTGATGTCTGCGTAGTACTGTACCGGCTACATCACCGCTGCTTTTACGCTTGCTTCTGGACATCCTGAGCTTGAAATAAAGATACTGTACTACTGTACTCTATACAGTACTGTACAGTGAAGTACACAAAAGCACAACCACTTGTAGAGGATGCACTCACGTGACAATGTACGCCAGACATGTGAACTAACTTTTGTGACTGGACATGCGAACACATGTTCGCATCTTTGAAAGTTCGCAGCTTGAAGGTTCGTATCGGGGACTTACTGTATACTGCTCTTAATCTGTCATTCTTTAATTAGCAAACATTTTTTCACACTTACTATGTGCAAAGCTTGAGACAGTTGTGTCTGGAAGGATTTTTATGACAGATATTATGGAATAACATGCTTTGAAAGCTGGAGTGTGCTATACAATGGAAGTTATCATCTTCATAGAGTTGAAAATTTTATTATAAAAATTCTGATATGTATTATGGAAAAACATGCTATTTTGGTATCACATAACATGCTTAAAGTCTTAGTATTTTATTTTCTAGATGTGTAATCTTGGCAAACCACTTAACCTCTCTGAGAACCAGTTTTTTAATCTACAATGACTGCTTCATAGAGAGATAGTTAGATTTAAATAGATAATGTATGTGAAAGTGCTCTGTAAATTCTGAGGTAGTTTATAAATGTTGATTATTATAATAAAATATGGTTCCTGACTTAAAGAGGTGGAATATCTAACAGAAAAGAAAAAAGCCTGTTAAAATGCATTGAAAAATTTTTAATTCTCCTTAAAGGATTTAATGAAAGTCACATAGTATTTTTATATACTAAAAATGTATATACAAAGGCATTTAAAAAATAAGCATTTGACATACAAATATTATATATAAATTGTATATGGTTATATTATATGTACACTAAAATGTGTATGCAATAAAAATGGTATTTTTTATTATATGAATGGACAGATCTGGTTGCAGATTTCTCTTTGACGGCAAGATCAATTATCTTTGATCCTGGGATGTTTTTGTGATACAAATAGGGAAAGGATAAAAAAAACCCTGGCAATAGTCAGCTCTCATAAATATATAGGAAAAATGAAGCCCATTAGAAAGATGCTCTCAAGAGCAAACATCCAGAAATACTTTAATTACATTCTGATTCAATAATATTTTTGTTATATGAATTTAAACTAGGCATCAAAATCCCAGCACCAATAAGGACAGGGAAATTCTACAAGCTCTTACCTTGTTAGTGAATGACAATGGCTGATTTTTCAGGCTACATGTTAGTAGGTGAACACTCTTCTTTCTTTTTTTCCCCCCATTATCTTTTATCATTATGCTTCATAACACAGAACACTGGTTATTCTTTCCAGGAAATTTTTATAATTGGACTTTTAAGTATCAAATGGAAAAAAAGAGAAAAATGCTCAGAAAAGTTTTAATAAGCTTCTCACTTTACAAGGAATATCCAATTCAGTGATGTAATGACATTAATAATGTCATTTCATTTCATGTCATTGCGTGGATATTAAGCAATGCCACTTTGAAGTTTTATCTATCAGCCCATTGCATCTGGGGGGCATTTCTCCTGGGGTGCCCCCTCACAAGTCCTATTAAAGTCAGTGGGACTCAGGTACCCAGTGGAAAGAAGAGGCAGATACTTGGAGAAAATGTCCATTATCAATGTGATTTACACAAGCTCACAGATGAGTTTGGTCTCTACAAGCATGCCAGTGGGGGAAAAGCTTGGCTGGAAATCTTGCTTGCTTGTCTCCAGGAAATCTAGAGGACTCAGGGCCTTTTGGAATAGCCATTCCAGAAAGACTATCTCGTTTTATTTTCCCCACGTGTTCTCCTTGGGTTCAACATTGCAGGATTAGCTGGGGGCTGCCAAATGACAGCCCCTGAACGAGCTGATGCCAGATCTACACAGAGACTAGGTAACTGGATCTGCTAGGTTAACTAAGCAGTTGGCCTAAACGAAGCCCTGAGGACTTCAATCAGATTCCATTTTAATTCTCTGGATAATCAGATATCCTACCTTGGTTGTAGAAGGAGCATTTCTCAGCTCACTCTCTTTCCCTTGCCTTTACTCTATAATCCTCCTATGAGAAATGTAGCCCACGTAGCAAAAAATGCAAATCATATCACCAACCTGGTCCTCGGCTCGATGGCTCCAATGACTGGGCGATATCTTTCAGAGCAAGAAGCCAAATGAAGGATTTACACCATGAGCTGTTAGTACTAACCAAATTCACAACACAATGAACATAAAACTTTTCCTCCTGTGAGACATGTTTTTGTGAGTTTGCATTATAACGTTAGCCTTTCCTCTACGGAAATATACATTTATACAAATATAAATCACTTAAATATGTGGAACTATATACCGCTGATAAATAAGGTTTACAACGCCTCTTACGTTTATGATGTATTTTTATGCAACACAACCATTTAATGCAAGAGTTCAAGGATCCTATTGACATTTATTTTTCTTCTTACCATATATTTATTAAGCCTGAATATAACATTCCCATTAACATCAAACACACGTAAAATATGAAATTGCTAGAGAGGGATGATGACACGTTTTAGTACTTTGATGGCGGTGCCAACATTTCATTTAGGATATTTATGTATGTCAACTAAAAAGGACAATAAATTTCAGTGAAGGCTCAATATATTACAAGACTTTTCATCAACACACTCCACAGGGTAGGCTAAAACTACAGAGGGAAGGAAGAAATACTGCTGAATAATCAATCTTTGAAAGCATTCAATGTTATTAAAAAAGTTACCTTTAAAATATCCGTAAGTCTGAAAAATGAATGTGGCGGAAGTGGTATGATGCGTATACGTGGGTATGAGAATTATATGGAACATTTACCTCGCTTTCTAATTTTTAGAATTAAGATTATTAAACAAAAATATATTAAAAAATACTATGGGATATTAGTGATGCTAGGCCGTTGACACAAACTCCACCCCTGCAGGTAGAGAAATCTCTTTGTGCGAAGCATTTTTTAGTTTCCAGAAACCACGCTTGCTAACTGGCACAGAATAAGCCTCCACATGTCTCAAACACATAACAAAACAGGCAGACACACTTTTCAGTTTTAAGGGTCGGTGAGTTGGATTAGATACGTTCTTTACTTGTATCTGCTACTGAAGATTGGAGTAAAGTTTGCTTATCTTTCCCCTATCCTGAGTGTGAACTGAATTGATGTGTCTAATATTTCAGCATTATAGACAAGTATTAACATGAATCCTTAAAAAAAAAACACTATGCCCATTCTGTTGCAAATGATCAAAATAATGAGAAGAATGGGAGAAGCACAGTTTTTTATTCCCCAGGGGGTGGAGTTGCACTGCTCCCCACTAGAGCTGACAGTAGCATATTTTAAAGCGAAGGGACAGAGGCCCATAGTTGTGCTTCTTCTTCCTTTGGAAGGAATCATTTTATTCCCTATAAAAAGACCAGCATTCCTGTTTTTCAAGCTTTGTTCTCTGGTACTTAAAAATGAATCATATTGAAAGGAGACGTTTCCTAAGATCCCACCACAAAAGCAGGCCTCCTGATTCCGTGCTGTTCCAGAGTTATTCTTTTTCACTTGCATTTGCTCTGTGAATAAAGTCAGAAAAATTGACACAATTTTCTCTATCTTCTGTTACCAAGAAGGAGATCTCTTCCCCAAATCAATGCCGTCAAAGCTGCTGTAGGGTCTCTTTCTCTAGGCCTTATTTAATAATACCAAGGTGTGTGTGCATGCTAGCATTTGAAGTTCTTTCAAGTATAAATGAGGCACCACAGGAAAACTGTTCTATAAAATTTATTCTGGGAAAATGAGCTTGAAAACACTCTCAGCAGAATCTCTCTACAGAGGAATCTGGCAAAGTGACAACCTATATATTTTTGTTTTTCACTTTGGTAAATCAATCTCTCTCTCCAGACACACACACACACACACACACACACACACACACACACACACACACACACACACACACACACACACACACTATAAGCCCTCTCTCTCAATGGGAGTCATGACTGTAAATAATCTATACGTTGTTGGCACTTTTAATGGTCTCTTTCATTTCTATACAAGCCTAAAGCATGTCTGAAGCACCTGCTGGGTGCAAGTACTCTTGATTTCCAGACAGAACTTTCCATTTTGAAGGAGAGGGAGGTATGTAAGCCTCCTCAGTGTGAAGACTGTTTACAAATGAGACCTATTATTCTCAAAATCTTAGGGAGGAAATGATTTTGTCATCACACTGAGAACTATACATATATCATCTCTAACCCTCTCCTAAGGGGTAATATCATATTCTGTCCAAAGGACCCTTTTAGCATTTACATGCAATTTAACACTCAAGAGAATAAACTTGAAAGTTGTAAAGTAAATATCTAGTTATCAGTTACGTAGAGAATCCAAATCTCTCCCCAAATTTTAGGGAAAATTCTCCCTTTTGCAAATTAGTTTCCTATTGCATCTATCATGGAACTGGAATACTTAGAGGTACACTTAGGAGTTATCTTAAATCTACCATCCCGACTATGTCTGTCCCTCAGTCGGCTTGCGGTTCAGTGTGTCTTACAGATCCCCAATCTCTGGAAGCTCAGATAGAGAGGCAGTCACGGAGAGTTTTCACTGGAGATGTTTTACAGCTCTCCATTCATTTGTTTTGAACTTAAACAGTAAAATGAGAAAGATAAAAACAGCCCGAGAGCTTGTAGGCAAGATCCTCTTTACCAGTACATGTCTAAGAAATTCCGAGGGAAGACCCTAATCCTAAATGTACCTGTCAAAATTTTGCTACGACCTTAACTTCACTGAAGCCATTTTATTCTCCTCTGCCACTTAAGCCAATATGATCTAATATCTCTATTTTACTGTTTCCTGTATCAGTAGTGTTTGTATTTTTGAAGGATGGCTGTCTTCCAGTGTCTGCTTCTTTATACTTTATTTTAGCTTTGGGGGAGGCAGGCATTCCACTGGGTCTCCATTTTCAAATTCTCAGCCAAAGCCACCCAGGAGCTAATGTCTTCCACCTAGGTCCCGGAACTCTGTGATGGCTATCATATTCTCCAGACTATTGACAGGGATAAAGACACTTCAAGCACTTTAATTATCTTAAGAAGTTTAGAGAACGTATTTTCCAATTCTAGCTTAGTAAAACGTCACCACAGATGGACTTTTTTCACCTAAACAGTGATTACATCAAGTTAATTTACTTATCCACAAACAATATAGGCATTGAAATGGCTAGATAAATTGTGGCTTCAGGTTAATGCTTATATCAGAAATGGACAGAAAAAAAATCTTTTCTGTATTTGTATAGTATTATTGATGACCAATAAAGGAATCACACTAGAGTTGTTTCTTACTCCTTAGGTGGACGATTGCCTAGAAATAGTTGAGAAATGCGAAGATTTTAAATAAAAAAATTGACTAAGAATACTACTTTTCAAAGAGAGAGACATAGGTGAGGATGATTAACAGGTAAAAACCTTCAGTTACAAAATAAATGAGTCACAGGCATAAAATGTACAATGTGGGGAATATAGCCAATAATTTTATAATATCTTTGTATGGTGTCAGATGACAACTAGATTTATCATGGTGATCAATTTGAAATGTATAGAAATATTAAATCACTATGTTGTGTACCAGGAACTACCATAGTATTGTAGGTCAATTATACTTCAAAAACAAACTCACAGAAAAAGAGATCAGATGTGTGGTTACCATAGGCTGGGGTTGGGGGAAGGGGAATTAGATGAAGAGAGTCGAAAAGTACAAACTTCCAATTATAAGATAAATAAGTACCAGGGATGTAATGTACAACGTGATAAAGATAACACTGCTACAGGTGATAAATGAAAGTTGTTGAGAGAGCAAAACCTAAGAGTTCTTATCACATGGGAAAGTAATTTATTTCTTTAATGTTGTGTCCATATGACATGATGGATGTTCACTAAACTTCTTGTGGTCATCATTTCATGATGTATGTAAGTCAAATCATTATGCTACAAACCTTATGCTTATACATACAGCGCTGTATGCCAATTATATCTCAATAAAACTGGAAGCAAAACAGCATCCATTTCAAATCTTTTATCTGAGTCTGGTTACAACCCCTTGTACTTTGGCAGGACAGGTAGTATTAGCACCCATGTATTTTGGACTCAATGAGGTTTTCGATTTATGCAACAAGTAAGACACAGAGAAGGAACTTGATTTTCAAACATAATGTTGGGACTCTTTTTACTATCCTCACCAGTTTCTTATTTAATTCAACTCTTCTTCTGAAGTCTATGGAAAGAGAAAAGAAGCTAGATGGCAAGTTATGGAGACTCAATTCGAGAAATGAGACTCACCCAAATTTAGCAAACATTTTTTGGCACTTATTATGTGTCTTGAAATGTGACTTAACTATGAAGCAAATCTGGTTACTCACTTGGTCTAGACTGTACGTTCTTCAAGGGCAGACACCACTTCTTACTCATCTTTGGCTCAGAGAGTAAAGTGCTGGCATGGAATGGTTCACAAGGAATGCCTGTTGAATGAAATTACAGGGCAGACCTTGATTCTGGATGAATTGTCTTCTCTCTCCAGTTAGTTTACATAATGGAGCCACAAAAATAGAACTTATAAGTGCCAGTTCTCCTTCTTATAGTTCTGCAAGTCCTTAACAGTAGAGTATTTGGTTGTCAATTTGCCAGAGGTTGTATAGGCACTGGGTAAAAGAATTGAAGAGCTGTGCTATTACTTGGTGGATTACAGAGGAGAAAGCTGCCAGTTTAGATATCTTGCAAAATGCTTATTCCTGAATATTTTTTAACCTAAATGATGTTCTTAGTAGTTTACTTCACAGATCTTCAGACAGCTCTTTAATACATTCTTTCATGTCATCAAGACATTTTGCTAAAACTCATCTAGTTGCATTATTATCCAGGCAAAGCTGCAGCTATGTGGGAACTCAATCTCTTCATAAGTGAGAAAAGTGCAGCTTCATTTGATAAAAAGGAGGATATTGGCAAACACAGCAAAAAATCTAGTTAATCACAAATTTTAACCACTATCTAGTTGACATGTGCCTGCTGTGCTAATTGCTTCATTACTTAATTATGCAAAAAAAAATAGCATTCACAGCAAACACAGCCCGTGAAGCATTATTAAAATACAAAGAAACATGCTCTAGACTCTTTAGTGCAAGCATAAATATTTCATAATGAGGAAGAGTGCTTATTATATAAAAGTAATGAAGATTTTGCAGCTAGCTTGAGTTCTTCCTTTCACTAAACCTCCATAATGCTATGACGTGCCCTGACTTCTGCTGCCTGTGTTATAGTCTTGTCCTGACTCCCAACCCACAAAGTAAGATTCTTTTTAGGGCATTGTTACATATCCCTTATCTAACAGATAATTTCTGATCACTGTGTATTTGTTAAATAAAAGAATAAATAAATAAGGAAGTGAATAAATCAGTGAATAAATAAACCCATCAATCAAGAGAATAGCTGTGGAACTACAAGTGAGGCCCAGAAACCACTTTACTCAGACAAAAGATAGTAGCTTCTAGAACAGAAAGACCACAGCTGTGTTTTCAAGCTTATCAATAAGTGCCTTTAGTCCAGGGATTGATTTTTAAATAAACATACCCATCCCTGGGCAAGCAAACGAATATTGTCATTTGAAGTCTTCCTGTTCCATTGCCTTAAATGTTTTTGAAACTCTTTAAGAATTGTTCTTGGAGAGTTTAAGACTCATCCGAGAAATTCAGTTTCATTATTTTTCTACTTTTTTCCCTCAAACTCTAAAACAATATTTTGTCCTTGCAAATTAGAGCTCACCATTCATAGCGCTTAAATTTGTATGGTTAAAAAATTCAAAGATATACTTAAAGCTTAAATACTTATAATTGTTGCAGATATTATGAAGAAAGTTTTTATCATCCTGAATATAATTTTTTTAAAAAGAGTATCAAGTATCATAAAAAAGGGAGGCATCCCTGGAATAAACATATGTGCTCCAGGGTGTCTATTCTTTTTTTTTTTTAACATCTTTATTGGAGTATAATTGCTTTACAATGGTGTGTTAGTTTCTGCTGTATAACAAAGTGAATCAGCTATACATATACATATATCCCCATATCTCCTCCCTCTTGTGTCTCTCTCCCACTCTCCCTAACCCACCGCTCTAGGTGGTCACAAAGCACCAAGCTGATCTCCCTCTGCTATGTGGCTGCTTCCCACTAGCTATCTTACATTTGGTAGTGCATATATGTCCATGCCACTCTTTCACTTCGTCCCAGCTTACCCTTCCCCCTCCCCGTGTCCTCAAATCCATTCTCTATGTCTGCGTCTTTATTCCTGTCCTGCCCCTAGGTTCTTCAGAACCATTTTTTTTTTTAGATTCCATATATATGTGTTAGCGTACGGTATTTATTTTTCTCTTTCTGACTTACTGCACTCGTATGACAGACTCTAGGTCCATCCATCTCACTACAAATAACTCAATTTTGTTTCTTTTTATAGCCAAGTAATATTCCATTGTATATATGTGCCACATCTTCTTTATCCATTCATCTGTCGATGGACACTTAGGTTGCTTCCATGTCCTGGTTATTGTAAATAGAGCTGCAGTGAACGTTGTGGTACGTGACTCTTTTTGAATTATGGTTTTCTCAGGGTGTATGACCAGTAGTGGGATTGCTGGGTCATATGGTAGTTCTATTTGTAGTTTTTTAAGGAACTTCCACATACTGTTCTCCATAGTGGCTGTATCAATTTACACTCCCACCAACAGTGCAAGAGGGTTCCCTTTTCTCCACACAGGGTGTCTATTCTGAGGGAGGTAACAAACACTCACCTGATTATATGATCTCTGTCATATTTTCTTTTTTTTTCATTTGGTCAACACTGTCTGTTGTATTTTCAATCTTTCACATTTTAGCAAACAAGCTCACCCCTTCCCTTATGCCTACCAATATTTGTGTAGTTCTTATAATGTTCTCAGCATTTTTCTGGCTCTCAGGATAAAGAGAATAAGGTACTATCCCTGCCCTCAAACTTTATAATGAGACACTAATATCTTGCCAAGTCAAGGTAGCACCCACAGCCAATACTTAGTCCTTCCAATGGGTCTCAAGATGAAATATGTTGATTCCTATACTAGCCAACTGAATGTTTAGTATTGTTATTTTAGCCATTCATTTCTCTATTACATCACACAGTCAGTTTTGAATATCGATATATTTATGGATGACATGCTCTAGACTCTAGGGCTACAGATGTGAATGAGACAGGCAAGTTCATAAAATAAGAAACTTAAATGTCACGACTATTTTCAGCAGGGAAATAAAAGGTATTAGATTCCCACTAGCAGGAAGATCTAACCCGGTATGAGGGATTGGGAAAGTCCTTGCTAAGGAAACGATGTCAACAAATAGATTTTGAGGATCAACAGGAATCATCCGAGTAAATAAGAGGCAAGACTATTTCAGGAAGAGGGACCAGCATGACGTGGTTGACATGTGAGGAAGAGGACCTATGAGGTAGTTCTGCAGCAGTTCCAAAGTCGCTGACATCCAGACCTGGAGGTGGGGGAGTAGCCTGAGGTGAGGATGGATTGGGGGGCAGCAAGAGTCATGGGGATCTCAATATGGACCAGACTTTACCCTATGGCCAGTGAGAAGCTATTACAAGGCTTTAGATAGGGTGGTGACATGGTCACTTTTGTAATTTTAAAATTTCACTTTGGTGGCAAAGTGAATAGGAAGGAGGTGAGCAAGAAAAAACATGAGGAGTCTCTTAGGAGTTACCACAAGTGCCAGATGAGAAATGATGGTGGCAGTAAATTATGCCGGATGGCTTAGGGAGCTAACTGGAGTTCATTTAACAGACTAGGTGAGAAACAGGATGTGGCAAGTGAGTTGAGTGCGATCACAAATATAACACCCAGGGCTCTGGATTGAGTATCCAGTGTATGTAGTACCGATTCCTGTGCCAGGAAACATGGTGAATGGAGCAGTTCAGTGTTGGTCTTATTAAGGAAGAAATATGTTTGAGACATTTGAGTAGAGATGAAATAGACAAGTAATACTATCCGATCCTTGGATCGAATTTTAGTGTGTTTACAGCATGCTTTCTCACTTAAACCTATACACAAAATCTTAATGTAAAAAGGCATTGTAATACAAGTATTATTATTCAATTAATATTTGTGGCTTGTGTAATACCCCCATTTTGTAAATGAAGCAACTGAGGCTCAAAGAGTTGAAAAGTGTTTCTTACCCAAGGTTGATTACAAGCCTAGAATTTGTAGCTTCAAATTTTATAGTCAATTGATTAGATCAATATTACATTGTCTAAAAGGAAAAGATTCTACAAATGTCAAAGTTCACGGTGATATTAGATACTATTTAGAAAGCTGACCTTATCTTTATAACCATATATTTACATGCATTTATGATAATTTGTTTTCCTTATACTCAAATAGCTTCAAAATGCTTGCCCAATGCTCAGATTTGAAATCCTTGCTATCTTACCCAATATAAAACTTGACATATTCTCTAGACAACATAAGGTTGACGTAAGTTCAGGCTTAGAGATTTTCTTGACCATAATGCGGAAGTTGCCATTTTGTCAGAAGAGACTACTAAGCTTTTTCATTTATACACCATATGATGAATTCAGAGTAGCAAAATAGTTGAAAACATGGGCTACATAATTAAAATCTCTGGGTTCCAATCTTAGGCCCTTAGTCTTCCAGTAATTTTGATAAAGCACTTAAACTTTCTTAACTTCATCTGTAAAAGGAGAAATAATAATGCTCATGAGTTTTTTGGGGAGAATTAAATGAGATAATCCAGATAAACCTGTGCTTACTTAAGTTTGACTCTAATATTACAGTATTGTCCTAGGAAATAATATGTCTTTTTTCTTCCAAATGTTTATTGCCCTTTCTTTTTTTTTCTTGCTGTATGCGGGCCTCTCACTGTTGTGGCCTCTCCTGTTGTGGAGCACAGGCTGTGGACGCGCAGGCTCAGCGGCCATGGCTCACGGGCCCAGCCGCTACCAGGGCACGAACCTGTGTCCCCTGCATCGGCAGGCAGACTCGCAACCACTGCGCCACCAGGGAAGCCCTATTGCCCTTTCTTGACCATCGATTAAATGCCCGCATTAGAGTTGGTTTCTCTCTATATGAATACATTGCAGCTTCAGGCCTTGCTTCAATATGCTTGAAAAGTGATTTTCTTTGCATTGATAAATAGTTTCCCCTAATGGATGAGTCTCTTCGGACCTACCTGCCAAATTTGCCGAAAAACAGAAACTTTATAACCAGTAGCATTGTTCTCCTTTCCACAGCTCTAGTGGAAGAACAATAAGTTTTAAGAGCAAATTGCCAATTAATTTAAATTGAAAAACAGACACCTTTAACCCTACCACCTCTTAATTTCTTTTTTCTCTGAGAAAGAAAGAAGACATTTCTCTCAATACTTGAAATAGCAATAAGTCAAGGTTGTGTGATTTACACAGGATAATCAAGCCTGTAAGTGTGCTGTTACCAATGGAATTATTTTTCTTGTAGCTTGACTAACAGTTTAAGAATCACTGCAGGTTTTAAAGTCTCTCCTTATACCAAGGTTGGAGATTCACCCTAATACAGTGAAAGAAAGTGAGCCCTTATCAGTCATGGGAGAATCTTGGTGTCTCTGAAGACAGACTGTAGACAACCAATCAGATAGATGCCGGCCTGTCTAATGGGGAGTCCTTCTAAGTTCACAGGCTACCTCTAAAGTTAGCGGAGCAGAATATTAACCCCAGATCCTCAATGTGTGATCCGTGGCATGCCACCTAAATTTCCAGGCCCATTTCCTGATCTGTGAGATGGTAAATAACACTTAGTGATGTTGTAATGATTTAGTGGGTTAATTTACCCAGCACATATATTATACAGAGGGCAATAAATAAATCATGGTTATTATTATTTAGTAAAATCAAATGAATAAAATAGACATGGTATGGGAAATTTTGGTCAAGTATACTTTTTTTTTCTCATTTTGTAATGAGTAATATGACCTCCATATTTCAGTAGTAAAAAAAATATACATATGTATTCAGAATGTTCCTCTCACTCTTCAAATAATCCAGACAGAGCCAGTTTCTTGTTCTGTATGTAACGTACTTCACCTCTCTAAAGAAAGTAGTAACTGTAAGTTACAGGTTGTTGTCTCTAGCTTTAAAATTTCATTTATTTTAACTACTTTCAATTTCTTAGATGCAAGGTGTATACAAGACAGAATTATTTGTTTTCTGGAAGTATGCCCTTGTTTCCCACTGTTCAGCATGCGTGCGTATATATTGCTGAAATTACATCCTAATGATAGCAAATTGCAGAGCTATGCAATATTCTGTACCATTTTTTTTTTAGAAATAGAAAATTGGGAGACTTTAATAGCAGATGCTGCATCATGAATACAATTTACTGGAACTGCTCTTCTCTAATCATATAGAAACCATGTTATGTCCTGGAGAGGTTATAAAAATATATAGGAATCCATTTATCCTCCAAGAAAATTGAGGCCTTAGAGTAATGACAAGAACCTGCAATTGAGTTGGGAGCCCTGACGTCATGAATTGAGACAGTGTCCTAATGATTTGATTTTGCGAGTCCACAACATACTGAATACATGAATAAAATGAGGACAATACTGACCACATAGGGTACCTATTATTTGAATCTTTCTCTGTTATTCCTTTGTAAGAATTTTTCTAAAGAGAATTTATACATTTGTATAATGAAGAGTTTATAATCCCCATTTCTAGGTTAAATTGAAAATAACGAACTATTGGTACTTGATGCTTTTATTAGGAACAGATAAAATGAACTATGTGTACATAAAGTTACTTTTCCATATTTTCTATTTGTAGCTATAAACGGCAATCTATGCATAGTGATGTGTAGTCCAAACAATAGTCATTCCTTTCCAATATCATCCAGAAATCCAACTCCATAAAGTAGTTAAATATGCTGTTTTAGAAAGCACTGCATCAAGTAGACTATGCAATTTTATTTCCTGCCAGAGGAAAACTCTAATGCTGATTTCTCTGTGTATCCTCCTAAAAAGTGAAAAAGACTCATGTGAAAGCTTGCATTTTTAATATGGTCTTTCACATTTACATTATTTTAAGCCTTTGCAAAGTAATGAATTTCAATAACTTTAGACACTAGTTTTGATTTAAAAAATCACTGGGCCATAAATGCAAATGTTAAGACTATCTAAATGCTGGGCTACTTTTTAGTATATTCGTAGTTTTAAGTCTAGACAAATATATCAGCATCTCAGAAAACAAGAGTTGGATAGATAATGATTCAGTGGATAAAGATTGTGAGAATATATTATTTAAACTTGCAAAAGTGATATTTTATGATACCCTATGTTTGATTCAATGTCATCTGAATGAAAAAAGGATCAAAATATTACCATGAAAAAAATCTCAGACATTTTTCAAGGTAATAGGCATTCATTTCCTCTTCTATCAGTAGTTTTGGAAGCAGTTGTTAGAAATACATCTAGTCTCTTTTAAACTGCAGATCCTTAAGGCTGATATGATCACTAAACCAAAGATTTTCTAATTTACAGATTTAGTTGGCAGATGTAGTTAGCACTATTCTCAGAGCATTAGCAGGCACATATACCTAATTTCAATTTCTTCCTTAAAATACTGTTGTAGTCTGCTTCTGCCAGGAATAGTTTTCATATTAACACAACAACAAATGAAAATGCAAAATTTTAACTTAAAGATTTAAAAATTCATGTCATTTATCCTAGAAAACCATATTGTGAAAAGTACATGTGACTCAATAGCCTTTAAGAGAGATACCATAATTCTCATTCTTCTAGTAGTTTGGGATTTCCCTAATGATATAAGCAACAAGAAGCAATTTTACTAGTATTACATGGATATTTTTATTTACTAGGCTTTCCTAATAGTTCCTTTATAAAAATATTTAAAACAAGTTCTTATGAAATAAAAAATGTCTGAATTTTTGGTGTAACAGTTTCTCTACCATTCATGTCTGAAGGAATGGACTTTGTTGAATCATAGCTGGATATTTCTATAACTAGAGCAATGGAAATTGACACCTAAAATTTTGGATAGTTTGGAAAAAAAGAAAACTTCTTGCACATTAAACAAATGCAACAGCAACTTTGACTCCTCACATCACTGTCTGTATCACGAAGATTTTGTATCATGTTTCTTTTTTTTAAGACACTATGGTGTCTTAATCATTTCCAAAATGTTAATGAATTTGTACTGGCCAAAGAGTAACTAGCTCAGTGTATTGGGGTCAGTAGTGCCTCGGTGTTCCACGTCATTATGAAAGTGACTTGCTAATTGCCTATCTACACATGGTTCAGTGCCGAATATGGCAAAACAACTGGTTTACCATACTTTGAGATCATCCCCCTCAATAAGAGAAATGCCACGATCATATACTAATTGTCTTTATCTTCTTTAAATGACAGTGCTGGCATTTCTTTCCTTTGGTGCACACACTCTTATGTTAATTATTGTATGTATACTGATGACGCCCACATTTATAACTTCAGCCCCAACTTCTCCCTTGAACTCCAGACTCATATATCCAACAGCCTAATTAATTTCCATTTAGATGCTCAATTGACATCTCAAGCTTCATATGTTCAAAACCAAACTTAATTTCCACCCATCTGTTCCAACACAGCTCCATTATTCCAGTTGTTCAGACTAAAAGCTTTAGAATCATCCCTCACTCCTTCTCTTTCTCACACACACCACAGTCCATACAACAGCCTCCAAATATACCTAGAATCTTGTCTAGTCCAACCATGTCACCTACCTACCCAATGGAAGCCATATAGCTCTCATCTGTACTACTGTAATCATCTTCCAACTAACTCGCAGCTTCCATCTTGGACACTTACCCACTGTTCATCATTCAACAGGCAGAACAATTCATTTAAAATATGTCTGATTATTTAATTTTCACCTCACTCAAAGCATTGATAAAATCAAAAGTTCAATGCATGGTTTACAAGGTCTACATCACTTGCTTTGCATTGTCTCCTCCAGTCCCAATTCATTCTGTTCTCTTTGCTTCCTCTAGACCAACCTGAGCACTCTTTCTCATACTCATACATGCTGAGCAGTTTCTTGCCTCAGGGCCCTTGAACTTATTTCTTCTGTCTTGAAAATTCTTCTCTCAGATACTGCGTGGCTCTTTCTGTTTATTTAAATTATTCCTGAAATGACACCTTATCAGACACTCTTCATGAGCTCCTATATCACTCACTCCCTTACTCCCTCCATTTTTCTTAACAGCTTCATCATATTCATTGCATATTTATAATCTTCATCCTTTAACTAGAATGTAAGTCCCTGAGTTCTGAGACTTTGCGTTTTCACGGTAGTTTCATCAGCACATAAGAACAATGCCTGGCACGATGCAGGAAAACAATACAAATTTACTGAATTAATACAGAAAAGCCAGATGAAGTGATGGTGTGGAGACTTCTGTAATTAAAGCCAGATTTACAGAAATTTCCTGGGGTGCTGTCCATTTATGTGGTGGCTGGACCTGGGCACTTGGGCTTATGGAATATACTCCTTCTATAGCCTCTAGAATTCCTAGGAACATAAGGGAAAGAATTTTTCCCCTATAGGGACATGGTTAGTTCTGATTTCATTGATGTATTCTTATTTATGACACATATATGCCAAGGGAAATGGCATTCTTAGTCCCTAATTATAGGTATGCAGGTATACTTTGCTTCAAAATCTGACTTACTCACCTGGAAAAACAGTCATTAAAAAATTGAAATTACCTCAGAGGAGATTTCTGGTGAGGACAGGCACAGTTGGTTAGCAGCACTATAGCTAGCACTGCCTCAGTGTCTGGTGATGTACATATTCCCTTGAGCCTGTGGAATGTCTGTACTGATTTGCTCTCTTTGTGTTTGATGCAGTAACTCTAAGAGTACCTGGGCTCTCTCTTAGTACCTCTCTCAGGTGACGCTATTGTTCAGAAAATAGCATGGAGTTTTGGTTTGCTTATGTGTTTGGTTTTATACCTTTAGCTTTCTCATCAACTCATGAGAGGAGATGATCAAAATCTCTGTCTTATTATCTGTCTTTACTTCTTTATACTGCATCTGTGTCTTGTTATATGGTTTTTCTCCTTTCCATATATTTGTACATTTGCTGCCATCAGTGCTTCTTACATTAAAAAAAAAAAATATATATATATATATATATATATATATATATATATATATATATGCATTGTTATATCTACTCAGGGTCAAAGACTCCTGGAACCTTTCAGGCCTAACAAACTCTTTTTTTTAAATTTCTCAAATTACTAATTATTGTAGATTAAATAAAGTTTTAACTTTGGATACCTTAAGGCCTTTCAGCAAAGGCGATTGAAGCAGCAATTACTAGGTGTCTGCAAATAAATGGATGGTTTCCTGGCCTATTTATAATAAATTAATAGATGGTCTTAATATTATACATAATCTATTATAAATGCACCTGCACAGTGGGTATATACAATTCTATATGCATGAAAATCTTTGATTAAACTATTTGGGACATTGTCATAACGTCCCACCTTAAACTGTAGTATAGACCAAAACATATCACTTTAATTCAATAGAAGAGATGAGCTCTCTGAGAAGCTTATTAATGTGACTGCTAGAAGGACATTGTCAAGTGAATCAAATTAAAGAACAATTCTTTTAGAGCTGAAATATACTCTAGCGGTTAACATTTAATAGGAACTTTACTTTTCAAATAAGCATTTGTTTGAAAAACTGACATAAATCAACATTAAGAGTCCTGTTGTAACCTTTTAAATCAAATACCTCTTTGTTAAAATAAACATTTCTTCTTTATCTATTTTTAAAAATAATCATATTAAAAGTAGGATGTTATTCTTTGTTCATTTGCTTTTCTCTTCAACTAGTTGAAAAGACCCAGAAAGGCAGGCAATGTCTTCTCTGTGTCCCCGTGACAAGCACAATGCTGGACATTGCAGATATTAAATAAGGTTCATGGAAACAGTGGATTCAATTTCCAGTCCCGTTTAGGTTCCTACTGTACTAAGTGCTTACTCGAAGTTATATCAGAATATAATAGCTTTGTGGTGTATGATGAAAATCGTACTGTGCACAGATGGGAGTCGATGTTGACCAGCTCTAGATAAAATATTAGACAAACTGAAAGAGACAGAGACTTTGCTTACTGCATATCACAGCACCAGATGGGAACTTGGGGATCGTGAGCTAACAAGCATGAGGTTTCCTGTAGGAGAATCTTACAGAGATGTATTTCTTTCGTGTACCACATTTTTCAAAGCATATTTACTGTGAGCTTCATTTGAACTTCCAAACAACATTATGGGTTGCATAGGGCAAAGACTATAATCTCCTTTTAAAAATAGGAAGAAAATCTTACAAATAGAAAGGCAATGACTTGCCCAAGGTCACACAATGAATCAGCTTTCAAATCTTAAAGACAATTGCATCTTAATCTGCAGTGGAGGCTACTGTAATGTTTATTTTTAAGTAAATTCCAGTATTCCAGAAGAGATTGGTGCCATTAATTATGGACTGATCTGGAGATATGCCAGTTTTTGATACTATTGTTGGAAACAAATAGTGTTGGTTGATGACGGCACTTATACTACAACTAGCCAACCATGTACGCTTTGCAAAATTCATTAACCTCAGGATCACCTTGCTTAGAACCACCTAGCTATGATTACTCTTTTAACCTAAATTTCATTAGAAATATACACATTAATATACAGAATGATAATTGGCATTGACTTTTATGAATCCTTGTTACATCTCCAAAGGATTAGATGACACTTGAAAAAAGAGGCCATACCCTTCCTTTTATGGATTCTCCACTGTAATGCTTAATGGCAAAGTGGGCTTTTGATAAATTTTTTATTATATATTTAGTACATAAACTTACTTTTCTTAGAGTTTTATATAGATACAAAAATGGATCAGGCAAATTTATAAACTATTTATTTATCAAGCAATAAAACAGAAAATGTGAGAAAAGTAAATGATTAAATATTAATGTAGACCACACATTTTTAATAGTGATATTAAATTTAAAGCAAAAACTATAGGCTAAATATTTTACCAGACACAGTAAAACTCTTAGAGGAAAACATAGGCACAACACTCTTTGACATAAATCACAGCAAAATCTTTTTGACCCACCTCCTAGAGTAATGAAAATTAAAACAGAAATAAATAAATGGGACCTAATTAAACTTAAAAGCTTTTGCACAGCAAAGGAAACCATAAGCAAGACTAAAAGACAACCCTCAGAATGGGAGAAAATATTTGCTAATGAAGCAACTGACAAAGGATTAATCTCCAATATATACAAGCAGCTCATATGGCTCAATATCAAAAAAACAAACAACCCAATCAAAAAATGGGCAGAAGACCTAAACAGACATTTCTCCAAAGAAGCCATACAGATAGCCAACAAACACACGAAAAGATGCTCAACATCACTAATTATTAGAGAAATGCAAATCAAAACTACATAGAGGTATCACCTCACACCAGTCAGAATGGCCATCATCAAAAAATCTACGAACAGTAAATAATGGAGAGGGTGTGGAGAAAAGGGAACCCTCATACACTGCTGATGGGAATGTAAGTTGATACAGCCACTATGGAAAACAGTATGGAGGTGCCTTAAAAAACTAAAAATAGAACTACTATATGATCCAGCAATCCCACTACTGGGCATATACCCAGAGAAAACCATAATTAAAAAAACACATACACCCATACACCCCAATGTTCATAGCAGCAGTATTTACGATAGCCAGGTCATGGATACAACCTAAATGTCCATTGACAGATGAATGGATAAAGAAGATGTGGGGGATAGCTTTAAGATGGCGGAAGAGTAAGTCGCGGAGATCACCTTCCTCCCCACATATACGTCAGAAATACCTCTACGTGTGGAACAACTCCTACAGAACACCTACTGAACGCTGGCAGAAGACCTCAGACCTCCCAAAAGGCAAGAAACTCCCCATATACCTGGGTAGGGCCAAAGAAAAAAGAATAAACAGAGACAAAGAATAGGGACGGGACCTGCACCAGTGGGAGGGAGCTGTGAAGAAGGAAAGGTTTTCACACACTAGGAAGCCCCTTCGCGGGCAGGCAGAGACTGCGCGGGGCGGAGAGGGGAAGCTTCGGGGCCAGGGAGGAGAGCGCAGCAACAGGGGTGCGGAGGGCAAAGCGGAGAGATTCCCGCACAGAGGATCGGTGCTGACCGGCACTCACCAGCCCGAGAGGCTTGTCTGCTCACCTGCCGAGACGGGTGGGGGCTGGGAGCTGAGGCTCGGGCTTCGGAGGTTGGATCCCAGGGAGAGGACTGGCGGCGTGAACACAGCCTGAAGGGGTTAGTGCGCCGCAGTTAGCCGGGAGGGAGTCCGGGAAAAAGTCTGGACCTGCCGAAAAGGCAAGAGACTTTGTCTTGCCTGTTTCCTGGTGCGCGAGGAGACGGGATTCAGAGCACCGCGTTAAGGAGCTCCAGAGACCGGCGTGAGACGCTAAGGCTGCTGCTGCCACCACCAAGAAGCCTGTGTGCAAACACAGGTCACTATCCACACCACCCCTCCCGGGAGCCTGTGCAGCCTGCCACTGCCAGAGTCCCCTGATCCAGGGACAGCTTCCCCGGGAGAACGCACGCACGGCGCGCCTCACGCTGGTGCAACGTCATGGCGGCCTCTGCCGCCGCAGGCCCGCCCCGCATCGAGACCCCTCCCTCCACCCCGGCCTGAGTGAGCCAGAACCCCCGAATCAGCTGCTCCTTTAACCCTGTCCTGTCTGAGGGAGGAACAGATGCTGTCAGGCGACCTACATGCAGAGGCGGGTCCAAATCCAAAGCTGAACCCCGGGAGCTGTGCAAACAAAGAAGAGAAAGGGAAATGTCTCCCAGCAGCCTCAGGAGCAGCGAATTAAATCTCTACAATCAACTTGATGTACCTGCATCTGTGGAATACCTGAATAGACAACAAATCAATCCAAAATTGAGGCGGTGGACTTCAGAAGCAACAATATATATATATTTTTTCCCTTTTTCTCTCTTTGTGAGTGTGTATGTGTATGCTTCTGTGTGTGATTTTGTCTGTATACCTTTGCTTTTACCATTTGTCCTAGGGTTCTGTCTGTCTGGTTTTTTGTTTGTTTTTTTACTTAAAACTTTTTTTTTCTTAATAATTATTTTTTATTCTAATAACTTTATTTTACTTTATTTTATTTTATCTTCTTCTTTCTTTCTTTCTTTATTTCCTCCCTTTTATTCTGAGCTGTGTGGATGACAGGCTCTTCATGCTCCAGCCAGGCGTCAGGGCTGTGCCACTGAGGTGGGAGAGCCAAGTTTAGGACACTGGTCCACAAGAGACCTCCCAGCTCCACGTAATATCAAACGGTGAAAATCTCCCAGAGATCTCCATCTCAACGCCAAGACCCAGCTCCACTCAAAAACCAGCAAGCTACAGTGCTGGACACCCTATGCCAGACAACAAGAAAGTCAGGAACACAACCCCATCCATTAGCAGAGAGGCTGCCTAAAATCATAATAAGGCCACAGACACCCCAAAACACACCACCAGACGTGGACCTGCCCACCAGAAAGACAAGATCCAGCCTCATCCACCAGAACACAGGCACTAGTCCCCTCCACCAGGAAGCCTACACAACCCACTGAACCAACCTTACCCACTGGGGACAGACACCAAAAACAACGGGAACTACGAACCTGCAGCCTGCGAAAAGGAGACCCCAAACACAGTAAGTTAAGCAAAATAAGAAGACAGAGAAACACACAGCAGATGAAGGACCAAGGCAAAAACCAACCAGACCTAACAAATGAAGAGGAAATAGGCAGTCTACCTGAAAAAGAATTCAGAATAATTATAGTAAAGATGATCCAAAATCTTGGAAATAGAATGGAGAAAATACAAGAAACTTTTCACAAGGACCTAGAAGAACTAAAGGGCAAACAAACAGTGATGAACAACACAATAAATGAAATTAAAAATTCTATAGAAGGGATCAATAGCAGAATAACTGAGGCAGAAGAATGGATAAGTGACCTGGAAGATAAACTAGTGGAAATAACTACTGCAGAGCAGAATAAAGAAAAAAGAATGAAAAGAATTAAGGACAGTCTCAGAGACCTCTGGGACAACATTAAATGCACCAACATTCGAATTACAGGGGTCCCAGAAGAAGAGAAAAAGAAAGGGACTGAGAAAATATTTGAAGAGATTATAGTTGAAAACTTCCCTAATATGGGAAAGGAAATAGTTAATCAAGTCCAGGAAGCAGAGAGAGTCCCGTACAGGATAAATCCAAGGAGAAACATGCCAAGACACATATTAATCAAACTATCAAAAATTAAATACAAAGAACAAATATTAAGAGCAGCAAGGGAAAAATAACAAATAACACATAAGGGAATCCCCATAAAGTTAACAGCTGATCTTTCAGCAGAAACTCTGCAAGCCAGAAGGGACTGGCAGGACATATTTAAAGTGATGAAGGAGAAAAACCTACAACCAAGATTACTCTACCCAGCAAGGATCTCATTCAGATTTGATGGAGAAATTAAAATCTTTACAGACAAGCAAAAGCTAAGAGAATTCAGCACCACAAAACCAGCTTTACAACAAATGCTAAAGGAACTTCTCTAGCCAGGAAACACAAGAGAAGGAAAAAACCTATAATAATGAACCCAAAACAATTAAGAAAATGGTAATAGGAACATACATATCGATAATTACCTTACATGTAAATGGATTAAATGCTCCAACCAAAAGACCTAGACTGGCCTAAGACATAGACATAGACTGAAAGTGAGGGGATGGAAAAACGATATTCCATGCAAATGGAAATCAAAAGAAAGCTGGAGTAGCAATTCTCATATCAGACAAAATACACTTTAAAACAAAGACTATTACAAGAGACAAAGAAGGACACTATATAATGATTAAGGGATCAATCCAAGAAGAAGATATAACAATTGTAAAAATTTATGCACCCAACATAGGAGCACCTTAAAACATAAGGCAAATACTAACAGGCATAAAAGGGGAAATTGACAGTAACACAATCATAGTAGGGGACTTTAACAGCCCACTTTCACCAATGGAACGATCATCCAAAATGAAATGAAATAAGGAAACACAAGCTTTAAATGATACATTAAACAAGATGGATTTAATTGATATTTGTAGGACATTCCATCCAAAAACAGCAGAACACACATTCTTTGCAAGTGCTCATGGAACAATCTCCAGGCTAGATCATATCTTGGGTCACAAATCAAGCCTTGGTAAATTTAAAAAATTGAAATCGTATCAAGTTTCTTTTCCGACCACAATGCTATGAGACTAGGTATCAATTACAGGAAAAAATCTGTAAGAAATACAAACACATGGAGGCGAAACAACACATTACTTAGTAACCAAGAGATCACTGAAGAAATCGAAAAATACGTAGAAACAAATGACAATGAAAACCTGACAACCCAAACCTATGGGATGCAGCAAAAGCAGTTGTAAGAGGGACGTTTATAGCAATATAATCCTACCTTAAGAAAGAAGAAACATCTCAAATAAACAACCTAATCTTATACCTAAAGCAATTAGAGAAAGAAGAACAAAAAAAACCCCAAAGTTAGCAGAAGGAAAGAAATCATAAAGATCAGATCAGAAATACATGAAAAAGAAATGAAGGAAACGATAGCAAAGATCAATAAAAATAAAAGCTGGTTCTTTGAGAAGATAAACAAAATTGATAAACCATTAGCCAGACTTATCAAGAAAAAAAGGGGGAACACTCAAATCAATAGAATTAGAAATGAAAAAGGAGAAGTAACAACTGACACTACAGAAATACATAGGATCATGAGAGATTACTACAAGCAACTGTATGCCAATAAAATGGACAACCTGGAAGAAATGGACAAATTCTTAGAAATGCAAAACTTTCCAAGACTGAACCAGGAAGAAATAGAAAATATGAACAGACCAATCACAGGCACTGAAATTGAAACTGATTAAAAATCTTCCAACAAACCAAAATCCTGGACCAGATGCCTTCACAGGCGAATTCTATGAAACATGTAGAGAAGAGCTAACACCTATCCTTCTCAAACTCTTCCAAAATATAGCAGAGGGAGGAACACTCCCAAACTCATTCTATGAGGCCATCATCACCCTGATACCAAAACCAGACAAAGGTGTCACAAAAAAAGAAAACTACAGGCCAATATCACTGATAAACAAAGATGCAAAAATCCTCAACAAAATAATAGCGAACAGAATCCAACAGCACATTAAAAGGATCATACACTATGATCAAGTGGGGTTTATCCCAGGAATGAAAGAATTCTTCAGTATAAGCAAATCAATCCACGTGATGCACCATATTAACAAATTGAAGGAGAAAAACCACATGATCATCTCAATAGATGCAGAGAAAGCTTTTGACAAAATTCAACACCCATTTATGATAAAAACCTTCCAGAAAGTGGGCATAGAGGGAACCTACCTCAACATAATAAAGGCCATATAAGACAAACCCAGAGCCAACATTGTCCTGAATGGTAAAAAACTGAAAACATTTCCACCAAGATCAGGAAGAAGACAAGGTTGCCCAGTCTCACCAATATTATTCAACATAGTTTTGGAAGTTTTAGCCACAGCAATCAGAGAAGAAAAGGAAATAAAGGAATCCAAATCAGAAAAGAAGAAGTAAAGCTGTCAATGTTTGCAAATGACATGATACTATACATAGAGAATCCTAAAGATGCTACCAGAAAACTACTAGAGCTAATCAATGAATTTGGTAAAGTAGAAGGATACAAAATCAATGCACAGAAATCTCTTGCATTCCTATACACTAATGATGAAAAATGTGGAAGTGAAATCAAGAAAACACTCCCATTTACCATTGCAACAAAAAGAATAAAATATCTAGGAATAAACCTACCTAAGGAGACAAAAGACCTGTATGCAGAAAACGATAAGACACTGATGAAAGAAATTAAAGATGATACAAATAGATGGAGAGATATACCATGTTCTTGGATTGGAAGAATCAACATTGTGAGAATGACTCTACTACCCAAAGCAATCTACAGATTCAATTAAAGATGATACAAATAGATGGAGAGATATACCATGTTCTTGGATTGGAAGAATCAACATCGTGAGAATGACTCTACTACCCAAAGCAATCTACAGATTCAATGCAATCCCTATCAAACTACCACTGGCATTTTTCACAGAACTAGAACAAAAAATTTCACAATTTGTATGGAAACACAAAAGACCCCGAATAGCCAAAGCAATCTTGAGAAAGAAAAACAGAGCTGGAGGAATCAGGCTCCCTCACTTCAGACTATACTACAAAGCTACAGTAATTAAGACAGTATGGTACTGGCACAGAAACAGAAATATAGATCAATGGAACAGGATAGAAAGCCCAGAGATAAACCCATGCACATATGGTCACCTTATCTTTGATAAAGGAGGCAAGAATATACAGTGGAGAAAAGACAGCCTCGTCAATAAGTGGTGCTGGGAAAACTGGACAGCTACATGTAAAAGAATGAAATTAGAACACTCCCTAACACCACACACAAAAATAAACTCAAAATGGATTAAAGACCTAAATGTAAGGCCAGACACCATAAAACTCTTAGAGGAAAACATAGGCAGAACACTCTATGACATAAATCACAGCAAGATCCTTTTTGACCCACCTCCTAGAGAAATGGAAATAAAAATAAACAAATGGGACCTAATGAAACTTAAAAGGTTTTGCACAGCAAAGGAAACCATAAACAAGACGAAAAGACAACCTTCAGAATGGGAGAAAATATTTGCAAATGAAGAAACTGACAAAGGATTATTCTCCAAAATTTACAAGCAGCTCATGCATGAGCTCCACATTAAAAAAACAAACAACCCAATCCAAAAATGGGCAGAAGACCTAAATAGACATTTCTCCAAAGAAGATATACAGATTGCCAACAGACACATGAAAGAATGCTCAACATCATTAATCATTAGAGAAATGCAAATGAAAACTACAATGAGATATCATCTCACACCGGTCAGAATGGCAATCATCAAAAAATCTAGAAACAATAAATGCTGGAGAGGGTGTGGAGAAAAGGGAACCCTCTTGTACTTTTGGTGAGAATGTAAATTGATACGGCCACTATGGAGAACAGTATGGAGGTTCCTTAAGCAACTAAAAATAGAACTGCCATAGGACTCAGCAATCCCACTAGTGGGCATATACCCTGAGAAAACCATAATTCAAAAGGAGTCATGTACCAAAATGTTCATTGCAGCTCTATTTACAATGGCCAGGACATGGAAGCCACCGAAGTGTCCATCAACAGATGAATGGATAAAGATGTGGCACATATATACAATGGAATATTACTCAGCAATAAAAAGGAACGAAACTGAGTTATTTGTAGTAGGTGGATGGACCTAGAGACTGTCATACAGAGTGAAGTAAGTCAGAAGGAGCAAAACAAATACTGTATGCTAACACATGTATTTGGAACCTAAAAAGAAAAAAAATGGTCATGAAGAACCTAGGGGCAAGATGGGAATAAAGATGCAGACCTACTAAAGAATGGACTTGAGGATACGGGGAGGGGGAAGGGTAAGCTGGGACAAAGTGAGAGAGTGGCATGGACATATATACACTACTAAATTTTAAATAGATAGCTAGTGGGAAGCAGCAGCATAGCACAGGGAGATCAGGTCCGTGCTTTGTGACCACCTAGAGGGGTGGGATAGGGAGTGTGCGGGGGAGGGCGATGCAAGAGGGAAGAGATATGGGGACATATGTATATGTATAACTGATTCACTTTGTTATAAATCAGAAACTAACACACCATCGTAAAGCAATTATACTCCAATAAAGATGTTAAAAAAAAAGATAATGTGGTACATATATACGATGGAATATTACTCAGCCATAAAAAGGAATGAAATTGGGTCATTTGTAGAGATGTGGATGGACCCAGAGAGTGTCACAGAGAATGAAGTAAGTCAGAAAGAGAAAAGCAAATATTGTATAATAACCCATGTATGAGGAATATAAAATGGTATAGATGATCTTATTTGCAAAGCACAGAGACACAGACATAGAGAACAAATGTATGGATACCAAGGGGGAAAGGGGAAAGGTGGGAGGAATTGGGAGACTGGGATTGACACATATACATTACTGAAACTATGTATAAGATAGACAACTGATGGAAACATACTGTATCGCACAGGGAACTCTACCTAATGCACTGTGGTAACGTAAATGGGAGGGAAGTCCAAAAGGGAGGGGATATCTATATGTGTATGGCTGATTCATTTTGCTGTGCAGTGGAGACTAACACTACATTGTAAAGCAACCATACTCCAATAAAAATTAATTAAAATCCCATAGGAAGTATAAACATTGTTATAACAATTGAAAATAGGTTCTCGTTTTAGATTAAAAATATCACAGAATTTAAAGTGTATCTTTGTCCTTTCATATGTCCTTATCTACATATTCAAAATTACATTCTCCCAAATAAATTTTATAAAGGTAGCTTAAAACTTCTCTTTTTCAATTTGCAGGTAGGACAAAATATTGAAGATTTATCATAATCAGTAATAAAATGTAGCAATGAATCCAAAATTTTCACGTTTCTTATATTTGTTCTTGCTTTTGTCTAACACATTCATGATTCCCTCAACTTTTTCATAAGGAAGTTATTATCGTGACTTTCTTAGATTTCACAGTTCGGAAAGCTTAGATATGCTTCTGAATATGCCTTATTCCAATAATCTTTGAATTTCTTCATGATTTCTATTGAGTTTTCCACAAGTAAAATAAACTTTTCTCCCTCATATATAGTATGGATTAATGGACCCTTTCCTTGAGACTTTTCAATCTGAATTGAATGAATGATTCTATCTCAGATTATAAAAGGGAGGAGGCAAGAAATCAGTTGAAGTATTGATACAGTATATGGAACATTGAACATAAATATGAAACCTATAATAAAGTTCTAAAATATATTCTTATTTTACATTTAAATTAAGTTAAAATTATGTGATAGTAGATAGTATTTTTGCAAAGCTTAGAGAAAAATCCAGAGATGTGAGAACTGGAATGGAGACTGCATGCAATGTCTTTAATGAGATCATTACATTTTTCTGTTAATGGCAGCAGCTTTACTTTGACATTTTACTATGCTTTAAAAAAATTTTTTTTTCTGCCAATTACTTACTCTGCTTCATCTGTTCTAAGTGATGCAGTACACTATATCACCTGATCTTAGATATCACTTATGAGGGCTACTTTTCAGTTAATTTTATGGCCGCTACATACTATAGTTATATGTTAAGACCATACGATATGGGCCAAGTTTCATTCTATTTCTTCCCCGGGAAGTGAATCACATAATAGGCAAAACTGAAATTAGATGCTTTTAGATATACATTAGTGAGTGATTTTCTCTTAGCTGTGAACTTCATAAATTTGATCAAAACTTGTGTTGCTTCTTTTACAATATAATAAAGCTGCTTTCCCAAACATAACTACTCCTATCATTAAATCTATTATCAGACAATGCCATGTTCTCTATTTACATTTTAATTTTTTATGAAAGATATCTGATTGGCTTCCTCCCCCATGGGTTGTTAGTAATTCCACATACTAACTGTTTAATGACAATATTTTTAAGTATGAGAGAATAATAATAATTGTGCCAAATATGAGTCTCCCAGTAGAATGCAATAAATTATTTTTGTTGTTTTTCCTTTTTGGTGGTAAAGTTGCTGAAGATTTCAAAAGTCTGGAGATGCTCAAATTCCGGAAGCCTGCACCATAATTAACGTGTACTATTTGGTAGAAGGATCCATGAAACAAATTTATCTTGAGTCCGAAATATACTGATACATCTATCTAATTTTGTTCAGGCTTAGTTATGTGATTTAACATAGCAAAGGGAATGATGTGTAAGGATGTCTTTTATTTGATGTCAAATTTAAATCCTGGAAGCTTAATTGAATTGACAGTTAGAAGCTAAAGTTAAGAGCTTGTTGAATCTCCCATCTTCCATTTTCTCTTGAACCATTTTACACACTACCACCAAGAATAACTTTCCTAAAAACGTAATGATCACCTTACAGGCGGCTCAAAAACTCTACATTTGTTCATTGCTTATTAGTCAAACATTTGCATCAACCAACTTGTTCCAACTTATTTTCAACCTAAACTAAATGTTATGCTTTGGGCACATTGGCTGTACTAATCTCAGAACATTGCTTGTCCTTCGCCCCTCCACAATTCGACTCACCTTCTACAAGCCTAGAATTGCTTGTCTTCCACTCTGACCATTCATACTTTTGTAATTCTTCAGGACCTGAGTTAATACTCATAAAGCTTTCTGCAGTTCCTTCCTCTGAGCACCTTAAAAATGATTGTTTCTGTAATTAACTAGACAGTTTAAATCATGTGTTTCGTGGTATCTTTTTAATTCAAGAAATATTACTGAATGTCTTCCATATGCAAAGCAGTGGTGTGAGTGCTGTACGACCTTGGTACTCAAAGTGTGGTCAGAGGAACCAGAAGCATTGTTGAAAATGCAGAATCTCAGAATCCGTCTGAGAACTACTGAGCCCTACTGAGCCAGGGTCGACTCTTCATGGTAACAGGATCCCTCTGTGATTAAAGTTGGAGGAGCACCATGGTGGAGGGAGCAAATCATACCTGCCCTCACACAGAGCACCAACTAATTGTGGACCACTAAATAATCAAGGCAGAGTGAATGTCGGCAGAAAGCTATAAACAAAGTTCCCAGGGTCGGGGGATGCTGAAGGGAGAGAAGATCACAACCAATACAATAATAGCTATGCCAGGGAGTACCACTAATAATAATAAACACTTATTTCCTAATTCTAATGCGTATACTTGGTCCAATGCTAGGCATTTAAGGTGTCTTGTTTCCAATCCCCGCAATGATCATGCTATGTAGTTATTAGGACCCTCATTTCACACATGAGAAAAAAGTGGGTTTAAAAAGATTATATACTAGTCAGCTATTGTCCAGGTCAGGATTTAAATCCATGGCTGTTTTCTCTGTTCTTTTTGACATTCCCCTGCCTAAACTTGTCATTTATATCACTACTCATACATTACTTTTCCGTTGAATGTGTTATTTTTCTCGAACTTGATTTCAAAGACTTTTCTGACCTTTTTTTTTGGCCCTGTTGTGCTTGGCTTGTTGGATCTTTTCCCCCGACCAGGAATTGAACCCGGGCCCTCGGCAGTGTGAGCACCGAGTCCTAACCACTGGACCGCCAGGAAATTCCTCAAAGACTCTTCAAGTCTTCACCTTTATGCTTCTTTGATTCTGCTGTAGGACTGATTGAAGGTACTAAATAAATATTACATTGGTATCTGAAAATTAACAATTCTCCAAAGGAGAATTTTTTCAATTTTGACAATATAGGACATACACTGGTTTCCTTTAGTCACAAATGTCTCAGTATAAAGGAAGGGGGTCTAAAGTGTGCATGTGTGTGTGTATGTGTGTGGAAACAGAAGAGTTATTTGAAAACCTGAGAGAATAAAATAATGACATTAGCCTGAGTATTCCATGATTCCGCTATGATCTCCTGAATACAGTGGGAAAGTAGGATATGTTTTATTAATGTATTTATTTGTTTACTTATTAACAGAAATGATGAGACAGTATATTTAATATTTACATTAATTATTTTGTTATTAATTAATTAATTAAATTACCTAATAACCCTTGGTAAATAACCTTTGGGTAAAAACTCCCATTCAGTCATCCTACAGAAAACCTGTCATATCTATTGGGTTGGCCAAAAAGTTCGTTTGGGTTTTTCCATAACATCAGGCTCCCTCTCTTAAAAAAGAATCCTGTAAATGCAAATATATTAGTTTTCATGATCTCTAAACTTTAAAGTTGATGTCTTAATAATTAAACCATTCTTCTAGAGAGGCTTAACATACGTTGAATTCTCTTAAAACGAACTCAGACACATCAGTTCTAGGTTGTTTAAAATCCAATATAACATGGCAATAAGCCATTTACGTAAGTAGAGGATTTTTATTTTGGAATAAGTGGCAATTTTCTTTTTCTTATAATCTAGTACAGCCCATAGAGTATATTGTAAGAGTTTCCTTTATAACTTGGTCAGATCATAACGAATTAATTAAATAAAGAAATAAGCCTTTGAGAAAGCTAGCTTCATTCTCCAAAACAAGATATTCCTTCATTTTTTAATATAGTTGAATGCCATTCCTCACAGAAGTATCAGAGGTAGCAGAACTCTTTCAGAAGAGATGAACAAAAAAAGGAAATAACTCCACTCATAGCACTCCTAGACTTTCTGCCTTCACAGTCAATGGCAATTGTAAATGGAGATACTGAAATTTACCCCTTTAATCTTGTTTTCTTCTCGCATAAAGCTATGCAACATTTTCTCTTTTGTTCTTTTTATTCTGTTTCAAAATGTATTTTTCAATCACCAGCTGCCTACATGTTTTGAATTATTTGTACTGGGTGACAACAAATTTTACCAACTTCATTATTTATTTTTTTTTAGAAAAAACAACCCAACATTTATATCACCATTATTTTATAAAAGAAATTACATTTTATATTAAAGAGCAGGTTTTAAATTGAAAAAATACTTTAATGAAAAGCTCACTTCACTGTCCGTGTTGTTTAATTTTGCTCCCATGAAAACTAAAATATTTATCACAGACTTCAGAATGTATTAACCTGTATTTGGGAGTCTCTGGGTTAAGCAACACAGGCAGGTGTTTCAGTGATTCCCAGAATCACTGAAAAAATTGGCACTTCATCCTTCAATGTGTTTAACAGAAGCACAAGTGAAAGGTTAGGGGGTGACTTGGCAGAATGAGAGAGAGGCTCAAGGTGACAAGATATCACAGGGGTATGTTAAAGATCTTTTTTAATTTTACCCAAGGTTTGCCCAGGATCTAAATCTTTGCAAAGACGGTTTTTACTTGTCCAATAACATTCAACTTATTTGGATCAAGACCGTATGACTTAGCATATCAATTTTCCCTCTTCCTATCAGTGGAGAGAAGTAGCCTGATTCTTAAAATCATGAGTTTTTACAAATTCCTGGACAAAAAAATTGATACAAATTCACTTAGTTTTCCCAAGAAATTTTAAGTCTTTTGTAATAGAATGTTTTGGCAAAAAATACCTTGTAGGAATCTTTTTCTTCTGTATTAAAACCACAAATAATTTTATCATGTTTAGTTTTCCTAGATCTAGTTTTGTTCCTTCATTTATTCAAAATACGTGAACAAAATATATTAACTGAACTCTGACTACTAGGAACTGTGCTAGAGATATAGCAGTAAGCGAGATAAACATGGTCCCTGCCCTCAACATTTACCCTGATCTCCAGATTATATTCTTTCATGGATAAGACCTTATAGATTATAAAGGAATGAAAATGACTGAATCCCTCTCAAGAGTAAGAGAGTTTTTTGCAGTTAGAATTCTGCCAGTTTTTCATATGAGAGAATGAGTGATAGTATTTAAATGAAAAACTCAAGATACCAATTTTTAAATGTTACTTAATTATTGTTTTCTTTTCATAATTAATAAAATTATTCCTGTACTTAAAAAATTCTCAAGAATCTCATCATTTGAGGTAATATAAACTATTTTTTTCATGTAATTACACAGAAATGTTGATTTTCAAGACATTAGAAGAAGGATACTCATATTGCCTAAATATTAGCTTTATGAATAACTTCACAGCTTGGTACATTTATTTGCAAAACAAATCCATTTCAGCCTCCTCTCTCCCACACACTATCTTGAATAGGGCAGACATGAATCTTGCTTTTGTATTTCTGTTTCACAAATTCATAATTCGATGTTCAGTTTTCAAAAGACTACAACAAGCCAAAAATCGTCATGACAATAAGAAAAATAAAATTAAGGCTTCCTGACTGTTGGGTTAATGCTCTTTAAGGAACCATGTCATGTGATCATATTCTGGTTGTTTAGTTTCCATTGCCATTGTTACAAATTCTATTTCATGCCTGTGAATTATATTTTCTAAGTTTGCATGCACAAAATAATATTTATTACACACTGGTTGGTTTTCTGATTTCTTAAATTCATGCACGAACAGGTAGCTGCTTTGTTTCAAGTATTCACATAGTATATATGAAGTCACACATTATGAACATTCACGTTTCGGAGCTTATTGAAGATGTTTACCCTCAAGACACATCCATGTCCTTAATCCATAGGCCAGGTGATGTTAGGGTAAAAAGTTTAGTCATGTTTTCATCCCCTGATAAAACTATTTCATTCTTCAGTCATACGACAAATATCTAAGAGAAGAAATAGTAAATATGTAATGACTTTCAACTTCTGGGATTCCTCTGGCAAATCTTCCTAAAATCACTAAAGTGAGAACAGAGGATATCAGAAAGAAATACTTCATGAGTTTTTTAACTGATGGCTCCAGCCTGAAATACAGCAAAATGTTGCTGACTGAAGTTCATTTAGACCAGATTAAACTGTAACTGAAAAGGCCTATCCTAGTCCACTGTAAATCAATCATTAACGTGATAATTAGAAAAAATATATACTAGGAGGAAGACAGTAAAAGCTTGCATTTTTTTCTGAAATAATTTTATGTATCTCCTTGTGAAACAATTGCAGTCGTACAAATGCTAAATGTTAATTATATTAATAATTGATAAACTTCAACACCAAATAATACATTTTTATAATTAGGGACCATAAAGTTAATGTAGCTATAATTCAGTTTAGACTCACTGAGAAACTATCCTTTTTTATGAGATAATTTTTTAGGAAGAAGACAGATTAATGATCATTGAGACAGAGAGCTTAGATGATGTCATTTAACTACAAACTTTTTAGGCTTTTGTGAACACAATATTATCTATTTAATTCTAAAATTTAAATAGAAAATATTTTAAATGTCGAAATGGAATTATGTTTTACAGAAGAGTCACTTGACTCATATTTGACTCACAGTTTGATTCTGCTTCCAAGATGGGAAAGTGGATACACTGGCTTAAAGCAATTCATTACAAAAATCTAGAACACACATTCATTACCATTTCATTATAAGGTATCACGCTGTAGTACAATTTCACTATAAGGTATCACGCTGTGGCATACAAATGGTGATTTGGATGTTACCCAGAAGAATATAGTTGCTGGAAGCATCTTGCTATACCCGTTTCATGTATAACATGCCCCCAGGTCAGAGCCTAAGGGCAGTATGACAGTGAAACTCTAGAATATAAGTCATCCACATGGCACACCTAGAATTTACAGCATACGTCTTATCTTCCGAACGTGACATTTACGTTGCTGGTGGGGTTAATATACAATGATTAGTGTGATCACTGGGGTTAGGTAATTCATTTTTGAATGATTAACCCTATGGTCAGTAGCATGTGCATGTTGTGCTCAGATGTTTGGGAAGAAAGAGACAAGGTGGAACTAAAAGCAGAAAGGGCTGAGAATCAAGGACACTGGGTGGAGCTAAGAACAAGAAGGGCTAAGAAGGTGATTAGGCATTAGGGTCTGAAGGATGCTCAAGTCTGACCCACCTTGAGAAACGCAAGTTACAGTATAACCTAACACACACACACCCCTGAAACAAAGTTTCATGAAACTTTTACCTTTGTTTCCCCTATTTAAATAAGATGGAAGATATATCCTATTTTATTTATATTTTATTCTATTCTCTTTCATTAAAAAGTATTACTGGTCCTTACAAAATAAGTAGATTTGACTTCGCTAATGAGTCATGATGTAGAGCTGAAAAGAAGTGACTCATTTTAATGAATGGCTCTTAATATAAACTACATGGATAGGTTTGAAGAGCTTATTAAAGTCACAAAATTATTTGAGGAGATGGTCCATATCCACCAGATCCTGAAATGGATTCATGACGCCCCCTCAAGATAAAAGGTGAAATACATAGAACTATTTACAGTTAGAATAGTACATAGTACACATGTATTATACTAACAACTTTATACGCGTTATCTCATTTAATCCTCACAACAGCCTTTACAGATTGGTACAAATTGTATCCAAAAAATTCTGTTGCATAGCACTCAATGGGAGAAAATTATTTTTTCCTTAAATTACTTAGTTGTTAAACAGCAAATAGGATTTTAATACAGGCATTTTGACTCCAGGCCATAATTTTTTCAAGCCTGTGAAATCCAGTAAACTTAACTTCCTCCCTCCCTCCCTTCCCTCCTTCCCACAAAAAGATTTATTCATAACCTGCTCTGTGCCATACATTGAGAAAAATGTAACAAAGACTACCCTGACACCCTGTATAGCCCAATGAAAGATAAACAGAAGTCAAGGCTGAGGGACATTTCGAAACCCCAATAAGAGTCAAAGCAGAAATAGACATAAATTGACCTTGAAACTAGGGCAACTTCTTTTGACAGTCTTTTGTAAATTTCATCATCCAGTGGGAAACAATGCTAGATTTGGCCGGTCAAGATCTGTAACCTAGGAATCTGCCACACTTAGCATATCTCAGATTCTTGGTAGTAGACTGGTACATGCACCCTGGAGGGTCCTTTATTGGGACGAAGGTACATTCCTTTGAATGTTCACATGTTAACTCTAGGGTGCTGTTTGCAGTATTGAGATTAAATGCTGGTTGTTACAACCCACTGAGAAATCTGCAGAGTCTCTAGTAGTATCTCAGTTGTGGGAAAAGGGCTCAGGTGGTACAGAGCTGCAATTCTTTACCATAAGATTAATTTTATCAAAGGTCAAATTCTCCAGGTCTGGGTGTAACTCATGAAATTCACAATGTGCCTGTCAATTTCTCTGACAATATGTATAATAAAGATTCAGAATTATAGCAAAACAGAGAACTCTTTACAAAGAGTCATTCAAGGCTAAATTGCTTTTTACAAAGGCTAAGAGAAGTCAACCTATTAGCTAAGGGCTTAGTTCCTTTTTCCATTTCACACACATAAATTTAGATAGAAACATCTTTGCAGTAGATGGTGGCTAATGCTAGTTGTAATTATTAGGAATACGTGGAATGAAGGTGAAGCATCTCACAGTAATTGATTCTAGTTAGTGTTATCTGTTGAAATGTTTGGTGTGATTTTAAAGTCTTACGATTTTAAGAAAATGTCAAAATATTTTGTAGAAACCAAGAGTCAATATGGGAAGCTACAACTACTTTCAATTATTCTGTAATTCTTCTTTTGTAATTGTCTTTTCAGCCAGTTATGAGCCATATGGGAAAATATGTCTATTTGATTTATAGGGACTATAATTTTATTAGTCCCTTTGTCTAATTTTGATCCTTGTTTTATACACCATATTTTGCTTATTGAAACTTTAGCTGTTTCTGAAAATTAGTTAACCTTTAGAGAAGAAAACTTATCATCATTTAAAAATATTCTTTCTAAAAGCTCTGAAGGCAATTTCAAAGGAAGTTTCTAGAAATAATGTCAATAAAGCTAGCATTTCTAGAGAAGATATGCAGCCTCCTAAAGGGATTGCTTTGAAGGGAAAGAATTTGTTTGAATATGTATAAGTTCTGACAATGTTGATAAAATTTCTTCTATGACAACATTACATTGTAAAACACTTAAAAATATGCAAAGGAGAGAAAAAAACTCTTCATCTCCATTGGGATATATTCTTAATGCTGCTGTAATGTTCATTTTAGCATAGTTTATATGACTTTCAAAAGAGTGTCTAAACCTCCCCAGGGGTCTCCGAGTGAATGTTCCTGTCATACAAACAGAGGGACGAAGAGAATTGTTTGGGTGTAGAGTTTGATGAGGCTCTACAAACACTGAAATTGGGGCGATATCTCCTAGTTCCTTGGCCATCACATGAGTGATGATGCTTCTCTCATTCTGAGAATGTTTCCATATATCTCAAGCTTAATATGGCCAAAATATCTTCAACTCGTCTTTCCCATTCTTTTTCTTCTCAATCAATATACCCAGTTGCTGAAGTCAGGTATCTGGAATTACTCCCTTTTTCTAAACATACAACTCTGAATCTTCAGCAATTTATCCACCATAGATGGTCTCAAATCCCACAACTTCTTTTCATGACTATCTTTATGAGCCTACTTCAGATCATTGTAACAGTTACCCCCTAACTTCCTTCTCCTTTTCCACCTCCTTTCCACAAACCTGTATTGACACAGCAGCAAAGGGATCCTCTTACCAGGTAAATCTTAAATCTAAGCATGAGGTTCTCTTGGAATTATCCTTTCAATTGTAGTTTATTTCACTTAGAATGAAATCTCAAGTCTTTGCCATGTCCTAGATGGCTCTGAATGATGACTCCCCTCCCCTCCTGTTTTCCCCTCCAGAATCATTTGAGCTCCATTATTTATGTTTCCCCTAACATTTGAAATAAAGTCAGAGGTACTCAGATGAGAATGACACTCAAGACCCTCCAAAATTACCCAGGATTATCTCTGTTCTATCACACCTCTTCAACAATAATGCATCTTGTGTTCCAATCATGTTGCTCTATTGAACTAACTTGTTATCCAGTATAATAACATCCCAGATATTTCTCACCATCAACCCTGAAAATATGTTTACCTCAATTCACTGCAAAACTCAACCTATGTGATTGAGGTAGAACCAAATTCCAAGAAGTAAGAACTCCCTGAACTTTGCAAGTCAGTGCAATTCCAGTCACTTTAACATGTCATCCTTGAACATCGAGTAGCTTCAAGGCAAAGGATTCAGTCTTGAGAGAAGGAAATGGCTCCTTTGGAAAAAGGAGCCCATGTAGCCTGATGCAATTTCAGATCATGCCATGAATCTATAATACTAGGAAAGCCAAGCCCTGGAGAAGCAATTATTTGCCACATTTTACTCTCTCCTATTTTCTAGTACAATAGCAGGGCAGTTAAAAAGGTGATTTATATAGAACTACATTCTGGTAACCACAGGCAGGATTTACAGGAGAAATGCTAAAGGAACAACAATAAACCACATGGAGAAGATCTTGGCTATCGGGAAGAAACAGCAGCACTTTAGCATCCTGTCACTCTGAGTTGGCGCTGCCCCTTATCAAATAAGGATGCGCCCAGGAAAGCTACAAGTGTCAGCCCCCAGGAAGACAATGGGCATATTGCCTTGAAATATGGGAGAGTACTTCTCCTTTAAGACAGTAATACATTGGACTTCATTACTATTACTTCCCCGGGCTAGGCTAGCAAACAATTTCTACATAAGAATATCTTATAATTAGACCCTTGGCCTTCAGAATGGAGCCACACTCTGTGGGGTTTACAAACTACCTGCCAATCCAAATTCTGTTTACAAATGATCTTGGAGCCAGATTTCAGTGAAGGACTGTCAATGGCAAGGCCACTTTCTGTCACTGCAAATGGTTGCAAGTTTTCTTTCTTGAGGTTTGCATTTTCCAGCTATCTGCAGGCAGAGAGTAGACCAATTGACCTTTTGAGGTACTGTGGTATGCCATTTTTCTGAATCACTGTGTAACAGCTGGTAGGTGTCCCTCAAACCCAGAGCATGGCCCTAAAAAGGAACTGAAAATTAAGAGAAACATCCAGTTTTCTACTATACAATGTATTGAATTTCCTCTCAATTTCTATGGCTATCTTTGAGCTTTTCCTATCAATAGATTCGTATGCACACTATTCTATAAAGAGCAGCTTGTCTGAAATTTCATTTATTTTACAATTTGAATTTATAAAATGATTTGTGAAACAAGGTCTGGGAATAACATGCAACCCTTTTCCAATTTATCAGTGGAAATTCAATTATTTTAACATCCTACTTCAAATGTCTAAAGAAGTAACTGAGTGAGACACATGTGATTATAGTGTTCATGAGTTTATCAAGTTTCGTATAGATTAAAAAATTATAAAGGCTAGTAACCAAAACTCATTACATATACGATAAGAAGGGCCTCATTCTTCTAGGAACTAACCTCCATGATTGAAACGCAGGTTTCTTAGGACTTACCTTTAGCCAGTGAATTATAAAGACCTGGAATCTTAATGTGTGCATGCAGTAATTAGTCGGACTATTCAATGCAACACTCTGAAAGGGGTAAGATTTAATTATTTGAAGAATAACGTGAAAAAGTTGTAAAACAAATATTCATGTCTCACATGAAATGCAGTAAAACAGACATGGCTGTTTTATATTTCTACATATTCCTTCATAATTTATTTAGTACCTTATTTAGTACCTCAGCAGCTCATCGTACGTGTTATTTCTTTCACTGCTGAATGACTCTTAATTACTTTATTTAATGGGAAACACTACCGTACACAAAATGAGTGTCATGAGGAGACAGGGCTATGGAACAAAGTGTAACATTCGCTCTTTATTTCATGCACTATAAGTTTAAGGGTTTGGGCAGAGGGGATTTGAAAGATGAATTGTGGTGCTTTGTTCTGATATAGCTGCTTGTTCAAATTCAGCCTGAGTTGTTTATCAATGCTTTATATACAAATTCAGGGACAAATTAGCAATGGAGCAATAGCTCTGTATCTGCTCATTAGTAGTCAGCAACTCACAAAAGACACATCTTGGGGAGAGAGAGCTACTGGCTAAATTTTCCATAGGGCGGATTGGGAAAGCTGTAAGAACCAAGTCGCTGCATTCATTTTGGATCAAGCGCATTTCAGTGTTTGGAGAACCCCCGACGGTTGTGTGTCTTTTTGGTAAGAGAAAATTCAACAGAGCTGTTACGGCAGAGCCCCACCCGTGTGGTATAAACACCATGGGCCAAAGATATCTTCCTACGAAACATCCTTTTCTCTTCTAACCTCCGTTAGCGGTTTACTCAAGCAAGCACAGGCAAGAGCCCTGTGACGATTCCAAGGTTTTGTAACCTTTAGAGGATGTTTTAAATGTCATTAAAAGGAAGTCTTAAAAGGTCATCTTATCAGGCGACTCATCTTGGAACAAAGTCTGTTTTTCACTTTATTGTGGAGAACAGAAAATTAAATCTTTTTATATTCTCTCTCTCAGGTTTTAATCTCTGCATCTTTATTCATCTGTTCCTTTCTAACCTGAACAATTCAATCGGAGTTTTCTGGACACAGACCAGAGTTTTAAGAACAATTCTTTCCACTGCCCTTTCACCCCAACTCTAACCAAATAAATATCCCAAACCCACTTACATCCTTTCATCAAAAATTCATTTCAATGTTAACCTACACCTCCTGAAAACAGAGGGCACCAAGTCACAAATCTTCCATGGCTGGGCCAGAGGAGGTCTATGAACTGCTGCAAGTGGCCTTGAAAGTTTATGGTTGACTACCCCAGTTTTCTTTAAGATTCTGTTCTTAACATGAAGTTTTGAATTTATAACAAAACTCTTTGAAGATTCACATTTTAGAACAGCACAAAAAGGTACAATGACAAATTATGTGTATAATCATGAAACACTCTCTGAAAACTGTTTGGAATTTTTTAAGTAACAAAGCATAGAGGAGCCCAGATATTCGTCATCAGGGCAACCTTGTCTCCCACCGGCTTTCATTTAATGGCACGGTTCCCTACTCCCAGAGGGCGGCTGTAGGCTGCAGGACATGGTACTTAGTAATCAATTATCCTCCCTTAATGATAGAAGTAAAACTTAGATCATGTGTGATTTCTTTGGGATGGCAAGATGGGCGTTTTCAGAAATGATGTGAGAAATGGCTTTTTTTTTTTTTTTTTATAAATTTATTTATTTATTTTTGGCTGTGTTGGGTCTTCATTTCTGCGCGAGGGCTTTCTCCAGTTGTGGCGAGCAGGGGCCACTCTTCATCGTGGTGCGCAGGCCTTTCACTGTCACGGCCTCTCTTGTTGCAGAGCACAGGCTCCAGACGCGCAGGCTCAGTAATTGTGGCTCACGGGCCTAGTTGCTCTGCGGCATGTGAGATCTTCCCAGACCAGGACTCGAACCCGTGACCCCTGCATTGGCAGGCAGATTCTCAACCACTGCGCCACCAGGGAAGCCCAGATATGGCTTTTGATAGATGGGAGCTTGGAGTTCTAAGAACAGCTGAGTGGGTGAAGAGAATAAAAAAAAGGGCAGGCTGGTTCATAGTCCTGAAAATACACATGTATCTACATAAAAAAGCAATAAAAACACGGTGAGCAGATGAAGAGCATGCTGTTATGCTCCCCTTTAGTATGAAGACATGCGTTTTATAAAAAAGAGAGAATGCAACTTCCTTAAAAATGACATAAGCATGGAATGACTATACAAAGCTTTGAAAATAGTTAGTTTCCTCATGAATAGTGATTTCATAGAAGTATAGCTCTCCTGGGTTTATTGCAGGGCAGGTAATTGATTTGTTTCCTCCAGAGCCTTGCCTCTCGAGCACAGTCCAGGCCACCACCAGTACAGGCATCTCTGGAAACCTTGTAGGAAATTCAGCATCTCGGGTCCCCCTCCACAGTGGAATCAGGCTCTGCATCTTATCGATATCCGCAGTGATTCATGTGCATATTAGAGTGGGACAAACACTAGTCCAGGAGATTCTCTATTTCTCTTGCATTTGGGGATGGAGGTAGTTAAACCCAGCTGCCCTGCATGGAACACTTGGTTCTAGCACTGTGAGCTTTTCAGTTATTGAGGAGGGATCCGGCTTCTCATTCTTAAAACGTTTCAAAGATTGTTCCATAATCCTCAGGGAGACTAAGAAGTACAGCTGGTTCAGCTAAAAGGTGCTATCGAGGCCTGCTTCATACTTTCATTATCCTTTCTGTAACTTCAAGTTAAGGGCAGGATAGTCAGACAGACACCTTCTGTGGTTTAGTCACACATGCCACTGAGTATCTGGGGCTTTGTATAAAGTAAATATGATAATATATCTGAAAGCACCTAGCACACAGTAGGCACTCAAATAGATGTGTGTTATTTGTGGGATAATTACTGTACTCATTTTAAATTATTGCAAAACAGCATTTTATATTTAAACATTCAGCATTCCTACGAGCAGGATGTGGACTTCACAAGTCCAAGGTAGAGGATTTTCGTATTGCTCTTCATTTATAGTCAAAGGGTACATGGAAGAAGGGCAGACTTATGGGCGTGTGACCTGTACCATCATACAGGGTCCTGTGTTTACAATGGCCTTACACTTGTTTTAAAGCTCAGCTATGACTGTCTTGAAATTTAAAAATAATTTCTGTACAAGAGGCTCGGCATTTTCATTTTGAAAATTACATAGCTGGACCTGTGTGGAAGAGATCTAGTGGTAAGCAGATCTTTTAAAATTTAACCAGAAATCCTGGCCTTAACTTCTCCCATTGCAAACACAACAGATGGGAGAATTCTTTAGAAATGGCTTGTACTACAAAATCCTCAGTGTCTTTAAGCTTCAAAAGTTCACAAAACTCAAACACAGAAGTTTGGGTTTTTTCGCACAGCAATTATAGAAAAATAGTGGGTGACGTCAAGATATACATACTATACGCATTAGCCTTCCCCAGTGTTGGTTTGACCACATCAGTAGATCCGTTTCTGGCAAAGTCTGACTGCCAAGAAATATATTTAGTAAGTTCCCAAGACTACTCCAAATCATGTGAACAGTTGTGTCAGGGTTGACAGAGGGCTGTGCAACCCTCTCCTTCTCATCAATGAACGTAAAAAATGTTAGTTAACAATTTCAGTCAATCTAATACGCTCTAAGACATCACAGGGGAAATGGAAGCTTTATTATAGAATCTGTTTCCCTCAACTTAATATGCTATGGACATTATCAAAGTCCTTAAGACAGTGATTCAGTAGCTGTTGTATTATTGCATTCTTAACCATGTAAGAAAAACATTCAGAATATTATGAACTGCTTTGCATGACCAGCATGGTGTTCTGAGATGATTAACCTGCTGAAAACCGAGGTCATATCTAAGCCTCAGTAGGAAAGCGACCCACAAAGAGTCAGATTTCCTTTGTGTAACAGACAACTAGGCGGTGTACGTGTGACTCCTTAGAGGGTACACCAACTAACTGGTCAGTTACTTGTTTTTGATTTTGCTGTTGTTCTTGTTTTGTTTCGTTTTTACGAAGGCAGTTTAATCGTGAAAGCCAACCAGACCTTTGGAAGTCTGGCAGATTGACGGTATCAGACACTAGTTCAAGCTGTGAAGGAATTTTTCCACTTGGTGTTTGGAGGAGTTGCTGGCCATATTTAATGTTAACTGTTAAATTTTCCTAGTCTTCCTGATGATGTGGCTGAGTGACTAAAGTAGTGGAAACCATATAACTCTGGAGAGCTGGGAGTAAAGAATAGAAAATTGTGGGAAGCCCAAACAGCAGAAGTGAAATGACAGAAGAAAACAAAGCAAAAGGACTGTGAAGACTGCTGCAGCTCAGCTTTGGATTTCTGCAAACAAAAGACGAGAGGCAAATTAATCTCTTGTGCTGGGACCAGAGGTCCTATAAATTAGGTTGGAAAACTAGAAGTGCCATAACCAAGGACCCTGTAAGTAGACAATGTAGCAACACCATTAAAAACATTTCTATGGGCTTCCCTGGTGGCGCAGTGGTTGAGAGTCCGCCTGCCGATGCAGAGGACACGGGTTCGTGCCCCGGTCCGGGAAGATCCCACATGCCGCCGAGCGGCTGGGCCCGTGAGCCATGGCCGCTGAGCCTGCGCGTCTGGAGCCTGTGCTCTGCAACGGGAGAGGCCACAACAGTGAGAGGCCCGCATACCGCAAAAAAAAAAAAAAAAAAAAAAACCTTTCTATGTACTCGCAAATGGCAGAAATGCCTGGATAATTTTATCTCTGTGTGGTATCCTGTTGCCTGGGACTTTCAGTTGTGCTTGCACATGTAATGAAAGATTGCTGGTTCTAAGAACCTCTGAAAAGCAAGTAAATCTAAAACAAGTAAGTTATAAAATCATCAGGAGGCTGGTGTCACCATCCCCTCTTCATCCTGCAGTCTATGCTATTTTATTTTATGTACAATTTTCCATCTTTCTATACTGCTTTCCTCTTGATTCTGAATTATATTTGATCACCGTGTATCCTTCAATTAAATTTCTCAGATATTATAGACATATGAACAATAAGTTTTCTGGAGTGTAGATCTAATCATGCAATCTTCAACAGCTCTATGCCTCCTACAGAAGAAAAAAAAAATCTACATTGCTTAGACTGGTATTAAATGCAGTCCTTAGTCTAGGCTTAATATTTCTTTAACCTTATTTGTCACTATTTTCTTTCAGATAGTCTAAGCAACAGTCAAGCAGACCTACTTCCCTTTTCCTGTCTGGGACTAGTGTTTTCTTAATGTCCATGCCATTGTTCCTACTGCTTCCTTTGTCTGAATTCCTCTTCCTCCATCTTACCCATTTCACCCCTACTCATGCTTTGTCCAAAACAAACAGTACAGCCTCTGTGGAACCTTGCCTATTTAGTCTCCGAGGTGAGAGCAATATTCCTTCACCCTTATTTTGAAATCCCATTATCTGTATCCCTTTTAAAAGATTTATCATGTTTGACTATATTTTAGTCACACACATGCCTTATTTATCACATTGAGAGTAATCTTGTATACACTAAAAAGTGCCTGAAGCATAGAATTCACTGAATAAATAATGAAAGAATGAATTTAATGAATGAATATTTACCTGGGATAAAGGGACAAACAGATAAATAATAACATGGTTTATGAGAGAGTGGATGGAACTAGAAAATAAAATTGGAAGTCTGTAGGTTTCTTACCCTATAGATATGCTACATTGAATATTCAGTAATATTCAATGAATACTCAGAAATATTCAATGTTATCCTTAAGATTGCATTAATGTCTCAGTAAAACTGGAAGAAAACATTTTCCTGAAAAAGATTGCATTAAGGGAGTGATGGCAGTGGGAATGGCAAGGTAGAACCTCTGAAAACCTCACCTGCATAAAAGCAATGACAACACTGACAAAAATGATCAAAATACACTCTTACAGAAGTCTGGAAATTAACCAAAGGCTTGCAACAACGTGGAGAGCATTTATTCAAAGAAAAAAATGGTTGCATCTCCATAAGAAAAGTGAGGTTTACATGTTTTTAACTCACCTATTCCCATTCTGTTCTCCCCAGCTTCATAGGAGTCTTTAAAACCAACAGCCCTGTAATCACAGTGAAAACTAGTAGCCTGACAGGAATGCAGGGTTAGTTTAACGTTTGAAAATTAATCACTGTAATACATAATATCAATAAATAAGGGAGCAGAACACCTGATCATCTCAACAGATGAGGAAAAATATTTGGAAAAATCCAACACTCTTTCATGATGAAAATATCCTTCCAACTAGGAAGAGAAGGGAACTTGCTCAACCTAATAAATGGAATCTATGAAAAACCTATATCTAACATCATCCTTAATGGTGAAATACTGAATGCTTCCCCCTAAGATCAGGAAAAATATATTTTACTGGAGTTTCTAGTCAGGGCAATCAGATAAGAAAAAGAAATAAAAGGCATCTAGATTGGAAATGAAGAAGTAAATCTATCTGTATTTGAAGATGACATGATCCTGTATACAGAAAACCCTAAGGAATACACACACACACACACACACACACACACACACACACACACACACACAGAGCCAATAAATGAGTTCTGATGATTGAAGGAAATAAGATTAATATGTGAAAATCAATCATATTTCTATGTACTAGCAATAAACAATCCAAAAACAAAATTAGGAAAACAATTCCATTTATAATAGCTTCACAAAGAATAAAATATTTAGGAATAGATCTAACAAAAGAAGCATAAGACTTGTACACTGAAAACTCCAAGACACATAGAAAGAAATTAAACACCTAAGTGAATGGAAAGACATCCTGTGTTTGCATGGCTAAAATGGCAAAATTCCCCAAATTAATCTACAGATTCAATACAATCTCTATCAGGATCCCAGCTGGCTGCTTTGCAGAAATTGACAAGCTGTCCTAAAATTCATACAGAAATTCAAGAGACCTAAGGTAGTAAAAACAATCTTGAAGAACTAGTTGTGACTCGCACTTTCTGATTTTAAAACTTACTACAAATCTACAATAATCAAGACAGTGAGGTACCGGCATAAAGATAGATAGATGTAGATCAATGAAACAGAATTAAGAGTCCAGAAATAAATAAACTCTCACATTTACAGTCAATTGATTTTCCACAAGAATGCCATGGCAATTCAACTGGGAAATAATGATCTTTTCGATGAGTAGTGGGACAACTGGATATCCACATGCAGATGAAGAATGAAGCTGGACCCCTATGCACATTATATACAAAAATTAACTCAATGTGGATCAAATATCTAAACAGAAGAGTTAAAACAGTACAACTCACATAAGAAAACACAGGTGTAAATCTTCATGATCTTAGATCAGGCAATGGTTTCTTAGATATAACACCAAAAGCACAGACAACAAAAGAAAAAAATAGATAAATTGGATTCATCAAAATTAAAAATTGTGTGCTTCAAAGGACCCTATCAAGGAAGTGAAAAGACAGTCCCTGGAATGGGAGAAAATATTTGCAAATCATATATCTAATAAGGAACTTGTATCTATAATATGTAAATAATGCTCACAACACAATAAAGACAAAAAACTCAATTAAAAATGGGCAAAGGATTTGAATAATCATTTCTCCAAAGAAGATACACAAATGGCCAATAAGATGCTCAGCATCATTAACCATAAGGAAAATTAAAATCGATACCACTTCACACCTAGTATGATGGTTCTAAGAAAAGATAAATAATAAGTGCTGATGTGGATTTGTGGAATTGGAACGCTTATACTTGCTAGTAGAAATGTAAAATGTTGCAGTCAGTTTGAAAAACAATTTGGCAGCCCCTCAAAAAGCTTGACATTGAGTTACTATACGACACATCAATTCCGCTCTTAATTGTACACCCAGGAGAACAGAAAAGATATGTCCCCACAAAATCTTGTATATGAATGTTAATACCAGAATTAATCATAAAAGCCAAAAAGTGGAAACAAGCCAAATGTCTATCAATTGATGAATGGATAAACAAAATGTGGTATACTCATATAATGGAATATTATTCAGCCATAAAACTGACTGATGTACTAATATAGGCTACAACATGGATAAACCTTGACAACATTACGCTGGGTGAAAGATGCTAGATACTAAAGGCCACATATGGTATGACTCCATTTATATGAAATGTCCAGAATGGGCAAATCCATAGAGACAAAATAGAGTAGTGGTTGCCAGGACCTTGAGGGAGGCGAGAGTGAGGAACGACAGATAATGGTCTAGAGTTTCTTTTGGGGGTAATAAAGACGTTCTGAAATTAGATAATGGCTGTGCTGCAACTGTTTCAGCCCTTGACAAAGGTCACATGGGGGACAAAATTGCCCTGCTGAGAACCACTGATGAGACCTATAGGTATTGTAAAAGATCTCAAGGAAGTATTATTAAATGACTATAATAATAAAAATGTAGAACAAAAAACTGCACTGATGTCATTTCAAAAGTTGTTTGCAGTTCAGGAGAAGAGCAAATTTCAACTGGATAGAGTAGGAATCATCTGCAAAATAACTTTCCTATATGAATAATAGGTAGTAACATTCTACCTATGTCAAGGTATGCTAGAATGATTAAGAGGTCACTTTTATGAAAGTTTTTTAATAATTGTTAGATGAAAGATGATGCGCCATAAAAAGATATTTTTCCTGTTACATTCTGTACTTGACACAGTACTAAAAAGTATTCACTCTGTTTTCCACAATGATTAAAGCATAAATATATAAATAAAAACAAATCAAACTTTTTCATATTCCAGACAAGAAAATGCAAGGAGCACCTGTTTCTACTTTAATTGCCAGAGAGAACTTTGAATCTAAATTGGATCCTCTGAAAGAAGAGATACCACCTTAGTTTAAAAATACCAAGGTAAAGGGCTTCCCTGGTGGCGCAGTGGTTGAGAGTCCGCCTGCCGATGCGGGGGACAAGGGTTCGTGTCTCGGTCTGGGAAGATCCCACATGCCGCGGAGCGGCTGGGCCCGTGAGCCATGGCCGCTGAGCCTGCGCGTCCGGAGCGTGTGCTCCGCAACGGGAGAGGCCACAACAGTGAGAGGCCTGCGTACCGCAAAAAAAAAAACAACCAAAAAAAACAAACAAAAAAAATACCAAGGTAAAAAGACAAAGAGGTAAAGCATCCTTATCAAGTTTCACTTAATAAGAATAACAGTAATCAGAATAATAGCACATAATACTTACAGAATAATAGTAATCTTTTACATTTTAGAATTCATTAAATGTCAGGCCTTGCACTGCCCATTTTAAATTGCATTTAATTACATGATCCTATTAGGTGTGGCTCAAGGGATCACTCCCTTTTACAGCTATGGAAACTGGGTTTAATAAGATTCAGGACAAACAGGCAAGAAGTGGTAAGATTGGGTCCTGAATTCAGGTTTATTTAATTACAAAGCCCATATATTATACCAGCTTCCCACTAAATTTTAAAAACTTTCTTAAATCGTAAGAATCAGTGTACGACAAAAGGTACGATTTATTTTGCATTTCTTATTACATAGAGCTGAATCTTCCACTCCATCTCTGCCAGTAGAGATAAAATTCCCTATGATGAATATTTTGCAAGTATGTTTTTACACGACAGGGACCAGAGAAACTTTCAACACCGGGATTTGTTGTGGGTCTGGAGAAGGCCAGGATATGATGTCTGGCTCTACCTAAAAAGTCAGCACAGAGGTGAAAGCCAGGGAGGCTTAATAGGTGTGGAGCCAAGATTGAACCTATGCCTGTCTCACTGCTGACCACTTGTTCTTTCTATGGCATCGTGTTGCTCATCACAACCCTGCAAAACAGATAAAACACATCAACTACAGGACTGGGCACCAGCCTCAAACCCTAACTGTGCACTCAGATCGTGGTATGGAACTCAGGACCACACTCACCCTTAGAAACGCAGACAGCCTGACTCTTGGAAACGGTCTGGCCTGGGGCTTTGACACATGAGCAGTCAGTCCCCTTGGATATTTGAGAAGCTGTTCTTAGAAGGAACACCCATCATAGTCTCCTTCTGGGTTGGGGAGCTGTAAAAGGTGCTTCCATGTTTGCTATTATATTTGAACTTCAATAGGAACCCATTAAATAGTAATCCAGATTCTATTATGCTTTAATTTTGTAAATGAAGAGATGGAGATTCAAAGAATTTAAGTAAATTCAAATAGGTCACAAGTCAATGAGTGGGAAAACGCAGGTCTTCTAGTTCCATTTGTAGGTAGTGTTCTCTCTGTTATACCAAGCTCATATGTAGACTACATCATTTTTTTCCAGGAAATGTTTTGCTCTATTATTTCTTTGTAGGTTAATAATTGAATCTCTCACACAATTTGTGTTGAGTTCATTCTTATCTCTCTCTCAGGGGTACAGGGAACATTTCAATAGATTTCTAAGAGTAATATTTACTCTCGCAAACTGTTTCTGAATCTGAGTATTTATTTCTATCTGCTCTACTTTATTTCAAGAATTCCTCTAAAATGTTTCCATAGAAACAACTGGAGAAGAAAATGATGAGCTTTGTAACATTCTCAGTGGATGTCTTTCTGAATTTGGGGCATTCATTCCTCAAAAGATTTGAGATGTTTGTTCTTTGAGGCAGGATAAATTTCTAAAGGGGATTCTCTTTACATATCTACTAGTGTTTTAGGTTAGAAACTCATACTCTATAATTTTAATGAAATATTCCAAAGACTGGAAAATATTCAAGCTCCATATTGTAGCTTAAGAGGGGTGCCCTCACCTATGTTACCTGCATCAATCCCTCTCTCTGCTCAGCATTTTCACAATTTCCTAATGCTGAGGTTGGGTCATGGGGTCCAGATGATAGATGACTGCAGGAAGCACATGCATCTGAAGTGGGATGACCAAGAAGAAAACAAACAAGGAAAATGTACACAAAACCTTGCTGGTGTACTTGTAGAAGAAAAGAGGTAACAGAGAGATGAATCCCAACACCAGGAATTTTGACACATTTAGAGGATCATTGAGGTCCAATATATTTCCATGCTAATACATTTAACACCCATGAATTCTCTAAAATGAGGAAATCTGATAAATGTAGAGGATGTTGAAATTTCCCCTTATTGCTGTTTATATGACTTTATTATTTACATCTGTACCACAAAAGACTTGAAGTGGAGGCCATAATTCTGTCAGTAGGAATGGAGCTCTACAGCTTTTGTTCAGTGCATAGGGAACAGCAATAACTAATGCTGTCTGCTGTCGAGTGTCCTAAATTATATGCTCTTTTCTTCACTGGACAGTTTTATATTGGAAATTTTTTTTTAATCTACCTCTTCAAGGTGAGCAAATTGCAAAAATCACTGAATGGATTTCTATATTGGCCTCGCACGTGAGCAGATGGACCTGTAAATTAGCTAAGTGAGGAGGGGATATGTGCTCCAAGGGATACTAAGGTTCACTGCTGGTGAGAAGTTTTCTTTTTTTAACATCTTTATTGGAGTATAATTGCTTTACAATGGTGTGTTAGTTTATGCTTTATAACAAAGTGAATCAGTTATACATATACATATATTCCCATATCGCCTCCCTCTTGCGTCTCCCTCCCTCCCACCCTCCCTATCCCACCCTCTAGGTGGTCACAAAGCACCGAGCTGATCTCCCTGTGCTATGCGGCCGCTTCCCACTAGCTATCTATTTTACGTTTGGTAGTGTATATATGTCAGCACTACTCTCTCACTTTTTTCCAGCTTACCCTTCCCCCTCCCCGTGTCCTCAAGTCCATTCTCTAGTAGGTCTGTGTCTTTATTCCCGTCCTGCCCCTAGTTTCTTCAGAACCTTTTTTTTGTTTGTTTTAGATTCCATATATGTGTTAGCATACGGTTTTGTTGTATGTAAACTAAACTAAAATGTTAGTTTCTCTTTTAACATGTAACTTCCTACTACAAATAGGCATATTGATCCTTGATATTTTTGGAACCAGTGTATCTTTGCTTTATTGCTTTCTAAGCATATACTGGCCGGTATCACACTTTTCATATATGAATAACAATTTGGCAATAGTTTGGCTAATATTTAATTCATTAAAAAGTTCCAAAGTTAACATAATTATAAAAGAGTTCTTCAGGGAAAATTAGATACACTTTGCCTAATATTGTTGAGACATAGTGAATCTAAGTAAATAAAAGAGAGACAGGTTGCACTTATCAAAGACTATCTGGAAAAATTCATTTAATATCATTATAATGAAGAGGGTGAGCATCTTTACCTTCTGGTTTCATAAAGATTATCAAAAAGGCAAACATAAGGTCAATGTTAACAAGAGTCATTCATACCTTCATTCATTCATTCACTCAGAGATTACTCTCACTTTCCCTTAGTTTCTCTACCTTTCTCTCTCCCTCCTCTTTGCCTCCTTCCCTTTCCTCTTTTCTCCCTCCCTTCCTCCCTTCCTTCTTTCCTCCCTCCCTCCCTCCCTTTCTTCCAGATCATATTATTTGAGTGCCTTCTATCTGCTGGGTCCTATAGGTACAAAGCTCTACCTTTTGAGGAACTCACAGTGTGGTTTTAAGAGAAACTCACTTGATCATTTTAAAGCTCAACTGTTTTTATTCTATGGCCTCTCAAAAAGGGGATTAAAAAATATCATTGAGATTGTTTTGACTTGGCAGTCTCTAAGCCCCAATGTATTCTTTGAGATATTAGCAAGGAGAGAACAATTTCTTTAAAATGGATTTTTAAAGTACTGATTTCTATTATGAGTTTAGTGGGAACTGAAGTGAGATTATTCTGCTTGGTATGCAGGAGTCTTAGGCAACATCTCTCCCTAGAGGTACACTGTGGACTTCTGACATACCAACCTCCAGTTCGTTATTGAATGTTTGAGGACTTCTTTAACTCTCCCTGTATGTTTGGGGCTTTGAAGTATCTGTTCCACCACAGGAAGAGAAGAGCTGTGGTGTAAACTGTGATTTCCAAAAACCAATCTGTATACTGGGTTGTACTATCTGCCGAAGAATTAATTCAACAACTATTTTTTGCACCCTTACCAAATGACTTTACTGTGGGGAACTTGTCCCAAATCTAGATATCATGAGATCTACTTCTAGAGTTTCATGTTCGCTTGGTTGGAGGTGAGATCCCCAGACCCATTTTTAAAAGCATTTATAAGATGATCCTGGTGTTCATTGAGATTTGGAGTCCCTTGGGAGAATACCCTTATGTATTACAGTTCTAAAACCTCTGCCCTTTGAATTATCTGGTTATGAAAAGTGGAAGATCCCCATGCGTCACAGAGAAGAGTGACAAGGCTGGCCGTTGGGTGGAGGTTACAATTCTTGACTAAGCTTACAGTATTTTTCACAACACGTTCTGCTGTATTATTTTATTTATCCTAACCCAATCTCATGAGGTGTATAGATGTGCTGGTGTTGTCTTCTACTCCTGGAGAGGATAAACTTCTGCCTGAAGTTGCAGAGGCTGGATTAGAATCAGTTTTCCAGCTCCATGAGTATAGCCCTTCCCACTGAACCACATTGTCTCCCTCTATAGGCCAATCCATTCTTCTGCTACTTTGATATTCAGTGGTCAATAATTCAGAATAATGTAAGCTACAAAAGAGTACACTTTAATATTGCTACATGTTTTGAACCTAAAGTCTCCAAATATCTCATGAGCATTCAACAAATTTGAGAAGAAATGTTTCATTTGTAATCATAACTATACGGGTGGAAATCTGAGGTATAACTTTACTGAAAGGCATTGAACATGGTTGGTGATGGTATATACTGGGGAAATGGCTTCTCATTTTTGACTTTTTCAAAGAAAGTGCATGGGAAATCCAGATGAAGCAGTATCATGTTAGGAAAATAATCAATCCATAATTAATTTAACATGGAAAGCCTGTATACAAATTGCTGTGAAGATTTTCTAGCAGTCCAAGAAAAAAAATATTTACTTTTCTTATGCTATAAACACAGACAGCTTTTCAGAACCTTTCCTGACACTGAGACATAAGTAAAATTTCTCTTATCAAGCCCTCATAACAAGATTATTGTGAAGGTTATCATAAAGATCATCCTAAACAATGATCTACATAAGTATCATTAAAAAATAGGTGACAGTGATATAACACCAAAATTTAATTTGGTAAAAAATTCTACAAAAAACAAACAAACAAACAAAAAGGGCTTCCCTGGTGGCGCAGTGGTTGAGAGTCCGCCTGCCGATGCAGGGGACACGGGTTCGTGCCCCAGTCCGGGAAGGTCCCACATGCCGCGGAGTGGCTAGGCCCGTGAGCCATGGCCGCTGAGCCTGCGCGTCCGGAGCCCGTGCTCCGCAACGGGAGAGGCCACAACAGTGAGAGGCCCGCGTACCTCAAAAAAAACAAATAAATAAAATAAAAATTCTACAAAAGACAAAACCACTACAGGTGGATTTGGGGCCACCTATCCTGAGAATTAGATGAAAGTTGTGATTGGAACATCTCCCTCCAAAAATATAGACACAAAATTACAGTTGCAACATACATAATGAAAAAACTTCTATGTAAAATGAAGGATCTAGCAGCATCCTACATTCCTCACATTCAGAATCCCTCCAATAAATGAATGGATAGTTTTAATGTCCCAGTAATATTTGCCACAATCAGGCTTTTGATAAGGAATAAAATCAAGCCTTTGAAGGCTGAAATCTCTGGCAAGAGTCATATTTTTTTGGTGACTGATCAAAGGGAGAAACAATCTACTGGCAGAGGATGAAGTTAAGAGCCTTTAGGAAAATTAAGGAATACAACCAACAGGTAAACTTCAGAGGCCTTTCTCTGACTAGAAATAAACAAAATGGCAATAATAATAATAGTAATCATAATAATAAAACCATATATTGAGCTCTTAGATGTTCTCACTCAAGTTTCCACTCAACTCTAGGAAGTTACTACTATCATAATCCCCATTCTAAATAGGAATAAACTGAGGCACAGTGAGATCAAGTAACTTGCCCCAGTTCTGACTCCAGAAAAGACACCTGAATTAACAGAACTCACTTGTAAAGTTTTCAGTTCTCCACTGGGGAAAAAATGATGGCAGTTATTCTTCCCAGAGAATAAATTATTTTAAAATAAATTGAACTCATAAATAATTGAACTCATAAAAAGCAAACTTTTTGTATTAAATTGGATGTTAAAAGAGTAACAATCATAAACTTTACTGCCTGCTGCCTTGTCCTAGCATTTGAGGATTTTAGGCTCAGGGAGCTAGAAAGCACTTCAATAGTCACTGCCTGTCCTCTTGCAAACGCTTTCACTTGTAGCAAATGGTTGTCAAATGTTCTGGGTCTTATGGCTTAAAATATCTACAGTCTCAGCTGCCACAATAGTCCACTACATTCTTCAATATGTCTATGTATATTATGTTATATATTAAATGTATATTTTGGTAAGAGTGTTAACAATTAAGTTTTAAAGTCAAAATTTCTATTTATTCTTGTGTTATGCATATTCATCATTCACCTCTGATGTTTATTTCACACCATGAATTTATCATATCATAGTCCACAGTCTAACGTGCACTTAAAATCTATTATCCATTATTTATGTCAAGTTCTCATCTTAGAGAAAAAGAAGATTCTCAAGCTATTGCATGACCGAATTTAGCTTTGTGCAAATAAACATTGCCTAGGCATGTGAGCCAGCTCCTAATTTTACGGTTAAGTATTTATCAGCTTTGGTCTGTGTCTTCCGAAGAATGTTTCTGGGCTGGCTTATGAGAAGGTGTTTTTTTTTTTTGCGGTACGCGGGCCTCTCACTCTTGTGGCCTCTCCCGTTGCGGAGCACAGGCTCCGGACGCGCAGGCTCAGCGGCCATGGCTCATGTGCCCAGCCGCTCCGCAGCATGTGGGATCTTCCCGGACCGGGACACGAACTCGTGTCCCCTGAATCGGCAGGCGGACTCTCAACCACTGCGCCACCAGGGAAGCCCGAGAAGGTGTTTTTGATGAATGTTGTTGCTTTGCTTTGTGACAACGCACACTTTGTTTTGCTTTATGACATTTTAATTTGGGTTTTTCAAACTTAGTGCAAGAGATAATACTCTGAAACTCCACAACATTGCTCTGTGAAACTTTATTGAAAAAAATACTGCCAGATAGGCAGATAGATAAATGGTCCCAAACCTAAAGAAATTAGATAAGGGTAATTTAAAAATATACATTAGACGATGGTATAGAATTAATTCAGTTCTCTTCCTGTTTCTGTCTATTTTGCTATGCCTTTTAAAGTTTTCATCTTAAGTGGTGAGTGAATGTAGTTTTCTTCACAAGCTTGTGTTTCCGAGGCCCACAGATGTCAAGAGGAGGGGGAAGTGACTGCAGCTGTGAAGCAGAATCAAGTTCCTTCCTTCCTGGTAAATAGCGGGGTGAGTAGTATTCTGCTTTGCTTTCTATAGGTAGTTTCCTATTAGATTCAATTTTAAGATGATGGGCCCAAACTAAATGGTCTCTGAGGTTCTGATCCTAGATTCTACTCTGAGGGATCTAGATGCTAGTCTGAGGGACCCATTCAGGAAAAACAAGCTCATTACTGTTTCCTCAAGAGCCCTGGGTACAAATCCTGAGATATCCTAGAACTAAACCAGCCCCTGAGGCCCTTTGCTCCTGATGGAAGAATTCAGTCTCCTACCTATTGGGCTTCATCTGGACCACTTCACTTTTGACATATTTGATAGAGTTAAGGAATCCTGTGTGTGTGTGTGTGTGTGTGTGTGTGTGTGTGTATTATATATACATATACATACATATGTAATATAAAGTTTATATATTTATATATTATATACACATAATTTTTTACATAGTTACCTCCCTCTATTATTTCTAGCTATGATAAAAATCAATGGTTACTATATATGCCCTTCAAAAGGACACATTATCATTTACATCATTTTAATTCTGGAATTTAGGATTACAAATGCAAGTTACAGTGAGATAGGGACTCTAAATTACCTTCTGTACATCTTTTAGAATATAATGAAATAATAAGAAAAGCACTTAAAATCAGAAATGCCACTAACTCCTCACTTTCCTTCAGTAAAAGTCTCATTAAATTTCATGTGAGTTTTATGCACATAAGGTCACCTTATCTTTGATAAAGGAGGCAAGAATATACAACGGAGAAAAGACAGCCTCTTCAATAAATGGTGCTGGGAAAACTGGACAGCTACACGTAAAAGAATGAAATTAGAACACTTCCTAACACCAAACACAAAAAAAAAACTCAAAATGGATTAAAGACCTAAATGTAAGGCCAAACACCATAAAATTCTTAGAGGAAAACATAGGCAGAACACTCTATGACATAAATCACAGCAAGATCCTTTCTGACCCACCTCCTAGAGAAATGGAAATAAAAACAAAAATAAACAAATGGGACCTAATGAAACTTAAAAGCTTTTGCACAGCAAATGAAACCATAAACAAGATGAAAAGACAACCCTCAAATGGGAGAAAATATTTGCAAATGAAGCAACTGACAAAGGATTAATCTCCAAAATATACAAGCAGCTCATGCAGCTCAGTATCAAAACAACAAACAACCCAATCCAAAAATGGGCAGAAGACCCAAACAAACATTTCTCCAAAGATACACAGAGTGCCAACAAACACATGAAAGGATGCTCAACATCACTAATCATTAGAGAAATGCAAATCAAAACTCCAATGAGGGGGTTTCCCTGGTGGCGCAGTGGTTGAGAGTCCGCCTGCCAATGCAGGGGACACGTGTTCGTGCCCCGGTCCGGGAAGATCCCACATGCCGCGGAGCTGCTGGGCCCGTGAGCCATGGCCGCTGAGCCTGCGCGTCCGGAGCCTGTGTTCCGCAACGGGAGAGGCCACAACAGTGAGAGGCCTGCGTACCGCAAAAGAAAAAAAAAAAACTACAATGAGGTATCACCTCATACTGGTCAGAATGGCTGTCATCAAAAAATCTACCAACAGTAAATGCTGGAGAGGGTGTGGAGAAAAGGGAACCCTCTTGCACTGTTGGTGGGAATGTAAACTGATACAGCCACTATGGAGAACAGTATGGAGGTTCCTTAAAAAACTAAAAATAGAACTACCATATGACCCAGCAATCCCACTACTGGCATATACTCTGAGAAAACCATAATTCAAAAAGAGTCATGTACCACAATGTTCATTGCAGCTCTATTTACAATAGCCAGGACATGGTAGCAACCTAACCGTCCATCAACAGATGAATGGATAAAGAAGATGCAGCACATATATACAATGGAGTATTACTCAGCCATAAAAGGGAACGAAACTGAGTTATTTGTAGTGAGGTGGGTGGACCTAGAGACTGTCATACAGAGTGAAGTAAGAGAACAGAAAGAGGAAAACAAATACCGTATGCTAACACATATGTATGGAATCTAAAAAAAAAAAAAAAAAAAAAGGTTCTGATGAACCTAGGGGCAGGACAGGAATAAAGACGCAGGCATAGAGAATGGACTTGAGGACATGGGGAGGGGGAAGGGTAAGCTGGGACGAAGTGACGGAGTGACATGGACATATATACACTACCAAATGTTAAAATAGATAGCTAGTGGGAAGCAGCCACATAGCACAGGGAGATCAGCTCAGTGCTTTGTGACCACCTAGAGGGGTAGGATAGTGAGGGTGGGAGGGAGATGCAAGAGGGAGGGGATATGGGGATATATGTATACATATAGCTAATTCACTTTGTTATACAGCAGAAACTATCACACCATTGCAAAGTAACTACACTCCAAAAAAGATGTTAAAAAAATTTCATGTGAGTTTTTAATTACATTAAGAACCATAGAATTAGGTCCTACAAATTATAACAGTATAAACATTCAGCTAAGGAGAGGAGCACATGTGTTAAAATAAAAAGAGATAGTTTTGTTATTTACTGGGTGAAGCGGGTATCCTTTCTCTGATATTTTACTATTCAGGAGTGAACATGAATACAAAGATATTTTTAAAGTACTTGTAAAACACCCTTGGCTTCTAAACACAGGTCTCAGACTTTAGGGGATCTTTGAGTCTACTGCAAAATCTATAGGAGCTGTCTGTAGATTAGCATTTGTGAATACTGACAAATTATTTTTTATGTTATTTGAAGCACTAAACAATTAAAGTTATAAGAAGAAATGCAACAGCACACAGTAGGAACTGTAATATGGACTTCATGCATTATTATAAAAGCAGTGTAACCCTTCATGAGACTGGGACATTGTGAAGATAGGAGATTTATAAACCTGAAAGCGGTTGTTCTTCATCATTATATGGAGAGAACAGAGTGACTGATGTTACAAAAGAAACGTTGAAGAGAAAGGTTATCTCATCTGTGATTCACTTGATTTTTTTTCCTTCCCCAAAGATAGATATGTCTGTTAGGAGCTCTATTCACCTGGAAAAAAAAATCCTGTAAATCATTGTGATATGCATTCCCCTGTCACTTATGACCACATGAATAAACCATTCTTACTGATTGTAAAACAGATCAAGAAGAATAGTATATAGCTGCCTTGAGGCTAAAATTTTGAAAAATTATGACACCTTTAAAAAAATAGTATTCTTAGTATCTACTTGTCTAGGTTAGAAATGGAATTTGGGAAAGATTTCTATTTCCCACATTCCCTTTTGAATCTGACTCAACACATGTCTCCGCTAGATTTGGTGCATTTTAGAGAAACAATTGTGGGCTGAATTAGAGGTCTTGGAAGCTTTAGAAATTTAGAAATGTTTAGAAACATTTAGAAAATGTTTGACTAAAATTGCAAAACAAGATACCAGAATTCTGTTTGCCTTTACGGAAAATGTTTACAGCATTTGGGCATCAAATGTGTTTGATTTATAGAGCTAAAATAGTGAATATATTAAAAATGTATATATTCAGAGATTGTCCCCTTCTATCCTTAAGAAAAAAAAAAGACTAGCTAAAAAGCCATGTTTAGATTTCAAGTAGAAATCTGAAGGTAATTTAATAATGTGGTATAATATTGGATCTATTCCAAAATCAAAGAAGTCATCTATATTTATTTTGGGGGCTTTTTAGGTAGTTGGGCTTGATTCTTTAATGAAAACAAAGTGTTATTTCATCATGATAAAAGATGTTGAAGAGACTTGAAAAGTAAGGGTAGTCTTAGCCTAAATGAAACCATTCAAACAGGGCTATGAATGTGCCTTTGGCAGAGATCTATAGCATCTACTTAAAATGCTACCCCGGTAGGAAATGAAAAGAAGAAAAAGAAAAAAATCCTCTGAAAGTCAGGAAACCATTGAGGAAGCAGTGAAAATCTCAACAATAAAATACTGAAATCACGAATAATCTATTTTCAGCTCTTTGACAGTCTACAAAATGCACAATTGTACAGACTTATACAGTAGAGAAAAGGGAGACTCAATTGCTTAAAAGTGGCAGAACATTCTTTATCTGTACCTGACAATTTCTGATACAGGTTCAATTTATAATGATTTTGATAACAACACCATATCTTACAAGTTTAATTATGAATAAAGATTTTGGTGAATGTTAAGCGTAACCAAAGATCGCTTTTGTCCATTGACAAGAGCAAAGACAAAAAAATACAACAATGATGAGCATTTCAGTATTTAAATAGAGAAAATGAGAATGGAAAAGCCTTCAGCAAGAAAAATAAATAAGAGCAGCAACACTAGTTTAACGTTGGAATATACAGGCGCGATTTTCATAAGAAGGTATAATGCCATTATTTTGCAATTACCTGTCTTTTATGTAGACACACACGTTTGTGTGTGTTTGTAATCACTGTATGTTTATATTGTATGCTATCTAAGATATTTAGAATCTGATCACATAATATATTGCGGAAAAAAGCTCATATAGACATCAGAGAGTGTAGCCTGTTGTATTTTTCTTGAGAAAGGATTACACGAGTGAGCTCAGAATTTATAGACTGAGCTGGACTGAGCCACATGACTGTTAAAGGATCAGTCTTGAAAATCTGCCATTTCAACCCAGTGAAACCTGGGAATTTTCTCATTAATGTGGACTCAATGACTAGGCAGTGATGGCTCAGAGACATCGGGAAGGATCATCTGATTTACTAGCGGTGAACATTTAAGGGGTTAAGATTCATTACCATTGCTATCAAATATCACTTTTGGTGGAGGTCCCTGGTTCCAACAGCTAAGCATTGATCTGTATCACTGACTACGTTTTGTCTTTAGTCCCCTGGCCCAGCTTCTTGATTGCCTGCCCTGCCTCCTGGAGTTCATTCTTTACCTGCTTTTATAAGTGGCACCTGCCTTCTACTTGTTTCCTACTGTCCTTTCTCTCCTTCTTGTCTGGTGTGTGATCTCTTACCTTTTTAAATATATGCTACAAACTAACCCTCTTCCAGTCTACCTGAATTTCAGACCCTGGCTTCCTCCACAGAGTCCTGGCACAGTATGCTTCTCTGCATTCTTTCCTCTATTTATTCTGTCTGCCCAAGTCGTGCCTATGTAGTGAGCACATTCACAAACCTCTCCTTTCCCATATATTTTAAGAAATTCAAATTGGACGACATTAAACCTTCGCCAACCTTGGTAATATTCCTTACTTTCCCCTGTCTTTCCCCCTTTCTCTGCCTACGTTCTTCCCTCCATGTTTCCTTGTGAGTCATCTAAGGGCTTGACATGTTTTCACTGAGGTGAATTTATATAACTCTAATATTTCTCAGCACTTCACGTGCACAAAAAAGCAAGCATTAGTAACGTCACTATTCTACTTGGTCATTCCCAAGAGAGAGAGGCACACGATGTATGTATCAGGAACTCGGAGTTTGAAAAAAGCCCTGCCCAACCCAAGTGCTCTCCTATGCTGCCATCCTGAAAAGGGTGCTCAGCCAGGTGGAAAAAGTCAGCTCTAACTCACACAAATATACCAAAGAAATCCTAGCTACCTGTGGGTCCCTTCTTTTTCTGCCACTGAATTTTTTTTTTTCATTTCAATGCTGATCATGAGAACTAATATGGTATATTTTTTTAAATTATAGGTGATTTAAAAAAAAATTTGATTGATTTATTTATTTTTGGCTGTGTTGGGTCTTCGTTTCTGTGTGAGGGCTTTCTCTAGTTGCGGCGAGTGGGGGCCACTCTTTATCACGGTGCGCGGGCCTCTCTATCGCGGCCTCTCTTGTTGCGGAGCACAGGCTCCAGATGTGCAGGCTCAGCAGTTGTGGCTCACGGACCCAGGTGCTCCGCGGCATGTGGGATCTTCCCAGACCAGGGCTCGAACCCGTGTCCCCTGCACTGGCAGGCAGATTCTCAACCACTGTGCCACCAGGGAAGCCCCTAATATGGTATTTTTTAATAAGCCCAATACGACTGCACATTTTCAGCTTTTATTTTGTTTTAGTGAATATTTTATCTTTCACCCAGTGTGCCTGCACTTGCAGAATGCCTTGTACAGAGATTGTACATGGTTCACGTCTTGCGAATGACCAGTAAGGATTGTTGAGAGTCCCATTATGTTTCTGTGAGAGTTTGGGGGAGTTGGGGTGAGTCCTTCTGGCAGGAGAATGTTCTGCAGGAAGCTAATTCCTAAAAGGGGCGCCTTTATATTGCTCCCAATGTACTTGTTTCAAATACTAACATGTTCAATTTTTTTCACTGATAGTTTAGAATGACATTGAACGTAAAATCCATCTTAGCCGAGTCAATGTATTTCTTCTTTCTGTTAAGAGAGTCAGTTTGCCAAATTACAACATGAGTCACCTAAGAAATAACAGCAGGGATATCAGCAAGGAGACTTTAAAATGTGCTGTAAGAGCCACCTGAAAGTGAAACTAACAACGATCAGTAAAAGCCACGACTGAACACAATCAATAAGCGACCCAGGTCTAGGGCAAGTTTTGGGAAATGGATCTGCATGGAAGGCTAAGCTGTTGATACACGAGGGCAGCATATGTGCTATGAGGTAATTCAAAATGTAACGTATGCCCCTGAAGAGGCTAGAAAGCTTATTTATATGAGTAAAGCGTGTGCTCCATATGTCTCTGTCAACTGTGCATTCCAGATATTTACCTCAGTTTCATGAGAATTTCTCAAGGGAATAAAAATTGATATGATTAACACCCTCTGAAATTCCATTGGATCTATTAGCCACTTCCTTTCCTCACTGACCCGACACTGTTGAATCCGATGACCTCCCTGATGTCCTGTGGTTGATGCCTTCCCAGCTGAATTCTTTAGACATTAGTCTGGATAGTTGATTAAATTTTTGTTTGATATTTTTTTCCTTCAAAGCTTAATGTCTTCCTATACTTCCCTGTCTTAATTTTTTTTACTTGTGTTTCTTTCACCATTCTCACACACACACACACACACACACACACACACACACACACACACACACCCCGTGGCTGAATTTGTTCCCCCCGAAATTCATATGTTGAAGTCCTAATCTCAGAATGTGACTATCTGGAGATAGGATCCCTAAAGAGGCAATTAAGTTAAAATGAAATCATTTTGGTGGTCCCTAATCCAATATGACTGTTGTCCTTATAAGAAGAGGAAATGTGGACACAGCAAAGTACAGAGGGAAGACCATGGGAAAGCACGGAGAAGACTGTCATCTACAAATGAAGGACAGAGACTTCAGAAGACATCAACACTGCCGACACCTTGGTCTTAGATTTCTAGCCTCCAGAACTGTGAGAAAATAAATTTCTGGTATTTAAGTCACTCAGTCTGTGGTACTTCATTAGGGCAGCACTAGCAAAATAATACAAAATATAATAGACACACACTTACACACATACATATGTCTTCGTGTGTGCATGTATAAGCATAACTATTTGTATGTACATATTTGGTTCAATTCAACAGTTCATAGTTCAGTTTCAAAAACTGTACAACCTTATACCAGTAATATAAAACACATTAGAAAAAATCATATTTTTAAACATAAATTTGGGAAATCAATAAAAATAGTCATCAAGAAGAATCACCCCGATGTTCACTGCAGCTCCATTTACAATAGCCAAGACATGAAAGCAACCTAAATGCCCATTGCTAGATGAATGGATAAAGATGTGATACATATATACAATAGAATATTACTCAGCCATAAAAAAGAATGAAATGATGCCATTTGCAGCAGCATAGATGGACCTAGAGATTATCATACTAAGTGCAGTAAGCCAGACAAAGACAAATATCATATGATATTGCTTATATGGGGAATCTAAAAAAAAGATACAAATGAACTTATGTACAAAACAGAAATAGACCCACAGACATAGGAAACAAACTTATGGTTGCCAAAGGTGAAAGGGGGGGAAAGGGATAAATTAGGAGGCTGGGATTAACATATACACACCACTATATATAAAATAGATAAACAACAAGGTCCTACTGTACAGCACAGAGAACTCTACTCAGTATTGTAATAACCAATAAGGAAAAAGAATCTGAAAAAGAACAGATATATATACATACACAAGTATAACTGAATCATTGTGATGTACACCTGAAACTAACACTACATTGTAGATCAACTATACTTCAACAAAATAAAAAGGAAAAAAAAAGAAGAATTAGAGACCATGGCGATGAACGTGGAGTGGTCCTGCGTGTGGAGCATACTGATCACAGTGGAGATCCGAAATAAGGGAGGAAAGGGTACAGGATATTCCCTATCCATGCTCCTAAAAGTGACTGAGTTCTTATCAATTATCATCATGGTTACAGGTACCTATTCAATATTAACTATGAGTAAGACGCTCTGCTAGTTCTATAGGTTATACTGCAAATACATCCTATGCTTTCTACCCTCCAGCAGTTTACAGTGAAGTCGGAAAAGAAGATATACACACACAAAACACACTCACATATGCAGAAAGAGAGAGAGTGCAATGAAAACCAGATAGGACAAGAGACGACAGACCACAATTAAAAGCTAAGAAAACTGTTTGAAGCCATTCTGAAAGTTCTGTGGGTTATATAAGAGCTGAAAGTGAGCCTGGAAAGGAAGGAAAGAAAAAGAATAATAAAAATGAAACGCCTGCTGGGCCAGGATTGGGGCCAAGGATAAGACCAAAATTGACCAAAAGATGAAGAGATGTTTTTTTAGGGGAAATTTATGTATTTGCTTGTTTATTTATAATCCTCTAAAGATTTGCTGAGACATTGACTTAATCCTTGGAAGTTTAGGAGTGGATAAGATCTCTGAGGATGAAGACATAAAGAAAAAAATGAGCACAAAGCTAAATACCTTGAGGGAAAAGCACACTTTATAGAATGGTTGGATAGAGAATACCAGCAAAAGAGGTGGAGAAGGGTTAGTCAGAGGGCTTGGAAGAGGCTCAAGTCCTCGCAGTGTGACAGAATCTAACCTGTGGGGGAAGCAGCGAGTGGCCAATAATAGAAAAGGCAGTAGAAAGGTGAAGGGAAACAGACTAATTTAATGAGCAGATGATCATTTGTGTCCTTAAAACAATATCAGTACAGGATGAGAACAGAAGCTTCACTGCATAATATTAGAATGAGGAGGGTATATATGATGGCAAAACAAAAACCCTTCATTGAAAAGTTTAGATTTGCTAGAAATAATTTTTAAAACTTGAAGAGGAGCTAGTGGGAGAAGGGTCACATGATTTTTTTTTTTATCTTGATGAGAAAGTGTTTGAATCTTTGGATCTTTGAGGGGCAGTGAGAAGGGAGTGATTAACTTTGCTGCAGTATTGGGGCTGGGAGAGGTCATGGACCAGGTTCTGAAAAATCCAAGGAGAAAAGGTGGGGAGCAATTATACTGCTTTTTCTAGATGAAGAGGATATGTATTATCCTTAAACATTAACGGGATCGAGGGCTTTCTTTTCTTTTCCTTTTACATTTTGATAAATTGTTAATATCTGCCAATTTTGGATTCCAGGCAAATAGCTTGCTGCTTGTTCACCATGCCTACTCTCTATCTGAGCAGAAATAAAAGCCACTAAGCTAAAGTTACAGAAACTACAGCTACAAGCCACATTTTTCTTCTGTGAGGAATAAATGTAGGTGGAGCATTGCTTCTCTCCACACAGAAAGGAACTGAACCGTTGCTACTTCTTCTCCTTATTGTTGTATTTTATCCCTCTTTTACAATCTAATTATATCCCCATCAGGATGCATATTTCTCTCTTCAGTTCAATCCACACACTTTTACATCGTCCCTACTGGGGGCAAGACGGTGTTAAGGGCCACCTATGATAGAAACTCTATCAGACTCAGAAAATAGGCAAGTGAGAAACAAACGGTAAACTTGCTTGTAGAAAGAGGAACTTAAACTGACTCTAAAAACTACAATGTGTTGACACTGTCACACTTAGCAAATTTGTTCAGAACAGCATGAAGAAGCTTAGAAAACTCTGCTTCATGAATACTACTCGTTATTACACCTGCTAATAAGGCATTGCATTAGGAATCATTTATCTTGAGTTCTCAGAAGTTCAGTTTCAAATTCCAGTTTAGCAGACTCATAGTACATATTTCACTGTATGTCATCTCAAATAATTTTGGAAATAGGTATCATATATGAATTATTGCAGTTGATATATAATATAGAAATTATTTAGGCCAGTCTTCCACTGAATTTAGGATTCCCTGCTCAGCTCTCCTTACATGAAGGTCATTTGGCCTTTCTTCGAGTTGCTTTTACAGGTGGGGGGCTCACTACCTTTTCAGGCTGATCATTGTGTCAGAATGAAAACAAGCCCATACACTAAAGATATGGAAGTTATCTTCAGATTCTGGCTGCAAATTACAAAGCAGACAGCGTAAGATATTAAAGTAGTTTGTCAAACACAAAAAATGGCTTCTTATAATGGAAAAGAAAATCATGTCCTTCTTATTAACAGAACACAAGTTCTAAGAAAAGGTGAATTGTGAATGTATTCAAGAATCAACAGAAAATATTAGACATTTGGAACAGGGGCAGGTGTTTGTCAACAATGAGAGACTGTCTGAATAATTATCACTTAGAAGATGCAGTGTCCTAATTTGGATTAGTGGCTTCTGCTGGCTCTCAAGTTTCAGGTCTGCTTTGCTGACTGTTTGTCTGGGAGAAGAAGGAGGAGGGAGCCTAGAGGGGAGGGGGGAGAGGACTAAGAAGAAGAGGAGGGACACTACACCTGTTTTCTGGACTAACTCGCTTCCTCTGATTCTTTTTCTCTAGGTTTTCACTGCCCTACTGAGGATGGTTGTGGTCTCCGGATAGGCAAACCCTGAAGGAAATAGTAGGACATTAATATTTGTGAGAAATGGGATGGAGACGGTGGGATTTTCATGGGAAATGTTATCTGTGGGTATGGATATAATCCAGGCAACACTGGGGGCTTCTAAGACTCAGTCTTCAACCACATGTTTCTCAGTATCAAGGATGGAGACAGGATGTCCAGGCTTGGACCACTAAGGGCATTCCCAGATTTGCTGGCGTATCCCACGTCTAAGTCCCCTCCATCATTCTTTCACTGCTTAACTTTTCTTCTGCTCTAGCATACTTAGCACAAAAGGAAATTGCCCAATTTTATGCTATACTTTTTCTATAGTTTATTTCTGGTTTATTATGGTTAAAATAAATGCTCTTTAACTTGAAGCAAAATTAGAAATATGTGGACTCTGTACATCTTTGGAAAAACATCTTGGTGGGACGAAGTGAGAGAGTGCCATGGACATATATACACTACCAAATGTAAAAGCGATAGCTGGTGGGAAGCAGCTGCATAGCACAGGGAGATCAGCTCGGTGCTATGTGACCACCTAGAGGGGTGGGATAGGGAGGGTGGGAGGGAGGGAGACGCAAGAGGGAAGAGATATGGGAACATATGTATATGTATAACTGATTCACTTTGTTATAAAGCAGAAACTAACACACCATTGTAAAGCAATTATACTCCAATAAAGATGTTAAAAAATAAAGTGTTCGTTCTGGAGTGGAATTCTAGGGAGGGATAGTTTTCATTTTATAAGAACAAATGTAGATTTCATAAACTTTATTTCTTGAATGGTATATCTTATTACTCACCTTGCTGAGGACAGAAAATAATTACAAAGCAATTATTGGCTAACTGTAGGCTCATGGAGCAACCATAAGTGATAAGATTTAATGTGCTAGATTAGCATTTTTTATGGCAATATAAAATGAGTAGAATTTTAAGTTGGTGTTTCATTGCTTCACAAGAGGATTTTTTCTGAATGAATAAAAACTTATCTGAAAGGCTTTTTTCTTAAGAATACTAAGGATTTTTTTTGTTTTTTTTTAAGCGTCCAGGAAGACATAGTTAACTAAGTGCTGCTCAGCATGGGCTGAAATGGAGGCGAGTAGGTCTTCATTCTTATCCTTGCAGCCAAGAGAAAGTCACTTCACAGAATTGTAGGAATGACGTGTGTTCCAGGAAAGGCATAGTTCACAACTGGCACATTCACAATAAGTTATGGACAAAAATTAAAAGGGAAAAATCAAAATGACCTTGCGGCTATATTATTACTGTTCTTTTCTCTCTTCCCAGATTTAATGTTTAGTTTTTCTTAAAACATGAAAGAGATCATTTAAAAATCTCATTGTTAAAATTTAAAAAATCATCATTACATGTTTATATATTCTTCATAAGGATATTAGCAACATGATCCATTTTTTTAACAGTAAAACATTACACAATTGTGCACATCAGTCTTTATCAGGCTGTCATCATCTGTGGATTCTTCTCACTTTCTACGACTGGCCTAAGGATGGAGTAGTCTATTTCTTAGGAGAATGAAGAAAACAGGTTTAGAGGTAAATCTTCCATTCACTTATACAACTGAACAAAAAAGATACTTCATTTTTGTGATAGGATGGTGCCTGGGGCTCTTTCACAAGCTGCTAGAGGAAATTTACATTTGCAAACAAATTTTTTTGACATCCAGTTTGGCAATATGAATAAAGAACTCCAAAATTATTCATACTCTTTGAACTTGCAGTCCCACAGAATCTAGCCCAAGGAAATAATTAGAGGTAATTAAAGGCACAAGGTTTTTCCTCATAACATTATTTATGAACACAAAAACACTGGAAGCAACCTAAATGTTTAACAGTAGCGTAAGAGCTAACACATTTGTAAGATGTAACACTGTGCAGTGATTAAAATATTGTACTTTAAAATTGCATGATATTTGAAAATAATTTTGTCCTTTCTCTGTTTGCCACAATAAGTATGATGTGTTCCAACCAGCCACGACATAAAATTGTGAGAGAATTAGGATGTAAAACTTTGTATACATCATGATCCTATTTGAGTAGTAGAGCAATGTATATGTACATATAGAAAGGAAAAGAAATTCACTAAGATGTGAAAAAATGAAGTGTACAATCTAAGAACTGCTAAGAATTTTAGACATGACTTTGTCAAACTCATTTATTTTAGAGATGAGAAAGCTGAGGTAAGAGATGGAAAAAGATTCTTCCAAGGGCATGTGAGTTAGGAGTATGCTTGTCCATAATGTGATGCCAGAGTCACAGCTTGCTTCTAGTCCAAACACAGCTTGAGACTCAGGGCTGAATAAGAGCATAATCTCCTGATTGCAGGTTCCCCAAACTCTGAGCACCATATGGCCAGGTGTACAGATTTTAAATTGTCAGAATCATTTTATAAGGAGACTCTTGATAAGGAGCTTTTTATTTATTTAATATATCTCCTCATAAGAGTGAAGAATGGGAGCCATCCTATAGTAAGGATCCGCTCTATTTACAAGTAAGGAAATTTTGGATACTTCAAAGAAAAACATCTCTAGAAAACCACCATAATAGTCCCCCCAAAGATCAAACTGTTACTGTTTGTTTTGTTCAAGTTGCAAAAGCTGATGTGAACAGGAAGAGTGAGAATGAGAGAGAGAGGAGTGAGTGAGCATGCTTGAGAGAAACAGTCTAGAACAGCGGTTTCTAACCCTAGCACCACATTAGAATCACCTAGAAGCTATAAAAATCCCAATGCACAGGCTGCACCCCAGCTCAGTAAAAACAATTTCTGAGAGTAGGACTCAGGCTTTGGCATCTGGTATTTTTTAATGCTCCCCAGGTGATTTAAATGTGCAGCCAAGTCTGAGAGCCATCAGTCTAGATGGCTCTCAAACTCGGCTTATCATTATTTTTGATAATTTATTTTGGTTCTTTGATACTTTGTCCTTTGCTGCAATAGCCTTTTACTCAATGCCCGGGTTCTCCATTTCTTTTATTTATTTATTTTTTTTGCGGTATGCGGGCCTCTCACTGTTGTGGCCTCTCCCGTTGCGGAGCACAAGCTCTGGACGCGCAGGTTCAGCGGCCATGGCTCACGGGCCTAGCCGCTCTGCGGCATGTGGGTTCTTCCCGGACCGGGGCACGAACCCACGTCCCCTGCATCGGCAGGCAGACTCTCAACCACTGCGCCACCAGGGAAGCCCTCCATTTCTTTTAAATGTTTGGGTCATTGATCAGATATTGTAACTAAAGGCCTTCCTGAGCACATTAAGTGCCATTTTTGTTGTCATTTGTTCCTTCTCAAGTATTGTCATTGCTATTTTTAATCACCTTTCATTTTTACTTTCATATATGATATGTGGAACTTGGCTGTTGTCGAGTATTTCTGTTCACTTGCACGGTCACAAGACAGTTGACTGTGATTGAGTTCAAGCTACCTTGGTCAACATGCACCTAAAATCAATTCCTTTTGGAGGCAATTAAAAGGAAGTCCTTCAGATTTTAAAACTGAATACATTTAACTGCATTATAAACAACTGTCAACAGTGTTATTTTTGTTCATATTCTAGGTTAACTTCTGTGATGGAAAAATATAAATATTATTCTCTAGTGAAAGAACAAGAAAAAGTCGAGGATCTTAAGCCTTAATGTTTTCTAGGATTTACTTAAATTAGTTTTATTTTTTCCTCATTCTAAGAGGATCTTTAACTTGGCCTCACTTTAAATGCCTAATACTAGCACAGGGACAAAATTGCCGAGATTAAAGCATTAAAGCAATGTAAAAATATTTTTTAATGCCCAAATTTAAGTTATTTAAAATGAGAATAGTATACAGACAATTGAAGATAGAATTTCTCACAGGATTCTAAATTTTCTTTTCTTGATTTAATTTCAGAATAGCTTCTCAACTTTAATTTATTTAAGTAGACTTTTACAGAACTGGTATCTTGCTCAATATGTGGTATCTCACTTGACCACATATTAAGGTTTGGGCCTTGTGACTGTATCAGACATGCAAAAGGCTCTTTCTTCTTCTCACAGGGATATTTATTTATCCTTGCAGGCTTGCATTTACATTACTCTCAAGTTGATAGCACCCAAAAGATTTTTTTTTAATGAATGAAACCTCTATCCAAATGCCAACTGAAGATGTATTTTCCAAATCCATTCCCTTCATTTGTTATGAAAAATGTCCTTAGGTGCCCTGGACTACTAGGAGAAGAAGGTGGGTAAGGACAGTAACTGTCAAAATAAATTTAAGGGGGAAAAACGCAAGTGGCAGAACAACTGTTTCAGGAAAAGTCTTCACTTCAATTTGCAGTGCTATGGGAACTTCAGATGAGCAAAGCTTGGAAATCTGTTTCTTCTTGCATTTCTGGTAGACTTTCAACATTTCAGTCAAACCTTGAAAATGATACTTGAGGCTAGCTTCCAATGAGCATTTTACAATTGCATCTGAAGACTGATAATGTGTAATATAAAACAAAAATGGAAAAAAAAAGTGAAGCATTACAACATGAGTGACATAGTTATTTTTCTTGTATGTGTAAATTTACCTGTTGCGGGAGATTAAAGTAATCAAGCTTACTGCTTTATCAGAATTTTTAAAGATAGAATTTAAATTATCATAATTTGTCACATTGAATAAGGCAATGTATTGTCTGATGTATACATAAGCATTTGTACAAGTAATAAACCACATATAAACCACGTAAAGACATTTCTAAACACGGCATTTCGCTTCTACGGTGATCCAGAAAAAACTAAAAATAGAGCTACCATATGATCCAGCAATCCCACTCCTGGGCGTATATCTGGAGAAAACCATAATTAGAAAAGACACATGTACCCCAATGTTCATCACAGCACCATTTACAATAGCCAGGACATGGAAGCAACCTAAATGTCCATCGACGGAGGAATGGATAAAAAAGATGTAGTACATATATACAATGGAATATTACTCAGCTATAAAAAAGAATGAAATAATGCCATTTGCAGTGACATAGGTGGACCTAGAGATCGTCATACTGAGTGAAGTAAGTCAGACAGAGAAAGAGAAATATCATATGATATCGCTTCTATGTGGAATGTAAAAAAATGGTACAAATGAACCTATTTACAAAACAGAAATAGGGGCTTCCCTGGTGGCGCAGTGGGTAAGAATCTGCCTGCTAATGCAGGGGACACAGGTTCATGCCCTGGTCCGGGAAGACCCCACCTGCCATGGAGCAAATAAGCCCGTGCACCACAACTACTGAGCCTGTGCTCTAGAGCCCACGAGCCACAACTACTGAAGCCTGCGTGCCTAGAGCCCGAGCTCCACAACAAGAGAAGCCACTGCAATGAGAAGCCCGTGCACTGCAAGGAAGAGTAGCCCCTGCTCGCCACAAGTAGAGAAAGCCTGCACACAGTAATGAAGACTCAACACAGCCAAAAATAAATAAATAAATTTAAATAGTTTACAAAAAATAAAATAAAGAACTTAAAAAAAAAAACCAGAAATATAGTCACAGATGTAGAAAACAAACTTATGGTTACCAAGGGGAAAAGGGATGGAAGGATAAATTGGAAGACTGGCATTGACATATACACACTACTATATATAAAATAGATAACTAATAAGACCCTACTGTATAGCACAAGGAACTCTACTCAATACTCTGTAATGACCTATATGGGAATAGAATCTAAAAAAGAGTAGATATATGTGTATGTATAACTGATTCACTTTTCTGTGTAGCAGAAACTAACACAACATCGTAAATCAACTATACTCCAATAAAAATTAATTTTAAAAAAAGGCGCTCCTAGACTTACAAGGTTTTGACTTGTGATTTTTTTCAACTTTGTGATGGTACAAAAGCAATACGAATTCAGCAATACAAAACTGAACTGCGAATTTTGAACTCTGATCTTTTCCCAGGCTAGCGATATGTAGTAAGATCCTCTCTCATGTGTTCTCATGAGGTCACAAGGGTAAGTAATTTGAAGAGGATCTATATGTAGAAACCATACACTTCTGCATTGTCTTTGCAAATAGTGATAGTGTAGAATGAATTGCGCTTGAAATCCTTTCTCCAGTCCAATACCACAACCTATGCACCTAGATATTTACTACTCTCATATGAATGTAAAAATATTTTTGAACAGATGGTCTTTGTACATTGTTTAAGCAATCAATGAACTGTATTTTAATTTACTTGAAAAAAAAAGCAGGCATTGTACTGATGAGAAAAATCAAGCAATAGCTCCATTCTCAGCTTCTGCCTAAGCCTATATGGTAAGAATCAGGGAAATCATTCTTTTTATTTACCCAAGTGACACACAGATGAAGGAACGCAGATAAACACCACCAATAAGAAACCGGTCACAAAGATAAAGCTGGGAAAATCCAGGTTGGGAAGCTAAGCATTTCTGCTCACTAGTGTTCCCCTTTCGGTCACTATTCCTTAGTTTTACCATTCTAATGAGGTTTCTGGGAGTAGAGATTAAGAGTGAAATGATATCAGAGAGAAGAAAGAGGAAAAATAGTTTTGGTGAAAAACATAAACAGCAAATCCATACAATTGTGTCTGGAGTACAAATGCCTGCCTTTGAGGAAGACTAGGCTAGTGGATCATACTGTTGGCAAATCCTGGTTTATTTTTAATAGTATAATTGGTTTTATTTAGCCAGATGTTTAGGTGCTGCATATCGTGGAAGATGGTTCATTGAGAAAGAGTTATGTAGCTTCTGAAGAGAAGACAGATGTTGAACATGCAAAGGAACCCTAAGGAGTAGTTCCTTGCCATGACACTTTACGGAAAATAAAAACCTAAACCTGAATTGTTTCCTGTCCATTTTTCCAGGGTAGAGTGAGAGAGGCATGGAAAGCTAGTCTGTCCTCAATTCAGGAACTGATTGAAAGAACAGCCAGACTGCCTTACGTTTTGCCTTTTTCTTTCTCTCCCTCCTTCCTTCCCTCCCTCCCTTTCTTCCACAAACACGTACTGAATCACTGCTCTGTGCTTTGCACAGGGCTTCAAGAACTGTACCCAAGTTGAGCCAAGATTCCATTTCATTTATCTGATTTCAGTCTTAATTCATTTATTAAACCTAATAATGTTGTCTTTCTAAATCCTTTTCTCTATTTTATTTGTATTTCAGCTTCTCTCTTCAATTCAAAGCTGTAAAGCTGGTAGATTTATTAGTCACAAATAAAGGGTCAATATAGTAAATGCTGAGCTAGGCAAAGATGCTTAGGTACACACAGTCCATATACCTACCATACCGTAAATATCTGAATGTGAGTGGCAATGGAGAGGAACGTACAAGCTCTGAGCAATGGGGTGAAAGTCCTTAGATTCGGCAAAGTTACAGCAGTATTTGTATCACAGTGGCACTTTTATTTTTCAAACCTTTTTAACATTACTAACACAAGACATATTTAAGAAATACCAACTGTTTATACCACTTTGGACATTAGCCAGGAAAGGAAAAGTTACACTCGCTGTTAAGAACAGGATCGGTGTTGTTATATTTGTGAAAGAAATGCTGCTAGGTGATTGGAATTTTAAGAAATCCGAAGATGAAGGTAACAACGTGAGCAAACTATAATAGAGGTAAAACTATAATGAATACAGGAATGGTCAAATACTTAACTGAGAAGCATCTTTAGTGAGAAAGGTAATATTTATACATGAATATAGAAGAAGATATTATGAGATTTAGTAATAAATTAATTGTTTTGAGAGAGCACAAGAGAAAATGCAAAGATCACACAAAGATTAGCTGAAATAGAGAAGAATTGAAGGAAAGGGAGAAACTTAAATATCACTAGAATTCAATCGCCAATTTCCAAACATCTAATTTCCTTATATTATGCAGATATTCTAAAATTATATTCTAACAAACACTAATTATTTACACAAACGTTAAGAGGTAGGAGGAACATCAATTAAAACAAGTATTTACACACAGAGGGTGTAAATACTCTAAACATCCTTGATTTATTACCTAACAGAGACAGAAGTGGGAGTGTTTCAGTGATCTTTTTTTCAACCATCATTAGCATTTGTCAAATAAAAATGAATCCGCCTTCTGAAAGGTCCCTTGTCTCCATTACAGCTCAATCAACCTGTCAGTCTCATGGCCCAGTGCAGGCTGCTCTCCAATTACACATCAACCTCCACTGTCCTCTATCTCAGAATCTCAATGTATAAACAAGAGTTTACAAAAATCACTTTAGAGAGATATTATACTGTGGTTTACTGGAAAGATCATTTAAGCTAAAAAAATCTTTTTTTATTCTCCAAACTAGATTTTCTTTAAGTAACACCTGCTAGTTATATAATTGGCAAACGTAGGAAAAATTTCCCATACGACAGTATTTTATATTTACTGATGCAGAGTCAGTTTGGTTTTTTAAAATATCGATTGTGTTTCTTTTTCATGATGCAGGAGCATTCTGTGTAGGGGGGTGGGCAGGGGGTGGTGAAAGGTGGTAAACAAGCAGAAAAAAGAAAAAGGCTTCATTACTCCAGTCTGAGTTCTTAATTTTGATTTGTACTAATAACAACATCCCCCAAAGTGAAATAAATGATTTGGGTTATTAAGTTTTATTTATAAATAAGGGGATGCAATCAGGAAATAATTAGATAAATAATTTTCAGAGGCAACAATGAACAATTAGAAATCGTACTCTTAGGTATACAGCACTGGAGGGTATTCTGCTTCTCTTATCATTAATCCAGGAACTAGATTAATCAAGGAATCAAGTCTAGAATTAGAGCATCCACTTAGTTGTAAAGGTTCTTAAGTAATACTACAGTTAAGGAAGGTGCTAACTAGAGCATACAATGTGGTCACCTCAGAAATATCTTTATATGAAAGAGACGTGCATAGCACGAATAAATTGAGAAATAAATGTACTTATTAATGCAAACTTCCTTCTGGATCAACTCAGAACTATGCCGCCAAATTAACATTTTATTTTTTACTATATTCCTATGCACTTATCCTTTTTATCTGCTGGTGGTGCTAGTGAGAAATAGAGTGACCAGAAGTGAATGATGCATTCACTCATTCAGCCAGTTATTGAACATCTAGGAAGTGCCAGGGGAACCCAAAATTTAAAAAAAAAACCAAAAAACCCAAAACCAGACATACCCTGCCTTTATGCAGTAGATGAATAATCAGCTCCTAAATACCAAATAATTCATAAAAAACCTCATCATCTTTACCATAGCAAACACATATAGCACTTACTAAATTAACTCATTTTTTTCTCATAACAACTCGAAGGGGTAGGTCCTCTTACTAGCTCTATTTTATTGGTAAGGGGATTAAAGACGCAGAGACGTTTAGTAACGTGCTGAAGATAAAAAATTTAAAAATGTTAGAAACCAGACAGCCTGGCCCAGAATTCATGCGCGAACCCACCTCTCAACACTAATTCTAGTTGTTAAAATCCTGACTGTTAATTGTACTTTAAAGCCATATTTCCATGATTGGGACGTTTGTCACATTTCTTAAGTAACTCTTTTGGAAGTCTTGGGGTTTGGTTTTGATAAAACCTTTGCCCTAAAGTAAGATACAAAAGTGTTTTGAAAGGAATTGCAATGTCTTAATTTCTCATTCCTCTATAGTCATTTGAATTATTTGAAGTTCAATAAGACTTTTCTTCTTGATTAGTCTTTATCCTAATAATGGGAATGCACATTTTGCTAAGGATAAATAAGAATCTGGTCAGTCTCTTTAGAAACTCAGTAGTTCTAGAGTCAAATGATTTTTAATTCATCACAGAATACTTACGGAGTTTTAAGCCTGAGATTTTTAGTTTAATATAGAGCAGTCTTCACGTAACCCCACTAAATTTTCTACGGTATTAATCTTCCGTGTTAGAAAAGGGTTTATCTGCTGCCTGCCTCAAAGTCATTACACTTAGTTCCTCTGCTTATGTTGAAAAGGCTTATGTAAATGTTCCTGGATATTTTTTCAATGCTTTAAATCAGAAACTGATTTGTATCAACCATTTTTCATGTAGGTCTATTTCCAAGAACATACGTAGGGAAGTCCTAAATTAATCCTTTACTCATGCATTGGTTAAATTCAGGAGCACTACATGCACCATTGATACAACCTATGTATAACTGGAAAGATGAAAGAGGTGAGTGCTAACCTGGTTTGATCCTACAGGTTGTGATCTTATCAACAAACATCTAATTTTCTTCCCTAAGCATTGGCATGATGGTACACGTGATGTCAGTGCGCAAGATTAAAATCTGCAACCAGCTTTTCAGGCAGCAATATAAATCTTAATGAAAATGTTATACTGCGTAATTATTGTGTCAGGAAGCAATTATAAGCAATGCTTTATACTGGGAGGAGAAAAGCATTTACTCATTTTAGATATTTGTGTCTCTCTGAAAATATTTGCATATAAAGACAAGTGATTGCAGAAGTTTATGGGCTGTCCTCACCCTGGTAGCTAAAATTCTGAAAGTGCTCTACCATATTCCTGTCTGAAATGCAAAACTGTAGCTCAAGCTTTGTAGGTATACCTGAAAGAGAATCTACTTCTGAGTTCGAAATTGTGACAAATTTATTTTCTTTTCAGATTGCTGGCTATTTTTCAGATGACAGATACATGGATTTCAAAACAACGAATATACTTGAGGCAGTCATTTGTATCAAGTGGAGGGAATGATATAAAAATATAAACTGGATACCATTTCTATTGAAATTTTGGATCACTAAGGAATTACATTAAGTATATACAATTTTACGCGGGCCTCTCACTGTTGTGGCCTCTCCCATTGCGGAGCACAGGCTCTGGACACGCAGGCTCAGCGGCCATGGCTCACGGGCCCAGCCACTCCACGGCATGTGGCATCTTCCCGGACCGGGGCACGAACCCGTGTCCCCTGCATTGGCAGGCGGACTCTCAACCACTGCGCCACCAGGGAAGCCCAAGTATATACAATTATATATGGCTGGTCACAGATCAGGTAGCAGAGTATGGTTATACCTATTACAGAGCTTTTATAAAGAAGAACCTTCATATTCTATGCAAAAGCATAGCAATCATTGTGACTGCTGAAGAGATAATAAAAGGGTTGGTTGCAATGGTCTTTGAATACAGATAAGCACAACAGGAGCAAGAACATGAGGATTATTTCATTGGAGTTTTTTTTCCTTCAGAGACATGTCTGATAAGAGACGCACTGATGAAAACTAATTTCCTATTTCTAAAAATGCAAAACAGGCTTATACACAAACAAAATGTTTAGCATTTTTCAATGCACTCATCAGTAAAGCATAATCATAAACTTCATATATGAGCCAAGATCTTAGCCCCCTGTTAGAGGTTTAGGTAGGAATGTAAATGTATTTAAATATATTTGTATAAGGTTCTCTATGAAAATCATGTGTGAAAAAGATGAATAACTTGAACATTTAGAAGAAGCAATGTCAATAACAAAAAAGAAAAATATATGGAAATGAGATTTGGGAACCATAAGTTTGTGTGTTTATGTGTGTGTGTGTGTGTGTGTGTGTGTGTGTGTGTATGTGTGTGTGTGTGTGTGTGTGTGTGTGTGTGTGTGTGTATATTCTGTTCTGTTCTGTTGATTTGTTAAACTTCCCTGAGCCTCAGTGAGTCTTATAAAATAGTAATGGAAATTCTTGCTAAAGAGGTGACAGAAATATTTTAAAAGACATATTAATATCTAGCTTACATTACATCAAGTAATTTAGAACAATGAGGAAAACAATGTCTCTTTTCCCGATTAATTCTTTCCCTTTCCCCTAATCCATACAATGTTCTGCTATTTCAGAGTAGATGAATACAAATGCCAAAGTGACACCCTCAACATACACATGTCAGTAAGAGAAAAAAAATTACAAGTCCCTGAACAAGAGCATCTTTTCTTTTTTTAGCTTTAGAAGTTCTCAGGGGCTCTTACTATCCATGACAGCCATCAGCTAACCCCTATGGATGGGTATTATGGTCTGGGAGCCCTCAATATTAAGTCCTTTGGGTGTCCTTTGATGAAAAGGATGGCTTGTATACTCAGGAATTAGAGAATAATTCTGTAATCCTTGTGTTAAATCACTGGAAAATTGACTAATCATTCTCATCTTGACAGAATTTCTGAAAGTTAAAAATACTTGTCAACAATGCAGACTTTGATTTCCTAAGTAGAACAGAAGCAGAGTCTTGCAAATTCCTTCTCAGGTATTCTGCAAGGATATACAGTCATATTTTTATTATTCAAAGAAGGAACACTGTACGAAGAGAATCCCAAGCCTCTTTTTCCTTGACTTAACAGACATGCAGTTCATTATGAAAATCATGAAATCTCAGGAACTCTCATTCTTTTCTAGAAAATGATCTATGATTTCACACCTATGCAGAAAGATTCTTACAAACAGAATTCCCTAAACCAACTGTGTTAGAACTTACCAGATCCTAAACAGGCTTTTCACGGAAAAGCTGTCAACACAGCTATATTATGAACTGATAATTGTATTCATTGCTTGCCATCGTTCTCTTGACTGGAAATGCAACCAGAGGGGCTGTTACAGTCCTAGAATGTCTATTTTTACTAAGTTTTATTCCCTCTCTTTTCTGTGATGGGTAGACTATACGTAACATAAAATATATAATGCAATGATGCTTTTGAAAATATCCCATATTTCCTCCTTAAATTCAGATTAGCAACCATTGTCAGATGTAAAAATCTTTTTCTTGTAAATTAAAATGAGAATGTCATAGCCTTCAATCTGAAAAGCATTTTAAAGAGTATTTATTAGTACAATCTCCTTGCCCAGATACGGATCTTGAGGTCTACAGCTATGAGGTGCCTCGGACAAGGTCACAGAAGTAGTGACAATGCAGATCTCCTCGTGTCCAGTTCAGGTCTTTCCACTCTAATACAGTGCCGATAACAGGATAATAGTCACAGGAAAATGATTTTATCTTTGATCTGTGGGTATCTATTCATAATATATAGTGTCCTACTTAAAATGTAAGAGAAATGTATTATTTATATTATTGGGACTTAAATTGAGCATGAGTGAATGCAAATTTTGAAAATGAGAACCTCACCTCCATTGCAAGCATCTAAAAATGTCACTCTCCACGAGCAGGCATATTCGGTAATATATGAAGTATGATTAAAAATAAGAATGAAGTTGGGCACATTTTGTAGAGAGGATTCTAAAGGATGAACTGATTAAAACCTGTATCAGAATCATTCGAGGTTCTCATTAAAATGCAAATTCCTCAGCCCTGAACTCGAGTACCGAATCAGAATTTCTAGCAGTGGGAATATTAATTATATATTTTATTATAAATCTTAGGTAACAGACACAGAAAAATTGAGAATCAGATGTTTAAGGCCTTATATAACTACATAAGGATTATTAGAGACAATCTTGACACTTCTCATGCTTTATAAAAAATACATTTGTTCCCTTGATTTTTACATATGTTTTCCTAGAATGCACGTAAAACCTCCTGAGTTAAAACTTCTAAACCACAGTAATTCTATGGAGAAAACCTCAAAGAGTTAAATTAATTCTGATGTGTTTGAGCTTAAATCTAATTCTATTACACCCTATTAAGAAATGTATGGCAGAAGTATATGTATTTATATCCGTGTTGAGTAACATCTTTATTAATCAAACAGCTCTAATTTATTGATGCAAACTCTTAGTAACCAGTCATTAATCCATGGGCTACTATTGTGGTTTCCTCCAGGAAATCCTTTGACTGACGGGCCGTCAAAATGTGGATGGGAGAGCCCAGACCTGCAATATGGAGAAGAACATAGGGTGCTGTCTCAAGATGATCATAAAAGCAGCTGTTTCTATGGCATCAATTTCAAAATTGAACAAAAATTACAACAATATAGCACACATCAGATATTGGCCTTATTATTATTAATGAGTTCTAGATTAATTATCCCTTTTGATCTTTTCAGTGCTCCTGTGCTTTTATGGATGAGCAAACAGAGGCTTGCAGAGACAAAGTTATTTGTTCACATATTTTCGTATAGTATTATAGAAATGAGGATTTTTAAAAAATTTATTTATTCACGTTTTTCCTGTTAGTATACATCTAAAAATAAAGAAGACACACTGTTTATCCCTGAGTAGCTACAAGTAGAAACATAAATATATAGACCAAGTGAGAGTAGCATCGACAACAGAAACTAACACAGAATTGTGAAGCAATTATACTCCAATAAAGATGTATAAAATAAATATATAAATATATAGAAAGGTGATTTTTTTCTATATAATAACTTTTTTTAAACATCTTTATTGGAGTATAATTGTTTTACAGTGGTGTGTTGGTTTCTGCTGTGTAACAAAGTGAATCAGCTATACATATACATATATCCCCATTTCTCCTCCCTCTTGTGTCTCCCTCCCACCCTCGCTATCCCATCCCTCTAGGTGGTCACAAAGCACTGAGCTGATCTTTCTGTGCGATGTGGCTCCTTCCCACTAGCTATCTATTTTACGTTTGGTTGTGTATATATGTCCATGTCACTCTGTCACTTCGTCCCAGCTTCCCCTTCCCCTTGTCCTCAAGTCCATTCTCTACGTCTGCGTCTTTATTCCTGTCCTGTCCCTAGGTTCTTCAGAACCTTCTTTTTTTTTTAGATTCCATATATATGTGTTAGCATACGGTATTTGTTTTCCTCTTTCTGATTTACTTCACTCTGTATGACAGTCTCTAGGTCCATCCACCTTACTACAAATAACTCAATTTCGTTTCCTTTTATGGCTGAGTAATATTCCATTGTATGTATGTGCCACATCTTCTTTATCCATTCATCTGTCGATGGACACTTAGGTTGCTTCCATGTCCTGGCTATTGTAAATAGAGCTGCAATGAACATTTTGGTACATGATTCTTTTTGAATTATGGTTTTCTCAGGGTATATGTCCAGTAGTGGGATTGCTGGGTCATATGGTAGCTCTAGTTTTAGTTTTTTAAGGAACCTCCATACTGTTCTCCATAGTGGCTGTGTCAATTTACATTCCCACCAACAGTGCAAGAGGGTTCCCTTTTCTCCACACCCTCTCCAGCATTTACTGTTTGTAGATTTTTTAATGATGGCCATGCTAACTGGTGTGAGGTGATACCTCATTGTAGTTTTGATTTGCATTTCTCTAATGATTAGTGATGTTGAGCATCCTTTCATATGTTTGTTGGCACTCTGTATATCTTCTTTGGAGAAATGTCTGTTTAGGTCTTCTGCCCATTTTTGGATTGCGTTGTTTGTTTTTTTGATATTGAGCTGCATGAGCTGCTTGTAAATTTTGGAGATTAATCCTTTGTCAGTTGCTTCATTTGCAAATATTTTCTCCCATTCTGAGGGCTGTCTTTTCGTCTTGTTTATGGTTTCCTTTGCTGTGCAAAAGCTCTTAAGTTTCATTAAGTCCCATTTGTTTATTTTTGTGTTTATTTCCATTTCTCTAGGAGGTGGGTCAGAAAGGATCTTGCTGTGATTTATGTCATAGAGTGTTCTGCCTATGTTTTCCTCTAAGAGTTTTACAGTGTCTGGCCTTACATTTAGGTCTTTAATCCATTGTGAGGTTTTTTTTGTGTTTGGTGTTAGGAAATGTTCTAATTTCATTCTTTTACATGTAGCTGTCCAGTTTTCCCAGCACCACTTATTGAAGAGGCTGTCTTTTCTCCATTGTATATTCTTGCCTCCTTTATCAAAGGTAAGGTGACCATATGTGCGTGGGTTTATCTCTGGGCTTTCTATGCTATTCCATTGATCTATATTTCTAGACAGGCTATTTTAATGTGGTTTTATAAATGTTCCAATGGGCTAAGTGCAGGCTATATGGGGAGCATGTAAGAGATACCTAACTCAGCTTTGGGACATTATGGGGGAATTCCTGAAGGGGAAGACACTTATGTGGACAAATTAAAGAACCGTAGTTATCCAGGTTAAGAAGTGGGAAAGGTGCAGTTAGGGTATTCCATGCAGAGGGAAGAGTTTCTGCAAAGGCTTGGATTTAGGAGTGTGTCTGGACTATTTGAAGTGGTACAGGTGGTTAAGTTTGGACCTGAATGTAGAGGTGAAAGAAAACAGGAAGCAGATCATTAAGGATTCTGTACATCATGCTGAAGAATTTGGACTTCAGTCTTTTGGTGATGGCAAGACACTGAAGGAATTACATTTACATTTTAGAACGATCCCTACCCGTGTGGAGAATGAATTGGGGAGGAGCAGAATTGAAGGCAGTGTGACCAGTCTGAAGGCTTAAAAAATGATCATTCAAGTCTAGGTAGGGACAGTGGAGAAACAGATGATAGATTGGTGTAGCCTATAGAAAGGGAACAGAATTGAAAGGATTTAGTGATTGATGTGGGTGATGGGGAAACAAAGAGTAGAGAAGGGTATCTCAGATGCTGGGCAATTAAGTGAACAGGGTTGTAACCTGAGGCAGGAAATTCAGGAGGAAAGGCTTTTACGGTAAGAGAAAACCCCTTCACTACTTTGGTATTTTTCTTCTAAATTATTCTTAAATTTACTCACTGCACATCCTTCGTAATAGTGGAAAGGGAAGAATGTTTAATATTTCTGAGAGTGATCTGCCTGTAACATGTCATAGTATTTTTCAGCCAGCTATTCATGAGCTCATGGAGCTTGACAGGCACTCCTTTTATTTCCTTCTTTATCACAGTACATGTATCCTTACAGAATTTTCAGCTTTTAAGACATAGCATTTTCTCAGAAAGGATAATTCTTTGATTACCAGGGAAAATAATTACATTGAGCTTTCCTCTAACAGGTATGTTAAGGTTCTATTTTAGAGAAACACTTGTAATATTAGAACCTCTAACTGTGGTAAACAATAAATGGCTTGGTTGAGATCTAAGGTAAACCAAGAATATACACATTTCACGTTGCCTGACATTTCAAATTTGTTCATATTGCAGATAGGCTGAAGTTCTTTTCCTGAATATTAGTACAGTTTCCAAATACTCTTTCACAAAGACACTTCATCGCATTGACTGTATTACTGGCATATAGTGTATTTCATTATCTTGTAGTAATTTGACATACTTGCTTTTGTTCACCAAATCATTCCTGATTGTGCCCATATTTGCTCAGTACAGATCTTTAGAGTCAAGTGCAGTTCCTGTTCATGTACATTTGTTAAAAGGTATCTGTTTTACTTCATGGTATCAGAGTTTGCATTTCATTTTTTTAATGTTTCAAATGATGCCAAATAATTGTCCTTTAAGAGACTGTTTTATTTTGAATGTAGTTAAAAGCCTGTTTTTTATAAGTGAGAGAACAACTCACATCTTTTTATATAAAAATCAGGATGTTATTATCTGCGAGAAAAAATCCTTTTGGGCTTACCTCAACCCCAACTATTTCTCCACTTCACAATAAATTTTTTTCAGCAAGAAGTCCGTCTCATCACTAATTCCTGACCACTGAAAATTCATGGTTCAACATACCACACAATGGCTTTTTAGTCTTTCACTCGGTACCTCCTTGTTATCAATTTCAGTGGATATATTTTCACCCTTCGATTCTATGGCTTGCCTTTGAAGCCGACACTGTGGAACGTGTTCTAATCTTTGAATTTTTAATACAATATTCTTACGTTTTATCTTTTCTTTTTGACTTTTCCATCTCAATCAATGTTGCTGGTTTATTTTCTGCTCTATTTCCTTAAATGTGGGTGTCTGTACTTCAGAGAATCTCACTTATCACTCAGTGCACCCTTTCTGAACAATCTTGGCATATCCATATTATCAACTGCTACCTTTGCGCTGATAACTCCCAGAGAGATAAATGCAGCCCTGACCACTATGTAAAAACATCTGACTCCATAACAGTTCCCTGAGTCTGTCCAAATAAAAAAAAAATGGCCATCTTTCTCCCTTCTTCATAAACCTATTTGTACTTCTTCACATCCAATTTACTTTAGAAATGCTTCCATCCGCTTAGGTACTCGAGGCATCGAAACCATCCTATAATAGCTTAGTGATTAAGAATGTGGACTCTATAGCTGAACTGCTGGGGTTCATATCCCAGCTCTGTGACTTTGGGAAAGTTCATTATTTCTGAGTCTCAGTTTCCTCATCTGTAAAATAAAGATGAGAACAGTTATATGTTGGTTTCAGGATTAATTTTCATAAATCCTTGGAACAGTGCCTGATACAGTATACGTAAGTTACTATTAACCTTCACCCTCTCCACCTTCCTTGTGTGCCTTAAATCCAATCAATCTTCGAATTTTATTAACTGTGCTTCCTACTCATGTCTCCTTTTGTCCATCTTCACTTCTACTGCTGTCCTTAAGAACAAGGACATAGCGGCTTTTAACTCTTTATTTATGGTGCCCAATGCATAGTAGGCTCTCAGTCACTGTTAAGAAATAACTGAATAAATGCATAAATGTTGGAAGATCTGGCTCTAAAAAGGGGTCTCCAAAACTCTTTTTTTTTTGGCAATCACTGGAATATTTGTATATCCTCTAAAGGTAATCATTTTGAAAGATTGATCACTTGTACACAAACATATTGGTATATTTGTTAATCAGCCTTACTCTTTGTAAAGCTGCTGTGATATGACAGTACTAATGGCTGGCTTATAGGCTAATCAACATTTGACATAATAATTGACCATGTTGCTCCCTACTATTTTTGTAGCGTTGGGCAGGTCATATACAGTTTCTCTGATCCATTTTCTCCTCCACTAAAATTAGTAAGGTGGACAAGAATTATCCCAATGATCCTTTAACATTTATGACTTCAATAGATTTGAGCAACTATTCAACATTTCAAATATGAGACACTGAGAGAAACACATCATGTAGAAAATTTCAGGCAGGGGGATATTAAAATAATGATCTTGATTTCTCAGCCTGTTGCTTAGTTCAGTGAGACAGGCTGGTAGACAGAATTTTCTAAAACACAGCTTTTTAAATTTAATTCTGCAAGATTTCCCCTGTCTTAACATTCATTTGCACCTATTTCAAACACCAAACCCTTGTCTCTCACAAATGCAAAAGATTTTAGCTTAAGCCAGTTACCACATTAAAGTTTTGACCTTGAGCCCAGGAAGTGCTCTTTAGAAACGGAATCCCTATCATTTAAGATGATATTGGCTTTTAAAAATGACTAGTTCCAATATTTTATTGTCACTTTTCCCACTGGTTATTTGATTGGAGATTTTTTAAAAGGCATATATTTTGAATCAAATCTGATTCACCATTCCACTTCAAGTAGCAAGTCTTTTAAATGTAACCTTTTAAAACTACTGAATACCTAAAATTTCTTCTGCTGATTAATCTATGGCAAGCTTTTGTGTAGTAAAAATGGACTGCAAAAATGATTTCTGGGAACTGGGAAAAAGATTTTCCTGTGGAAATCAGGAGTGTTTATATCAATGATGAATTATTTATGAGTCAACCATATTAATGCTGAATTTTACCTGAGATCGACCCAACGATTTTGGCCCACATGCACTGTTTGCTTAAAATTATTATTTTGTGAAAGACAGTCACGTTATGATTTCAGTAGAGGAATAGGAAAGTCATTGCAGCTGTATCATGGTCCACAGAAAGCTGTTTTGAATGCAACATTAAATTGTTTATGCTAGCATTGTCCTTTATCTGAGAACTTTCTACTCAAAAGGACTGTGAATATTTCACAATACCTCCTTTGGCGATCAGAGTTACTATGTATTAAGGTGTTGATTCATCTTCTGATGAATATCATTAGACACTTAATTCATAAACTCAGATTTGGATGTGGAAGATTAGCACGTCGAGTTTCAAAGATCACAATTAACTAAAGCCAAATGCTAGTGCACAGCAACTTACTGTATCGCAGACTGGATTCCACCAAGCGCTCCAAATCACAGTTATCCCACGGTCATAACTGTCCATCAAAGTCTCAGTTCCAAGCACACTGTCCCACTTTGTCATGAGTATACTTTTTTGTTCCTAACAGACCATTTGCCTAATTTTTTTCGTTTAGAAAATACTGTCATAACGACCTATAAAATAATGAACTGGTAGTCCCTAGGGTAAATCTTGTCTTTAAGGGTGGCGGCTGATACTTAGTCCTGACTCCCTGGTCTACTCCTTTCTAGCTGTATGAGCTTGAGGAGACTTTCTAATCTGCCTAAGTCTTTGGTTTGTCATCTGTAGAATGGGAAGAGTACTCTTCAGGAGTAGTGCTGACCACTTGAAATTGCCAGATCGAAAGGGAGATGGCGTGCGCACGATGCCTGGCATATAGAAAGCACTCTGCTAACTGTAGTGATTATCAGTAGCAGTAGTAGTGTAGTAATAGTAGTAGTAGTTAGTAGTAGTCCTAGTGTGGTTATCATCATAAAATGGAATTCAAAGTTCTTTACATAATTTTTACTTAATTTTGCTTATGATAGCACGACGACTATCACTTCACCAAGGAATAAAGTTATGCGCTGAAAGCTAATTGTATTCTCATAAAAGTGACTCAATTTCTGAGGGATGTAGTAACATGTTAATGTTTTTTAACCAATATTTAGGTTTACGTGTCAGTAATGTAAAAGAAAAAAGAAGTATTTACTCTGTGACCTCTGGCTATATCACTTACCAATCATTTATCTATTCAGATAATTTATAAACCAAAGGGTCTTGGCATGATGTTTTGGACTACCTCCCTCCTTTTATATTATTGTGCCCTGTTGGATGCAATGATTTCCTAAATATTTGCTTTTGCTTCTCATCAGCGAGGCTGAGTCTACACAGACAAAGGGGATAGAGATTTTGAGGGAATGGACAGTTATAAAAAAAAATAGAAATTTAAGGCCCAAATTATCCTGCCAATAATGGACACATTCATCAGCTCATCACTTGAAAAACTCAGGGAACAGCTGACTCAATCTGTTTCACCATAGGACAAAAGACCATTATTTTCAATGAGAGAATCATTCAAGTGAAGATATTGTAAGAAGCAGAGTGGCTAATTAGTTGTTCACATATATCCGACAGATCCTATTTAGTTCTTCCTAGAATTCCAAGTGATGTACAGCTAGATAAAATTAATTTACTTCTGAGCTGAAAATAAGGTGTTAATGTCCCCCTCCATTCTGGGAGTGAACAGTTAGGATGAGGATGCGTATGTGTGTAGGAGGAAAAGGTTTTCAGAACTGTGAATGTCACCAAGCACACTATAATTTAAGGGTGTGATAGTTGTCCTTCTCCGACTGTCCTGTCCCGCTACCTATGATTGCAACGCCTCTCCTTTTGTGATTCATCAGGGCCATTTATATTCTCTCCCTTGCCAGTTTTCTAGTTATTTTTATTATTTAATCCTGCAATAAAATCTTACCTTATAATAATCAGATCATAACTTTTTGGAGGTGCACCCTTTGGTTGAGTTCTAAACTATATGAAAACGTAATGAAACATGCCATGAAAATCTATATGATAATTTTCCAAAAGCCTCTGAATACTTTGTAGAGCTAGGGAAAAATATTAATAGTAAAAGCATCAGGGGGAAACATTAATAAAAATTTAAGAGGCCTATATTGTTAATTTTCTCAGCCAGGACGCAGGAAGTTAGCCAATTAGGACAATTGCAGATATTCAATTCTTATATTTCTTCAGGAGTTTGGTACTTATAAACCACAGAACAAGAATTATTCTTTTTTAATTGCTCATTATTTCTTAGCTGCCTCTACAACTGCCGCAAAAACTAGGATTAGGCTGGGTCTTGACATGAAATTTAACGCAAAGGATTTTTACTGAGCACTTATTGCATTAATGTTCTGTTAGTTGGAATTCAGGAATAACAGAAAACAAAGTTCTGAACCTCTCAAGGAGCTTGGGCTATAGAGGTAGAGAGACATGCAAATCAATTAAAAATATGGATGTACTCTAGTAGGAAAGTTGTAAGTATGTTATTAGTACAGTAAGTCGGTTATTAGGAATAAAAACAAGAAAAATGTAGGCATTGAGAGTTTTAGCAGTATTCCTTGGAGAAGACGGACTTTGAATTGGAAGAGGGAAATGAAGGGACATTTCAGCCAAGACCAACAGCATGATGAAAGGCATGGCAGAGAACCTGAGCTATTACTTATACAAACTGTTTTATTTCACCATTTTATATACGGTTTTAAAGCTATCTATAAACAATTTTTTTAACTGACACAAAATATTCTGGAAAGTATTTCTCATTGACAGGAACAAGCAATGTGTTACCTCAAAGACAGGAAAATGAAACACTCGCAGCCAGCAAGTGCAAGATTCAGAAATAAAACCCTGGGCTGCAAACTTCAAGAGCTGGGAACTTTTATAGATTAACACACTCGTTGATTTAAGAATATGCACAGTAACACCTGTAACATGTTAGGGAACAACAGTGCAAAATCTCCAACTGGGACGGAGCTAACAGAGAGACAGACCTCTACCCAAGGGAAGTCGGTTTTATGCAAAACTCCTTCCAGTGACTTACATTTCGCGTCTAGTATACAGGTAAATCTGTTTTATTAGTATTGTAAGTCTAGGTCATTTTCCAGCTCATATTTTTTCAGGTAATACTGTTTCTCTCTTCCTTTGTGCAATAAATCCTCTCTCTTCCAAATCTGTGCTTTAGTAGCAAGTCCTCATTCTGCATCCCAATAAGGTAAAATGTCATAGCGAATAAAGCACTATAGCTACATATCTGATGAGATCCTAAAAGAACCTGCCAGAAAAAGACTTTGAAACAGTGATAAAACAGAAGCAAATTCCTGGGTAGCGATCCAGCTGTTCTAAGGGGAGAGCCTTCAAGGTGGCAACGGTGTCCACGTAGTCAGACCCCTCTGCTCCCCCCAGCACACGTCTCCATGCTCCCCGAGAACAGCCTCCTCGCCAGCTTCTGTTCTCTTCTCCTTTCTAACAATACACATAGAATCACGGGTCACCTTAACCTGGTTGAAATCAGAGGCTCCCTGTGTGTGTGCTCCGGCACAGTCAAGCCAACCCTTGATTTACAGATTATTCTTTGTAAAGAAGATTCCTCCTCTGCGGCTCACCAAGAAAATATATTCATTTTAGTGTTCATTATGCCCCTTCACTTTTGAGGCGTGGAGAGCTAGGAGGACAACAAATAGTGTTGGGAGATTATTTTGGTCACTCTTTTTCACTTAAGATCGATCTCTTTGAAGTCATATACAGTAAGTCCCCTACATACGAACCTTCAAGTTGTCAATGTCCAGTCACGTAAGTTAGTTCACGTGCCTGGCGTACATTGTCACGTGTGTGCATCCTCTACAAGCGGTTGTGCTTTTGTGTACTTCACTGTACAGTACTGTATAGAGTACAGTAGTACAGTATCTTTATTTCAAGCCCAGGATGTCCAGAAGCAAGCGTAAAAGCAGCGGTGATGTAGCCGGTACAGTACTACCCAGACATCACTGGATCGTTTTTTCAAGAGGGTAGATGGAATGGGATCCAGCAAGGAACCAGAACCTGTGCCATCAGCGTCAGGTGCGAGTAAAATTGCAGCTTGCCCTCCGTCTCCTATTGCTGACAGTCCTTCAGCTCTACCATCTGCCATCTCCTCTCCCTCCTCCAGTCACTAACTCTTCTTGCCTGTTCACGCGATGCCAGCTCCTGGATGCCAGCTGTTGTACTGTACTACTGTACTTTTCAAGATACTATACTGTAAGATTAAAAATGTTTTCCTTATTTTTTGTGTTTGTCTTTTATGTACTATTTGTGTGAAAAGTATTATGAACAAATTGGACTTATGAACGTGCTCTTAGAACGGAACTTGTTCGGATGTAGGGGAACTTAGCGTACAAGATGATGGTATGAAGGAGTTTGTATAAGTAGTCAGCACTCTCTTGTACCTCACATATGTCCATTCAAGTTTACCTTTAGTTCAATAACTGCTCAAGTGCCAGTCATTTCCAATGCTGTTCTTTTCAGTTTTAAACTTTCCCCTTGTTTAAACACTAGAAGTTATAATTCCTTAGTACTAACAATATAGAATGTTAGTGCATTTTAAGCTATTTTCTTTGTCCATAAGGAAAACTATCTCTTTTTTTTTGTTGTTTATGGGTATACTCATTTAACAACTATGTACTATACTAAAAGCCGCAAGTTTTATGGCAGATATGCTCATATTCAGGAATACTGAGCAACTCAACTGGAAACTTAATCTGACTTAAGTGTTCCCTGAAACAAGTGTCATTATCTTCACAGTTGATTCACATTTTACACCTATTTAAATATGCCTTTAAATTTCATTTCTTTGCAACCACACAAAACCTCCTTTTCACTCAGATTTTAATCTCTACAGTTAAAAGAAGCTAAATCCTGAGCAAACAGTTGGATTTTGTAGAAAGCTCACTGTCTTGAATTTGTAAGAAGCTGACCTGTCAGATTTCATTTTTATGGAGTAGAAGACTTTGTCAATCATGTTACTTTCCACTAAGAAAATATAAAGCAGGAAAAAATAATTAACATGTCCATGTTTTTTCCCCAAATTGCAAATGATTGGTCAATGTTATTACCATCACCCCAACCATGATCCTCCCCTAGTTTAGTTTGTGAAAACCAATATAGGAAAGGGGATGGCACCACGAGCCACTAGGGGTCAGCAGACACCAGGAACGTGTGGCACCATTGTCCCTGTGAGGAGATACCAGGAGATAAAAGACCTGCAGATCTCTGGGTGGGTGTACAGCAATGTGGTTCCCTGGCACACATTTACCTTTAAATTCAGATTATAGTGAAAGAAAAGCACCATACCTCTAAATGTGGGACCAATCAGGACTTTGTAGATTCTTAGGGTTTTGTTCTTAGATCCACTGCTGCCTTTGAGTATGTAAATGAATGGATGGAGGAAGGAGATTAGGAGAAATCAAGAAAGTCAGGCAACTGCGAAGGAGAGAGGGCAAAGCCTGTCATGTAAGAAGCAGCAGCTAGCTATGTTTCATTCTGCGTCTAACTCCAAAGATCCATGAGACCGTCTTTCTTCTGCTTTCTGTAATGCAGGGGCTCTCAATGTGTCCCAAGACTGGCAGCATCAGCATCTCCTGGGAGTGTCAGACATGTAAATTCTTGGCATCATCCCAGAACTACTAAACCAAAAACTCGGGAGGTAGATGCCAGCCATCTTTTATAAAGCCTCCAGGTGATTCTGATGCCAGTTGATGTTTGAGAACTGTGGCTCTGCCTGATAGTGGAGATGATGTGAAACTAGCCAGGAGTAGTGTAACTGAGCAGGATCCTATGGGGATCAGGGACAGACCGCCCCAGCCATGGTCTCTGCCTGCCTCTTGTCTGTAGAAAAGCTGTAGTCTCCCAGGCTTCCCCTGAGTCACAAAAGCCTGGCTCAAGAATCAAGGACTGAAAGGACATGAACATGTAGGGACGAAAGTAGCAATTGGGCCAGGAGAACTGGTAACAATTTAAACAGTAAATCAGTCATATGGCAGTCACAGAATCTTTAGTTCCTCCCTGAAGTACACAGATGACAGTATCTAATGTCCATGCTTGAGTTGTTTTACAGATGTTAAAACCCCCAGCAAATGGAAGAAGTTAACTACATGATGACTATGAGTCCATGGCCACAAGACTGGCTGGAGCCTAAGAAGTGATAATGTTCATTTCTTAACACTGCCCTGTTACCTCACCATCAACCAATCAGAGAATTGCGCACAAGCTGATCGCACACTGCGACTCCCGTCCCTCACCTTGCCCTTAAAGACTCTTCCCTATAACCCATCAGGGAGTTCAGGTTTTTCTGAGCATTAGCTGCCCCGTACTCCTTGTCTGGTACCTACAATAAACACTGTACTTTCCTTCACCACAACCCAGTGTCAGTAGATTGGCTTTACTGTGCACGGGTAAGTGGACCCAAGTATGGTTTGATAGCAGTAGCAGGAAGGACATATTGTATTTACTCTAGAAGATCTAATTGAGTTAATTCTCTGAACTACAGTTACCTTAGCTTTGGGTCCAAAGCTACCTTTTACTCTTTGGTGTGTCCTTGTGGTCAAAACTGATTTTTGAATCCTTTCCATCTCAGCAGGAAAGTAGGCTAACTCTGTTGGGAGTAATAACAAAACACTAGTAATTCCCACATGAAGCACATTAAATGTTAAGGCCTGTGAGGGTGTGAGCTGCTTATCAAGGTCACAGGATGAGATGACCCAGAAGACCTCCAGTTTTTGCCTAAGCAATCCGCATAATAAACTTTTATTAAGGGAGAGAAGGAAAATTTGCAATGTCCAGGATGGGAGCTCCCATTCACACCATTCTCTGAGCCATATAATGTGGGTGTAAAAAGCTGCTAGAATCTCCTTTTCTCCTCTACTTAATTCCAGCCCATCTCTTTAAAAATATCCCTTCAGCCAATAAATACTATGAGAATCATTTTCCTTTGCTGAGTGATCTAATCTCTGTGCTACAGGATGGTCTAAAATCATCCCCGACAGATGCAGGCCGTTTCTCTATTTAGAGATTGATTGAGATGATGATTTATCAACCTCATCAACAGCTGTAGCAGCAGAAACGGCATATTGAGTACCCAGTGGGCACAGTACATTGTAGTAGGTGCAGGAGCTGCACGGTCAAGGGACCTATAACTCAGTTGTGAAAGCAAAGCAGAGCTCTAAAAAATTTATGGACAAAAGGGTAAGGTGTTCAGAGGGGTGGTTAATGGCAGGAATAGGTAATATGAGTTGTAAAAAATGTGGATTTTAAAATGTCCTCTCATAATTAGCTAACCCTCTATATCCAATGAATAAACACACTGCCCATTCTCTTAATCCAACAGAAAGTAACTTTCGTGAATTCTTTTGGTGCAGTAAAACTGAAATTTTAATATACTTGGATCTCACTGTAATTTACATATGTGGGATTATAAGGAAACATTCCATTCTAGGATTTGCATATACTTATATAAGACTTTTATTTCCCTTGAGGGTAGAGAGTGATTGCGGTCTATTTTCTCGGAGTCTATTTCTCATTGGGTTTATTGTATCCTGTGTCAACCCAAGCTGTTATGATCCCCAAAGAAGGTCAAAGAGAAATGCATTGTAACCAGCACTAACATTCTGTCTCCCGGTTATCTGATGTCCTCTTGGAAGTGCTATAACTCCAGAGGCTACTTGAGGGCAAGGATTTTGTTTCATTCATCTTCACTTCTTCAGTACCTGAGCACAGCAAGTGCCTGGCACATAATAAACATCCAATGAATATCAGATGAATGAATGACTGGGTACACAGATTACAGGCTACAGCGAACAGACATTGCTATCCTTTATAGCTTAGACACAGTTTGAGAGGAGGAAAAGCAAGAGTGCCTTAAAAAATCTAGACCTCTCCTGGTTTAGCTAATAAGAAATCGTGTGGCTTTTACAATGGTATTCTGTGGCAATTTTTTTTTAAGTGTGAAAGCTAACTTACAATGAAACAAATGTGATGGTGTGTCTTCCTGTGCACTGAGAAAATTTGATGAGTTCTATCTCATAAAAAACCCTGACTCACAGGTACAATGTTATTAACAGATAGAAATACAATTTCAAATTTTCTCCACAATGTTACATCTCCAATACCTAGTACAGGGCCTGGCAAAACTGATCAATGAATGAGTAAATATATATGAACAAATAAAGGAAATTTAGGGGATAGGCAGCCATATGTTGAGCTTTTCACTACTAGGGGTTTTTAGGGATCTGCTTTGATAGATATGAATGGTTTATAATTGCACAGAATTTATTTTAGAAGAAAATTTTTATATGCCTACTGATGGTGGAAATCGTTCTTTCTTAAATTGTTCAAATATTTCCAAGTAACTATTCTGTCCCTTTTCCTTCCTAGAGTCTCCCTCTTGAACATAGCATAAAGAGGAACTTTATTAGAGTCCTGCCAGTTTATTAAAAATTCTGAATGGATAGAAAAGAAACTTACAAGCTTTTATTGTACTTGAATATTGATCGGCATTTTTCAATCTTTGGTTCTCTAGAATAAATAATTGCAAATTCTCTTTATTCTTTACTCCTTCTTCCTTGTGGGCTTCCAACACAACACAATTCTGTCTTTAGAGCTGGTCTGCTGCTGATCCTAAAACCCTAATTTAATCTTTTAAAAGGAGGTATTTCCATTTGAGAAGTGCTATTTCAAGGTTGTTTTTCCAACTCCATTCATGTGTTGGACTGGGAAAGTCCATAGGAAAGTGACTTATTACTTTGCCTCCCTCCTCAGAATTTGCTTTCTCTCAAACTGATAGGAAGAGTCCGCAAACATAAAAGGCAAATTGGTCTTACTCTACAGGCAGAGAGTTATGAAGGCATGTGTTATCCTGAAATGGCTCCCTGGAGACCTTGAAGAGCATGTGTGAATGCAAACGTGCGAGCTTCCTGTGGTTGACGACAAAGTGCTTGGTTGCAAAACCATTTCCTGTTTCTTAACATAAAATGGAATCAAGTACAGTCAAATACCATATGGCAAATCTGCAGATATATCAGCCCACAATGAGATCTGACCAATTGAATATTATTCATTCTGTCTCTTTAGTTTGGCCATATCTTGTGGGTCTCCCTGCTTCAAGCAAAATATGAAATGAAGTGATGGGACAATTCTAATCATTTTGTTCTGATCACCGGGCTAAGAGATAATCATCTCTGGCCAATTTCTGAAATGTCACTGAATCTTGTGTTACCGCATTTTTCTCCATTTGTAAAATGAGAATAGTCCTATTCACTGCATACCTTACTAAGCCAGCTGGTAATATACTTCGCTTTTTAGGGTATTTAAACTTTAAAAAAGAGAAGAAAATTCACTCCAATTTTAATACCATTCCCCCAAAAGGCAAGAGAACAGGTAGAACCAGTGAGAGCTGGTTATGGGTGGGTGGGGGGGATTTAAGAAGATGGGTGTCTTGCAATCCAAAAAATCCCTCCACAGAGGCACCTTCTAAGTCCAGCTCTGTGTGAGATTGGCTGTGCCCTTGGGGGAGATCGCTAAATTATCCATGCTTCCAACTACTCTTCCAACTCTCCTTTATTATCTTTACGCCCTTTATTATAATCCTTTTTGATATAGCTCTATGTTATTTGCCAACACTATAGAAAAAAACAAAACCTGACACCCTCCTTCTTTCTCACTGAAATATAACTTCTATATCAGTTCCCCTTCAGCAGGCTCTGGTAAAATGACTGAATCTGACAGCATACTTCCCAAGGGAAAGCCACAAGAGCCTCATTCCTTCATTTCTTTTTAATTCATTCATTCAACAAATATTTAATGAGCATGTACTGCTAAGGTACCGATGTGGAACCTTCCTTTCCCACTAAGAGCGTTATGGAGGCAAGACCTCCCTTGTTTGATCTCAAAGAAATCAGTCTCTTTGGGGAATACATGCTGGCTAGAAGGAGGAAGGTAGGCTGGACAGGAAGCCGTTTTGGAGGAGGCTGGGCTTGCAGATTCTCCTAACTCACTCCACACAGAAACTGACAACATCCACTTAAACTAAGTAAGACTGCTCACCTCCCTAGTAGTGGTGCTTTTAATTAGTTCATCTAGTCAAAAATAAGTTTCTACCTCCTCCTTCCATTCCTTCCCCTGCACCTAACAATTTGATTTGGGACAATTTCATTCTTTTTATTAAAAATTAATTTTTGGCTGCATTGGGTCTTCCCTGCTGCGTACGGGCTTTCTCTAGTTGCGGCGAGCAGGGGCTACTCTTCGTTGTGGTGCGTGGGCTTCTCATTGCGGTGGTTTCTCTTGTTGCAGAGCACGAGCTCTAGGTGCGTGGGCTTCAGTAGTTGTGGCTCGTGGGCTCAGAGGCTGTGGCTCACGGCTTCAGTAGTTGTGGCACAGGGGCTTAGTTGCTCCGTGGCATGTGGGATCTTCTCGGACCAGGGATCGAACTGTGTCCCCTGTAATGGCAGGTGGATTCTTAACCACTGCACCCCCAGGTAAGTCCTGGGACAATTTCATTCTGACACAAAATTTCACACTAGTAAAAAGTCACAAGCAAAGCAGACTTCCACAAAAGCGAGAACTTGGTTATTTTTAATGAGTCTCCAGACTCCTCCTCTGGTTCCTGAACTGGGTGGTGATTACCCAGGTAAATGCACGCCCTGTTGGAAATCCTACCAGCCATTTCTCTCGGCCAATTCTCTGGAGCACGCAGTTGCTGGCTAGAGAAACATCTTTTCTTTACAGAACTGAGAAAGCTGGAAAACATTTTTAAGGTCATAAAGTTGGAACAGCTGCTTCCATACAGAAATGTGGAAACTGAGTCCCCATGAGCTTGGGCCTCCAGGCCACTGTCACACTTGTTTGTCACACAGTCTGAGGCCAGAGCTCTGTCTGAAATACTGCTGCTTCACTCCATCCTTGAAAAGCCTGTATCTAAAAATCCGTAGGACAAATGAAGGTGAACAAAGCTGACTGCCTCACATTCTTAATATATTACTCAAGTCTCAAGTCAGTATTCACATAGCGTCAATCATGTGATGACATTCTATACCACTGACAATACAAAGAACATTCAGGAAGCACCTGTTAGTCTTTTTTTGCACTTAAAATTAAACATAGAAGAACAGCATAATTCTTAGTTGCCTAGAGTTATTTTAAGTAAAGTGCTTTTTTAAGATGAGTGAATAATTTATCCACATCCTCAGGCTGACTTTGAAATCCACATCACCCCTAGATGTACTGGACCCTTTAATAGCAACAACAGAAAGAAAAAGCAGAGCCAACTGAGAGTTCTAATAGCTTCTATGGGTCTGCAACAAGCATATCCCTCAGTCTCTGCTTGTCATTTTGCCAGAGCAAAGAAAAAGGGAAGATTCTTTTGCAGTAAAAACTGAAAAGAAAATGGAGGCTCAGGGACAGTAAGACCCACAAAAATCCACTTTCCTAGAAAGTGAACTCACAGGCAGAACTTCTTCAGATACCATTAGAGTAGAACAGACAATGATTTCAATCATTCAGCTCTTACTGAAGTTCATGGTGAAAGTCCAAGAGATTTTGGCCAACTCCAATGCTGGCTAAAATTGATTCATTCACAATCTGCCTGTCTATCTTTGACATTTTCAGTCTCACTTTCATTTAACAGAATGAAGACTTACATATAAATAACTACTGAGCATTCAGATGGAGTTCTTGTAACTTCGTGTATATTACAAATTTAATTTTCAAATAATTGTTTTTACTCTAGTAGTGCCAGTGCTTACAGTTTATAAGTAACCAGTTTATAAGTTACTGAAGAACACTGGTTATAAGATGACTTATCATTTCTGACTCTGATAACAGATCTAGATTTCATGGGAAGAGTGAAATAGAAGATAAAAATTTAAAAAATTATGAAGATTATTTTATATTGACTGAAAATCCACAACATGAGAGCATAAACAATGTTTAAAGACATAAGATTTGTATTTAAGATTACATTGTAGGGACTTCCCTGGTGGTGCAGTGGTTAAGAATCCACCTGCCAATGCAGGGGACACGGGTTCGAGCCCTGGTCCGGGAAGATCCCACACACCACAACTTCTCAAGCCCTCGTGCCTAGAGCCTGTGCTCTGCAACAAGAGAAGCCACCGCAATAAGAAGTCCGCACCCCACAAGGAAGAGTAGCCCCTGCTTGCCGCAACTAGAGAAAGCCCGCACGCAGCAACAGAGACCCAACGCAGCCAAAGATAAATAAATGAGATATAAATAAATTTATAAAAATAAGATTACATTGTAGACAGCATGAAATACACATTATACTAGACACTAATGTAAAATGGATAAATTCTTTTATTGTGCTAAATATAAGTCTGTATTGTGTATTGTATTCCTATCCACGTAGACAATTCTCTTTTGAGTACTCAATGAACTATTTATTGCCCAAGAGTTTATCAACCCAGCTGTCCAACTCACAATTTGGATACTGTCAGGGTGAACTTGTGGAAGGACATGTTTTCCAGGTGTCAGAAGGATTTAAAAGAAGAGGACTTGAACTTAACAGTCAGAAGGACCTGGTGGCTTCTACTTTTGCATCTATGACTTAGCAGTCATGTGATTCGGGAAAATAAATGTTTTGAGTCTTGGATTTCCAATTTCAAATAGAGAAATAGGGAAAACATCCTTCTCTTAATTCCCAGGGTTAATAAGAGGACCAAGTGAAGTAATGGATGTGAATCACTTTGAAAAGTGCATATGAAATGATTTCTCTCTCACACATTGCTAAGTAGATCATCTCTAAAATTCAAGGAAAGAAGAGTATTACTGCTGATGTCCCTATTTTACCCATCTCCTCCTTCCCAACCCACTTACACTGTTGCATTAACAGGATTAGAACTGTGCTCAAGAAACAAGTCTTGAGACCCACTAATAAATGTGATTTTCAAAATAGAGATCATTACTTTCCGGAATTGTTGGATCCTACTGGGAGGCAGAGACAGAGGCCAGATAATTGCCATTTGATATTTATCTTGCCAAGATCTGGGGAAGAAAATTCAACATTTATATATATTGTGAATAAGTTATTGTATATTTTAGTTTTGTAGGTTTTATTTAAATTTCTTGAGCGAACTCTCCTTGTAGATTACGATTTTTCCCCTAAGTATATTTTTCAGTATATGGTCAGCTCAGAGAGTCAAGAAGCTAATAACCCTGGATTCTAAAAACAATGACTTTTGAGCTCTAATGGCTTGCTAGTTGAAGGAAGATTTATTTCAAATTTGATTTTTTTTCTTGCTGATAGCAGTTGCCGAATGAGAGGTTAGAACATGTTCTTCATTTATTTCAGAATGACTTTTTTTTTTCTGTAACTCTGAGTATTTTTTTTAAACTGCTTCAACACCAATAACTTCTATCTTGTTTTCAAAGTCTTGCTTGCTAAAAACCCACATTTCATTTGTTAGTGTATCAATCCTATACTGGCTGACCTGTTATTCAAATGTTCAAATAATTCTTTATCAGTCGAGGCTCTCCAATCTTTTCTCTGAGATCTGGCTTAACTTCAACGAGGGCGGACTAGCAAGATGGCTATCTGCCTTGTTGTTCAATTCTACGATCTCATTCTCAGTGCCTAACTACTGCAGGGGTAGGTACCTAGAAATGCAGAGATTGATGGGTGGGAAGTAGAGGTAATTTCTGCACATAATGACAGCATGAATCAAGTTACTTTTGCAAGACATTTTTCCTTTCAAAGACATGTCTAGGATTAGAATCTAAATATTTAGTTTACACCCATGGCCATGTTTGATTGGATAGGAGAGAGGGAAGTTTATAGAAATGCGAAAAAAATCTCTAGCTTTCAGAACCATGAAGGAACTACTAGTATTGAATATTCTCAGAGGCTTTCTATAAGTAAGCGTTATCTCTATTTTTTGATATTCAGACTTGTTCTTATTTCCAAGGTAACTTAGGGAATTCCCAGCAGACTTATACAGAACAGCTCTAATCATCTCTTATCACTTGACTTCCCAAGAAAATCAGGTGATTTTGAACTCCAACTTTTTCAGTCACCGAGGAATTAAGAAATGAGCAAAAGTCATTGAGAATGAGTTTGTGGGAACACGTGTAATTATTATCAAGGACAGAAATGCAGGAGGGCAAAATTTGTCCTGGGAATTTGATCCTGACATTGTTAAATTGATATTGCAGATGGAGCCATGATTCACAGATTTTTTTTTTTTTTAAGGATTAACCAATTACAAAGCCAAGGTCAAGAGGCCACTGCTAGTTTTAGGTTGATGTCCATCCTTTATGAAAATATTTCCAGTATCTTGTGGCTGCATAGGGATTATTAATTTATAAATGGCTACTAATTTAAAAATAGTTCCTTAGATAAAATTTAATTTAGAATAAAACAAATAAGATATTTTAACGATGATATGGCTTTTTTTGTAATTCCATTGTTGGAAAAATATTAAAGAATACATTTGGAAAAATATTAAAGAATACATTGATGTTAAATGACATCCTTGCTCAAAATTGTGTGTAAGAGAAGGTTGTATCTATTACATGATAGAATCCAAGCATGAACCAATCCTTAGAATTTCTGCTAATCTTCCCAGCTGCAGTATTTTTGCTTTCCTGTTTCCTACTGCTCCTAACCTGTTATCATTTGCCTTAACATAGAATATTATCCCTTTAAGAAATTTATTTTTCACAATATGTTACTATCTCAATCAAAACTAATTTTTTGGAGGTGGCTAGTTCAGAGAGGACTAAACATTACCATATGAATGCTAATGTTTTTTACCTATGGAAACCCATAATTCAAATTGGTCATGGAGGTAGACAGCAATCACTAATATTTGCTTTCTCAGGAGTCATGTGTTCATCACTTCCTTGTCTATTGACTCAGTTTTTCAGATTAGCTGGTTAGAATGATGGTCTATCCCAACTACACATGCCACCAAAAAGCTCATACAAAGTGCCACCTTTTTAGGAGATAATAATTGTCTAAAATGCAGGTTCTCATCAGAAATGAATAAGAGTCAGTTGTATTCAGTGATGTCTATCATTCAGAAGGCAGAATGGCTGAGAAAAAATTCCGAGGATTCTTTTCAAATTAAACACTTAAATGGGTTATGCAACCTTGACTTAAAAAGAAAGATAAAATAAAAGGGACTGACAGATTTTTGAGAATCACCAGGAGTTTCCTACAGAGGATACATCCTATATACCAGACACCTATCTTTGGTTTTTAAAGTCCATACATTTGGACATAATTTCTACCACAATAAACAGTGTTATGTAGTGGAAAAAACATAAATTTAAAAAATCTAAACACTTTCTTTAAATTCTTGTTAAAATACTTAGCAGTATTTTGACGACTTAAGCAGCTGAACAAGTTACTTATCAGAATCTCATTTTTCCCATCTGAGAAATGCGAATGTGACAAAGAATTCTAGAATTTAAGGGTTTACATGCGCTCCTTCTTTCCCTATCTCCTAAAGCAGAAACGTGCTAGTCTTGTGTTGAACTGGAAAAGGATATGTAATAAGAGGACAACTGGAGAAGACAAAGAAAGGCTTGCTCTACTAGAGAAGAATGAAGAAATCCTAGGGGGCATGACACTGGACTGAGGAGGAGACCAGAGAAGTGGCCGGAGAGGGGAGTGGTTAGAGCAGAGCAAGCCCAGAGGGACTGATGTTGGAAGAAAAAAGAAAGAGATTGGAAGTTTTGGAGATAACATAGCTTATAGAAAGAAGAATTTCTATAACGTATGCAATGGACACCACCTATAGTCTGCAAGAAAACTTTAATTATAGCTGTGATATTTTTCAATACCTTTAAAGACCAGTTTGACTGCAGCGTGTGTGTGTGTGTGTGTGTGTGTGTGTGTGTGGTGTGTCCCTGTGAGTCATCTTTTTCTGGATGCAAATTTATCAAAATCGACTTTGGTTATGAGCAAGTAGGGTCAAATGGACAGGTTAACAGGGATACTCCTCCCCTTGCTGGACTGCTATAACAGCTAGAATTATTTATTACATTGCCTGACCCATAGCAAGTGAGCGATAAATAGAAGTCATTTGCTGCATCCTAATGCAAAGAGTTGTTACAATAGACAATATTTCAACATTGAGTCATGCTTCCCAAGACACATGCTCAGGCTTCCAAATTGTATCAGATGCTATCAATAGATTACTGGAAAAGGTAAAGATCTCTCTAATGTTATTTAGGAATAAAAGTATTCACTGGCTCCCAGAGGGGTCAGACACTGACAGGACACATTTCATTAAACAATCTGGAAACATGCTGAAGTGAACCGAAAAGAACATGGAGGGTTGGTTAGGGCATTTTACTTAGAACAATGTTAGAATTAGGTCTTAATCACTTAATGCTGTTGCTGTGCTAGAAGTTGGGACACTTACCAGGGCAATTTTACTATTTTTCTCACAGTTATGGAGAATCAACACCTTAGAAATCCTGTGCTATTTAGAGGGAATAAAATGAGTCAATTTCCTTTAAAACTGCTTCACTCTCATAATACATGATAATCAGCTAAGTGAATAGTGTCAAGTGTTGTGAGTGTTTCTCCCAAAGCCAGTTATAAAACTGATTTTAAAACACTTACAAGGTGTTGACACTTGAAAATGAAATAAAATTACCCAATGTACGAAAAGTGCTCACTGTAATGAACTGAAATCTAATCCAATATATTGATATTATTGTTTGATGGTTGACACTGACACTGTCTTTGATTTACTCATTGCCTTTCAAATTGGAGCGCTGAATCCTGAGAATCTGAAATTTTGGGTTCTATTTCTAACTCCATTAATGTATCAGGTTGTAATAAGCAAATAATTGACTCATGTTCCTGATATCAAAGCATTTAAAATATTTAATAAAATAGGTCACAGAAACATCTCATTAAACCAAAAATGATTGTAAAATGATATGTGTTTAAGGTAAACATTTGGAATATTATAATGATCTTTCACCATAAAGAAAAATGCTAAATAGAAGACCCAATATGACATTGGTTATAAAATACTTTCAAATGAATTAGCCCAGATGCCTGTGAATTTATTATCGAATATATACATGGACATGCAATTTTGATGATTAATGACATAATGTGGCCCATTTCTCTTTCCTCCTGACCAGAAGAATTATCACATCATGTTTATGCAAACCACCGAGGCCAAGATCCACCTGCTCTCAGATCATCTGGTGCTTCCAGGCTGTGGCCAGAGGCAGCTGGAAAGTAAGCTGACTATGGCCTGTCCTGGTGGCCGCCAACTGAAGGGTTTTATGAGCTTAGAGCATGCAAGCCTCATGCATGAGCTCAGAAAATCCTCCTCCAGCCTAAGGATTCTCGAATTTGAACTTGTAAGCTCTCCGGTTTTTCTATATTTCATGAGGTGCTGTGGCAGCTGGTTTTTGTGTGAGTAGATGATGCATTCCACACTCTTATCTAAACGGGAAATACTCTCACCTCCTCCATCATCTGAATAAATGCACTCAATCAGGACATCTCTCTTTTATAGAGCTTTCCCAGTGGTGCTTCTAATGATCAGCCAGGTTTGTTAACAACAGTTCTATTCTATAGCAGAGGTATGCAAAGGAGCTAGGGTTCTTCCCTTCCCCCACATTTAAGTTGAGATAAGGACAGAAATTGAGAGTACAGGTTTAGAAATTTAATAGCAATTTGATGAGTACTCATAACTTTTGAATCTACTATTAGGTAGTGTTTTATAGGTCGTTATTTTTCTATTAATCCTTTTAACTACATTTGAAAAAAGTATTGGGGGAAAAAGTGAAATAGAGCATAAGCTGGGGTGGAGAGAGGATAAATGAGCAATACTGTTTTGAGTTCTACCATCTTGAATTATTTTTAATAAAAAGAATAAAATAATTTCAAATGATTTTGAAACTCTCAAGTCAGTAAGTTAACTATTTTGTTGTTATGAAATATGTTTTAGCTATGTAGACAGACACTAACCAATTCAGTCATTGACCAATGAAAGCTGTTACATTTCTATTTTTAGTGAAGCAGTGTCAATCCCATTCAAGGAAATCAGTTAAGAAAGTCGACACATTATTTTTTTAATTTAATTAATTAATTAATTTTTAACATCTTTATTGGAATATAATTGCTTACAACCCAATCCTAAAATGGACACATTATTTTGATGAATTTGATTCTTATTTTGATTGACTTGCCTACTACAGTGGTTGAAAGTTGCCTGTGTAGACACAGACATCCTCCTAGGAGGCAGCTTTATCGGGTACAACTTCTCTTGTAGTTGGCATGCTAACGAAGTGTGTGAAATCTGAGCATTACTCCATATATGAATATTTATCTAAGCCTGTGGCATCATCCAAATGTCTGAGGCTCTAATTAAGAAAAACTGTAATGTCACTCCCAAAGTTTGACATGTTTTGAAAACACAGACAAAACTAATATATCAACAAGGTATGACAAAAAGTTGCTATATATGGGTCTTCTCAAACCAGCTGGGGAATATTTAAGTAGCTATATTAGGACATGAAGCTTAAAGGCTATATGAAAAGTACATCATTAATGTGTAGATCTATCAATGCCTATATACTCACATTAAAATAGCACAATTTATAAAAATAGCCTTAAAGAGATTTTGAGAATTTTGTATCACAAGGTAAGCTTAAATAGCATTTTACTTGTTACATAACACCTACTGCTGAAACATTTTACAAGTATATCATTTCACTTGGTGCCTCAGCTATTTTGTTTTCTAACTCCCATTCTGTAAGCTTCACTATGGTGGACGCTTGCTCTCCTCGTCGAAGACATTTTCTTATTTTCATCTCTGGATGTGCCACACGTCTTCGAGTTGTGCTATTAAGACTTCAGGGCTAATAGGGATGCCTAGCTGTGCTATAGGACAGCTCAGGTCAAGGCTTAATAGCCAAAGCTTGTTTCTGGGTCCCCATCAGTGGGCTCCATTTTTGGTGACGCCTGAGCTATATCCTCAGGCATTACATGGGGGACGCCAGTCAGCGCCTCTGAGAGCCTTATTTTCCCGTCTTCCTTCCTTGGTTCTGCTGCCCTGTGCTTAGTGTTCTTTGGCAGGATTTTCTATCAGATGCATCACAGACACCGGTACTCTTGTAAGGAATCATCACACTGATCATAAGCCCCAAAGCTCTCTTCAGAGGTGACTTTGGGCTCATAAGGCTAGAGGCTTCTGGCAACCAAATCCAGAGAGCTACCACAGATGTTCCTGAACTCCCAAGGCAAATATACAAATTAACTGCTTATGAGAAAGAATGCAGTTAAAGATATGTGTATATGCATTCTGTAATATCTAGCTATCAATTGATAATCTATTTATTTGACTTTTAATAATAATCTCCCCCTTTGTTCTTGCCTATAAGATATGTATGGATTTATCTACCTATAATATATATAATTGATATATATATTACTTATAATTATTACATATTACTTATAATTAATATATTATATATAATTATTGTCTGTTTCACAAAATAATTTCAATGGATAACTAGCTTAACTAGTGGCTACATTGCCTGGAGCTCTCTAGCACATGAATGCATAAAAGACAAAAAATAGTGGACTGTATTTTCTTTTAAATTATCTTTCAGCTGTGCCACATACACACACATATACACACACAAAACCCAAGTAATTCAGCATTACGGACCATGCTAAAGTCTTCTGAGGATCATGGACTATCTCCAGCGGGATCCTTCATCCTGCTGTGGGTGGCACATTCATTTATATCCTATTATCATCCACAAACGATACAGTACGATTTTAGAATGGTTGCTCCATTTGTCAAAAATATGAATATCAACATATTCTGTCAGAAACTGTGATGACTAAAAATTTAAATAACTTTATTAAAATCCAAAATGTTGGGAAAATAATTGTCGTGAATATTAGTTTGTGGGAAGTATTTTAGAACAGTAGGAGTCAGATTTCCAGTACATGTTTTACAATAAACTATGTACCCTTAGGTAAATGATTTACCCCTCTCTGCCTCAATTTCTTCCTTTAAAGAATAAAGGTTTTGTAGCAAGTGAACTCTATGTTACCTTCCAGCTCCAAAATAAACTCTGCTAGAAATAAATGACATGTCCTCATCTAACTATTGCACAAAACACCTATTAAGTAAAGGTTTTTAAGATAGACTACCAATAATTAACTTTGTTCAAAGAAGCCAGAAATCGTAATGGAACAGCAGAGAGGAAAATACTATTAAACCATTTATGACTCAAAGTATACAAATCTTCAGAATAAGCCTGCATTCTTGAACTGTGTATGCCAGATGAGACAAGCACATAGCATGTGTGTGTATTGTTATCTGTGAAAGGGAATAATGATGGAAGTAAGTCATGCTTTAGCTGCAGCAGAATGGAGACACCCAAAGGATACAGAACAACCCATACTTCTCCAGAAGATTCCTATAATAGTAAGGTTTTACTAGGATTCATCCACTTTCCCTCTTATTTATTGAGACGTGTATTTCAACTGTATTTGTAGCAGTTACAACTCTTTAAAACCAAAGACTATACATAAAACACAGTCTTGCTGGAGTGATAGAATGTCTTTCTAGGATACATTCTTCTTTAATCAGAACCCTTTTCATTTAAAGAATATTACATACCAAAGATCAAAAATAATTTCTTTTATCACTCTACCTGATCTGGTATGTTCCTGTGAACATTAAATGCTATTTTATAGTGGATAGTACAAGAGACATTTTAAAATTTAAACAACCTTTTTATTTTAGAACAGATTTAGATTTATACCGCTATTCACCCCTCCCCGTTTCGACAACTGCTCTTGCTAACAACTTGCATTACTACAGTACGTTGTCACAATTAAGAAACCCGCACTGGTTAAGTGCTATTAACTAAAGTCCACACTTTGCTCGGATTTAATTGTTTTTTTCCCTGTCTATTTTCTGTTCCAGGGTCCCATCCAGGATACCACCTTACATTCAGTCATCGTGTATCCTTAGGCTCCTCTAGACAGGGGCGGTTTCTCAGATTTTCCTTGTTTAGATCACCTTGAAAGTTTTGAGGAATATTAATTGGTATTTTGTAGCGTGTCCTTCAATTTGGATTTGTCTGTTATTTTTCTTGTGGTTAGACTGAAGTTAGGGTTTTGGGGAGGAAGACTACAGACTACAGTAAAATGCCATTCCTATTATATCTTATAATGGTACATTCTATCAGTAGGACTTATACTGATGATGTGAACCTTGATCACATGCCTGAGGTAGTGCTTTTCATATTTCTTAAATGTAAGTTATTTCCTGCTCCTTCCATACTCTACTATTATGAAGGAAGTCACCAAACACAGCCTATAAGGGGAAGGAATTACACTTCACCTCCTTGAGTGGCGTGTATCTACATAAATTATTTGGACATCTTCTGTATAGGAGATTCATACAAGAGACATTTTAATATCCATTTTCTAGACTACCATGGAATGTTGTAAAACAAAACAAAGATTTTTTTTTCAAAATCTTTGAGCTACGAATGATATAGTGCATCAGGGAGATGGAGAATTTTTCTTGGCCTTACCATTCCAATTTTATGACGGGGATTTTTCAATCCTTTTTCAAACTAGTCACTTTCAAAAGGAGACCATTAATTATTCTGCATCAATTATTATTTAACTAGAGTTATATTATGTAATTGATATTCAAGCTATTAACTCCCCATACTTACAGTGGCTGAAGGATTGCAATGAGCGATCTGTGGAAACATTTATACGTCAGGATGGGGGGGACCATGGACAGATCTGGACAAGAGGAGTAAGAAGGGGATGTTGTAGACCCACTTATCCAATTACTATGACCTATCCTAGTTTTGCATAAAACCAGCATATTTCACACTTATCTGAGGTTAAACAAATACATGTCTTGGTTTAATAGAAATTATTTTCAAACATTAGTAATGGATTTATGTGAGTTCATTTTGTCCTTTAGAACAATATCAAAATTTCTTAAGGGCCTTTGTAGGTAGAGTTCTGAGCTCGATGCAGGGTATCTACTTTGTTTCTTTAGTAGTATCTAATACTTAGGGAACATAATTACTGAAAATTTAAAAACTATGCCAGAAATCCATTGTCAAATGTCAGATGAAAAAATGGTCTGAGAATCTGTGGGGGGAATAATCTCCAAAGGTTATGATGGTCTCAAATGGTTCATGAAGGAACTAAAATGTGAGCTGGACCTTGAAGGCATTACAACTTTGGCTGAAGGTGAAAACTTGCACAGTGCTTGAAGATCAGAAGGTAGACCTCTTTAGTTGGAGCAGTTTTAGCATAATAGATCAGAAAGATGACTGGAAAGTTGGTAAGTGCAGTAGACTTTGGAAGTCCCTGAATTCAAGGTGAAATACTTTGTAAATGGGTGGAGACTGAAGGTTTTAAAGATGAGCTGTAATTTATTTAAATAATGTATTGATATTAACCTTTGCTGATATGAAAATAATGAATATTTACCAACAAAAATATAAAACACAGGGAAGTAAAAAGAAGATAGTAATATCATTTGTCAACTTTTCATCTGCAAACTACTGTAAACATGTACTTCATATCTTTCCAGGGGAATGTGTGGTGTGTGTGTGTGTGTGTGTGTGTGTGTGTGTGTGTGTTATGTTTGCATATGCATTTATTCTTAAGACATTATTATATATGACTATATAACAGCTTATCCTATATCTTCATTTTATATTGCCTGTGAGCATTTTCCTCTCTCATGACTATTCATAATTATTTTAGTGTTATTTTGCTTTACAGGTGACATATAAAAAGCACATATATATATATATATATAAAATATTCAAATGTGCATTCTGTTCCATTTGTTTATTTTCATAACTGATATATTACATCTAACTTTTAATCATATTTTTCATATTATTTTATACTTCTTTTCTGCATCATCCTCCCACTAAATTTCAGTAGTCTTCCATATCTTTTGTTTTTGTAGTAATTTGAAAGGACTATATGATCTTTTTATTTCAGCTAGTGGGCACTTTCATTTTTTGTTGATATGTCACAACTAGCTTTGTGACATGGCTTTTTATTGAAAGAATACAGGATTTTACAACGAGGATATTATAACAATTTTAATGTTACATCATCAATTGTATTAGGATGTTAAAAATAACTATTTAGCTTACGTTTAAGTGATTTAAAGGCTTATTGTCTGTACTTTACAACTTACTTGGATGTGAGCCTATTTGTTTTATTTATTTCTCTGTAGCCATGTTACATGTCCACAGGTATGGATATTTGATATATTTAAAGAATGTGGACATAGCTTTTATTTTTTACCTTAAAAGAAATAAGGATACATTGAAATCATAGAGAAAATTTCAGAAATATAATTGATGTTGGTACAATTACTGCATAGATTTAGCAAGAATCACCATTTTCCTTGCCTTCCCTCTGGTTTTTAAACATGAACTTAAAAAAATATGACTTAATCCCCACATTACATACATCAAGTGTGCTGTTTGATATGCCCATCGGACAGTTAAGCGGAATTCAGAGGAGAATTTTCAGCCTGAGGCTGGGAGTTTGTGCAATATTTAAAGCAATAAGACTGGATAAGATCACCTGGAGAGTGAATGCGGATTAAAGAGAGATGAGGCCCAGGGTCAGATAGCTGCACAACTCCAGCATTTCTTAGAAAGGGAAAGAAGAACCAAGAAATGAGATTAAAAGAGGTGCTAGTCAAACAGGCTAAAAACCAGAAAAGTGTCGTGGCGTGGGGACCAAGCACAGAAAGCCTTTTGTAGGGAGGTAGTAAGTTAACGTGTCAGAAGCAACTATCAGATAAAATGAAGGCTGAGAATTGACCACTGAAGTACGCAGGGTTGATGTTACTGGGGACCCAGGAAAGAGAACTTGCAGGAGCAAAGTGGGCTTAAGAGCCGGGCTGTAGCCCACTGTAAAGCAATTATACTCTAAGAAAGATGTTAAAAAATATATATATCAAGAGAGAAAGTAATAGAAACAAACATTTTGAGGAGTTTTTCTATAAAGGGTGACAGCTGGAGAGGGACTTTTGATCAAAGAAGCTTTTTCCCTAAGGTGGGAATATTTCAGAACGTTTGTAGGCTGATGGGAACAATCAATTAATTGGTGCAGGAGAAAAGTGAGCAAGGACTTTGAGTGCATGAGAAGGGGTGGCATACAGATTAAATTGCTGGACTTCAGTAGTGTCAGGGACAGTTCACCCATTGAAACAGGAGTAAACAGAAGTATATGGGTATATGGGTAAAGTGAAGAAAGGCTGGTAGATTTGTGGTGGAATAATGAGAAAGTTATCATCTGATAGCTTTTCTTTAAAGGATATAAAAGTCAAGGTAATCAGCTGAAAGAGTTAGGATGGGGGAGGAGACACTTGAGGTTTGAGGAGAGAAGAGAAGTTATCAAACAGTCATTTCACAGTGTGGGAGCATGGATTGACAACAGAAATGCAGGAGGATTTCTTGGCAATGCTGAGTCATAAATCTGTGGCCATAAATTTAACATCAATCAGTACAGCTGTTGGTTTTCTTCAACCATGTTCACTGCTCACTGTAGGCTGGCAGTAGGAGGAGAGATGGATTTTTAACTAAAGCTCAAGTTTGACAGGTGAGGTTGATAAGGGAAAAAAACAGGCAAAGAACATGAGGGAGTAGGCAAGGGAGTGACAATTATAATGGTGAGCCATGTAATCTAAGCTATGTATAAGGGCAGTAAGGTTAAGTGGGGGTGAGGGACAGTAAAACATTAATAGTGTCAATGAATTGCAGGTTCCTATGAGACTGAATAATGGCTAAAATTGAGCTCATAGAAGGAAGATGGAGAGGTAATAAGCAGTGCTCAGACAGTGAAATATTTGAAATTGAGATTTTAGAGATGTTGCCTATAATGATTGAGATTGACCAGGTCTAGGAAGACCCTGGAAGTGGGTTCATAAGGTGGGATAGAAGAGCTATTCATTAGAAGACATGACCAAGGCTCTCAGTGTTAGATGGAAGACCCTCCTGGACTCACCAAGAATGATGAAAGAGTAGCGTAGTTGATTTCAACCAGTGATGACTTTGGGAGTGAAGACAATGTTACTTAGCACTACAAAGAAGGATGGTGGATGTAATCAACAAAAACCACATGCTTTGATTAGTTTGTTTCAGAAGAGAAAGGAATGGGTTGTTTATAGAAGCTGAGGTTATTGAGGATGTATGACATGGTAGACTTGGTCCTGATTGCTTTTCAGGGGAAGACGGATGGCCTCCCTTTTGAGGCCAGTCTCTGGCATTTTACAGTGGCGACTGGGGTAGTGTTGGTCATACTGGTAGCACAATAAGTGAACTCAAGTACTGCCATGAGCTGTGTTCAGTCCAAGGAGATAGGCAGCTCCTTTAAACTGAGTTCATCAATGGATAGCCCTGCACAAGAAAATGACTGCCTTTATTAAAACTGACAATGAAATAATCTTGATGGCATGGTGTCTCTTCTCAAATTTGGGGGTCAGTAGTCTATTTACTTAGGAAAGGCACTTTTGCTGCTAGCTTGATTTGCTCTTTGGGATTTTACTGACATAGTTGAAATTTAGCCAAGGTAATGGAGCATTTCAAATTCAACTGGAAGGAAAGCAGCTGGAGGGCTGCCATGAAACGCTTTCTAGAAGAGAAGAACAGGGTGAAGGTGAAATAGCCTGGTGTCTTTTACATTCCAGTAATTCAGATACTCTGTTTCATTATTGAATAAGCCACTAGGAGAACCTCTTTCTCACTTAAGCTCAAAAGTAGACACCATCGAATCACAAATTTTAATATAACTAGCGCTTGTGGGAACCTAAGAGGGGCACATAAGAAAGGAGACAGAAAGCATGGCCCAGACTTAGTTTCAAAATGGGTCCATGTGCTCCCAGATAATCATTCATAGCACACATTGGCTGGACACCACCTTCACTGAAGTTCCTTGTTTGTGAAAGCTACCAACAGCCAAGGAGGAAAACTATTAAGCAGAGAATTTGTCCAAATATTGTTTTTAGGAGACATCGACTCATAATATTTACCTTTCCTGAATTGAATTCTGTATTAGTTGCTAGTAGAAAAAAAAATTATAGGAAGGGATTAGTTACAGAGGTTTATAAAGATGTTTGTCAATTTGAAGGTCCCCTGAATCCTATAGCTTTATTCTCTCATGTGCCACATAGGTCAATGTTAAGGGACACTGAAGTTGAGAACAGTAGTCAAACTGAAACAGGGGTTATCATTATGTAGAAATACATAATACTACCAAAGAGTTGGCAACAGAAGAGTGGAAAAATTTTGTACTACTGTAGCCATGGTTGCATAGAAGACAGCTATCATTTCAGGGCAGTTTGCATCCTCTTTCTGTTTCATTTACTTGTTGTGGGTTATCTCATTAAGGTGAGCCAATTTCTGTTCCATGTTCTGGAAGGTGCTGGCTAGTCTGAGTATATTAAGATGGAGAGAGTCCAAAAAAATAGAAGGTATAGACTCCTATGACAATTTCGTTTCTTTTTAAATGACATATAATACCTTACATGACTACGAATTAATGTTTTGCCCAAATTGTACATTTAGATTGATTCAAGGACCCCAACTAAAATAGCTCATTGCTAAGGACCTTCTAAAATGTCATCAATTTGTTTTTCTTATAATGAATCACTTTTAAAACCTCTTCTACATATGTAACAAGTTTTCCTTTCCAATCTAACCTCTAAATCATTCTCCACAGCTAGGAAAAACTGAAAATTTAATTTTATATTGCAATTGAGAGTCTAAATTCTATGACTGCTGTCATTTATAAAGAAGCTTTACTGATCCAATTTAAAGAGCTGTGTTTGTATAAACTACTGTGAAAATCATTCTTCCTTCCCTGAGGGTCTGAGAGTATTGGAACAATGTTTGTCTTTGTAGCAGAAAAGTAATAAAATCACAGAGAAAAGTAAGTATATCTGAATTGTTGTAATATGTTATTGTGTAGCACAATAGTAAAAGCCAGAGCTACATTTAAGAAATGTATTTATTTGATCACTTTCCACAGTTAGGTCACAGCAATTCTCTGTGATCAAAACAGATGGATAAATATCGCTTTTCTACAAACCTGTCTTCCCCTTAGCATCCATTACTTGCCCTATTTCACAGATATGCCATACATTCATTCATTTATTCATTTAATAAATATGTCCTTATATTTCCTGTGAGTGTGGCAGTTAATGTAAAGATGTATTAGGCATTGTCCTGATGTTTACTTAATTAAGGGTCTCTGTGGAAGAAAGACACGTACACATAACTATAATAAGACAATGCAGAGTGCAATTAACGTTGCAGTAGAAGTTTAAGCAAAGAACTATCGGAACATAAAAAAAGAAGTCAATTTGACCAGGGGGAAGATGGAAAAAATGGTTTAGGGTCAGGTGGCTCCCTGAACTGGGCCCTGAAACGTGCATAGAGATTTAAAAAATTTTTAAAATATTCGACTTATTTCTAGAAGAACACATACTAGACTGTAAACAGCAATTACCTGAGAGGCTAGTGGTAGAATTGAAAATGGAGGTACGGGAAGCAGGAAGCAGTGAAGAAGACATGCACATATTTGCATTTCTGCTCTGTTTCAAATATGCTTGAATTTATTTATTTACTTTGTAAGGGCAATTAAAAATACATAGGTATTTTAGAAAAGTTGAAAAGAACACATAAATGTATAAAGAGGCAACAGAAAGCATCGCCACTCCCACAATCATGAAAGAGGAGTGGGATATGAATAGGTACAAATGGATGAAAACCATATCTGGTCAAGGAAACCTTGAGTTTTGAGGGAAAACAAAAATCTCATGAGTTCCACCTTTCTGGCATGTGTTTCCTACCAACGTTAAATTCACGTATCACTTGCTGTGACGCTTTCACAGGCCCAGTTCCATACGGAGGGCTAATGCACACCTAGCAACCTCGTTAGAAATGCGGTGTCGCTGAAGTCAGGAGTCTTGTTTTTGGCAGTTTTCGGGATGCCCTTGAGGCGAGTCCAACTAACATGCAAGAAGAAGTTATAAAAATACGACCCTTGAAATGTTTTATTGATTTCCAGGAATGAGGCCCCTAATGACCACTATACTTTGCTTGCAACATGTTTTATAGATGTTTTTATTAAAGTTGATTTAATTTCCCCCAGTTCACGTGTTCTTGCTAATTGGATCATTTCCCTCAGTTCCCAGAAGGCCATAAACTAGAGAATTTATCGCATACTGCGTAACAATATATATTAGAGTAAATATATCGATGTACCTTCTCTGCCAGCACGTTGTGCAGAGCTGATAAAGTACCATCATAATAACTCAGTGAATCTGATGTACTTCATCATATTATCACGAGCTCTATTGGTTACGAAAGTTAAAATGGTCCGTTGCTGTTATTATTGAGTTAAAGTCAAATATTTTATGTGCTCTTAGGTATCGAAAAGAGACATTACCTTCTAAAAATTGATTCTGGAGGGTTCAGCTTATTGTTCTTCTGACAGCGAATAAGATGTCAATAGAAATTGAAAGACAAAAACACTCAGATCCCTATTTTGAAAGAAAGAAGCCCGTCCAGCATGAATGTCGTGGCATTTAAAAAACAAGAAGTAGGACAATTATAAATTTAGGTGAACATTTTTCTACAATAAATAATTATCAAAACATGATATTTAAGGGTTTAATTAAATCTTTCCCCGCTACAATAAGCTTCATTTCTAAGTCATTTATTTTATTGGTTTATAGGACACATGATATTTTCAAAAATAGAAAAAAATCAAAATTTGAGACTGTTTTTATCAAGTTTCTCAAACTAATTAAATCAGTTTTCTTTTGGGGTGCATGGGGATACTGAGCACTGTATTTGGATTCCTTTGTTAGGTACAATCAGAACAAAAGAAGATAATATGATATTTTCTTTAAATTTTTACTGTAAGGTAATGTTTACATCCTTGCATTTTTACTTTCAAGTATAATCTTCCTTCTGTATATGAGAAGACAACTTCAGGAGAGTTTAAGGGAATTATTTTCTGCCAAAGCCACATAACATTTATAGTTGGGATTCATTTCAAACATTTTTATTTAAGATCCATTTTTTCTTTTATACCGTGTTTCTAAAATGTGCAGTCAATATTGATTAGTTGAATTCTGAAGTGAATCAGAATCAGAAAGTAATGTTGGGTGAATTGTACATAAAAATTCATAAAAGACAATGAATAGATCACACTCATATGTCAGCATGGTAAGAAGCATGATCTAGTGAGAATCTGTTGGGTCAAGAAAAGGCAGTGACTTCTGTTCTGTGGAGAAGGCTTTAGAGACCTTGGGAAATCCCAGGATTATGAGGGGAGATGATCATTTGTTAAAGGAGAAGAAAGGACGGAGAAGAGGACGCAAACATGCTTGTCTAGACTATGAGTATTAGAATAACGCAGTAAACACAATTATGTTATAATGAGGTTATTAGCATGGGAAAATTGAAAACATTTTTAAAGGAGAAATCAAACAGGGTTGTGTGCATAGAAACAAATGTAAGAAGTCTCAATATGGTTTTGCTGAGGTAGTATGGGTCAACAGGGCATTTATGATAGGTTTTCTTTTTTCACTCACTCATTTAGAAAATGATTACTGAATGGATAAATGGCATTACACAAGGCACATGGTGTTTACTTTCATTAGTAAGTAAAGACTGTATAATGTTAATGTTGGAAAATTATATGAAGGGTGTAGAGAGATTTGTGAGTCAATTCAAATCTTGCAAAAGTATGAATTCTCCAAGTGTGTGTGTGTGTGTGTGTGTGGGGGGGGGGTCCCCTGGGGAAAAGACTGGGATTTCCTGCCAGATACTTAATTGTGTCCTCAGAATTGTAAGTAGGAATTTTGAATTTATTTCACTTACAGCAGCTTCTATTATGCTGATTTAAGATTATACAGTCATAGAATTCTGAATAAAGTTAGTGCCCTGAAATAAAATAAAAACATTCCCAGAAAGTAAGGTAAGAACTCAGAAACTAATTAAAATTCTGGAGACTCAAAGGGGGTTAAGTCTCATGCCTTGGTTCATTTTATGACTTAGGCTCAGAATCAAAAAATCTCAATTTCTATTCTGGTGCTCTAAATTTTAAAAGTTATTCCCCAAATCATAGTTTACACATATAATTTTAAAGTTTTTTTCAAGTGATAGCTTGAATTTGTACAGAATAGCAAAGAAACATTTAGGGAAAGATTTAGGAGGTGTCACAGAGTCTGGGAATTTATCCTATCTAAAACTAACAGTAATACCAATAGTAACTAACAAAAGATAAATGCCCTTTAGCCTAAAACATAGTTCAAGATAAATTATAATTATACCTCATTAATTTAGAATGACTAAAGAAGGAAATCAGGAATAAATGAAGATTGTTAAGTATTTAAAAAAAAAATACAAGTTCCAAGTCATACTAGAGTGTGAGGTCCTCAAAGACAGGTATAGTATAAAACAGCTTTGAATACACTCCCCCCAAAATGTTGAATACACTCCCCAAAATGGGGATACATTGAATACACTCGCCAAAAAAGTAAACTTTATTAATTATCTCAGGATAATTTGGTACCCTAAGCTGGCTAACCCAAGCAATTTGTTGGCAAGAAAGCATCTCTTATATTTTAAGTTTCATAGAATACACATCAGGATATTGACTGGTCCTAGTATTATCAGAATAATTAAGAACTATACTAAAATTGTCAAAATAAATAAATAAACTACATCCTGAAATGAAATATCCATTTTTTTTTATATTTGTTTACTTACTTAGTAACTTGCAAAAATTCAGCAATTGTCTCCCTGTCATTAGTGTGAATTAACAAAGCCCTACTGGAATAGCAGTTAGGATGGTAATTATGGAAAATGAAGTTACATTTCTAAACAAATGGAGGTTATGTACATATTTAGTACAGCCTGAAAACTAAGTTTAAAAGTAAAAGCATTTTAATATATATTTTAAAAGCTAACATGGAACTGAAGCAAAAACTTTTAAAAGCAATGTAATTGTTGCCTATTTTATTTCACTACCAGGCTATACTCCTATTTCTCAGCTCTTACTGCCTTATTATTTTTAGTACGTTTTGTTAGTTCCTTCTGACTTTGGCTTTTGAGGACATTAGCTGACTTTCTAAGTTTTGTAATTTCAAACAATACTGATTTTCAAAATTTTTCTGATGAAACTTCTATACTTTTCATATTTCACTCTTCCTGATGCAACACCTTTTTTTGGCTTACTAAGAATAGCAGTATTTTTACTTCTCATTGAGATGTTTCAAAATGTTGAATTGGTATACTCTGGCTTATGATTACTTTTATGTAAAAATCATGTCAGCTTAAAAAAATCGGTATATATCTATATCTTAAATTGCTTGTCCATGTAAAGATACACAAACGTACATACACAGACTACTACCTAATCAGATAAAATCATTAGTATTTTAAATATTTACTTACTCAACAAAATAAGACTAATGTGTTCTGAAATGTCTGGAAATCTGCTTCATTATTCAAAGCACACATAAAATTTTGTCTCCCTGGATTTCTGCACAATACTCTTTAATGGCAGAAACCAAGCACAGTTATAATAGAACATAAAGAACATAGCTTCCAGTAACTGAAGTTACTATCTAACGTGAATAGCACAATCACAATACGGTTTACCATACCTGAAGTGTTATGGGCTCAATTTAAGGGACAGAGGGTGACTTACAAGTATTTCACTGCTTCTCTTTTAACAATTTATTAAACATTATGGGTGAGTCAGGCTGTAAATGTCATGCCCTGGTCACCTTAAAGATATAAAATTCAAAGCCAGATTTGATGCCATGTGATTTTATTTTCTCGTTTTATATTCAGACAAGAATGTAATATTTGGGTCCAGTTTGGATTATAATTAATTTTTTTAAAATAAATCTTTCTCAAAACACTATAATTAATGATATACTTATAATAAGTCAAAAACTCTTTGGGGGTATTAAAAAAAAATGAAGATGATCAGAATCTGCACACAGTCCTACAGGGCTAATGGTCTTTCTGAGACCTGAAAAAAGGATTACAGAGAACTGCCATTTCAGCTGAGTCTTCTGCAGAGGTTTGGACATGCGAGAGAACATCGCATCTGTGGGGCATTGCAAACAATTTAGCATGGCTATAGTTCAGAGTGCGTATGAGAGCATGATGGAGAATCAGTCTGGAAATCAAGGCAATGTCCAAATCATGAAGAACTGTGTAAGTACAGCGGCCATACATCTCAATTTTCTCAGGACAATAGCACTTTATACTTATTATCACAAAAGTAATGAGTAGCAATTCCTCCTTTCACTCAAAAAGATGAGATAAATGCTACGTCCACTCTACTTATAAGCTATAGTAAAGGTTTGGTGGTTATCCTATATGCAGTAGGAAGCGTATATTAATTCTTTAGAGAAAAAATTCTGTTTTCTCTGAAGAATTAATAAATCAGAGCCTTGAACTTTTAGAACTTTATAGACTAGTGGGAGAGATCAGATATGTAGACATACCTGTAAAATGAGATGGGAAGTAGTTTGCTTCCTAGAAGAACTATGGCAGTTCCAGGTTAGCCATTTCTTCCCCCTACATGAATCAGGGAAGACTATGCAAGATCTGTCATTTGAGGAGACCTTGAATGAAAGCTAGGGATTTGGACCTACATTTTCTTTGTATCTAGTGGTCCAGACAGCTCAAATTTACATATAGGAATAATTCACTAGTCTGGTTAACTATTATAAGAGTTATATATACAACTATTATAAGAATTTAAAAACCAGTATTATATTAGCAAGCACACAATAAATTGGTGTCTTTAAAGATGTAAGTGCTGAAAATGAAGATCCATGGAGATTGTAAAGCTACAGTTTACACCATAGTATCCCTAATTAGACAGTCAGATTGGTGAAATCCATACATACTCAAATCACTTCCTGTGTCAAGTCTTAGAAAAGTGCAGCTGTGCAGGCAGGAGAAATAAATTAGCATCAATGATTAGGTTTATGATCCTACCAGCATTGCTGATGAAGAGGGGAGAAACAGACGGTAGTAAACCTTCTGAACTGTGTATCTGTTGCAAAATTTACAAGTGTTCTTGGCAATCAGGGTTGTTCTCCACCCTTCGAATTGTCCCTGACAATAAATTATTTTTTCATGGTCCAGTCTAATGTAATAATTCGTGAAAACATGCCATGTCTAGCTGATGGTTTGTAGCACCAGAACTCTACGCCTTGCCAGTTTAGGATAAGGGCTATTTGGCTTCCCTCAGCTTTGCATTTGGCTTTGTGTTTTAAATCCATTTATACACACAGCCTGCATTTAAAAGGCACTTCCTGGTACTCTAGAATCCAATGAATTGGAGACTGTTTTATCCTCCTCATCTGTATGGTTCACCTACATAGGCTCTGGTTTTTTTCTGTCTCTGGTTGCTTCAATTTAGGCACAATCTAGTGAAAAGTAGTATGAATTCGGAATAAAAATAGAAAAGACACGTATGTCTAAGTAAGGAAGGCAAGAAGCATTACTGAAAATAGCAGAATACAAGGAATCCCTTTATTATTTAGTATGTCCACTAAATGAGCACTTTATAGAGATTTGCTTTATTATTCATGAAACCAGCAGTAAATTTACCAGATTTGAGAGACACAGAACCTGAGACTTAACCCAATGTGAGTTCTCTAATGTTACATAGCAGCTCTATCAAACTGGGATTTAGAACATAATGAACCTGAATATTCATCACTTTTATTTACCCTCTCTGGTCCAGCACAGATGATTCTTAGTACCGTTATTCTAACTTACGCTGAACAACCACTTTTGCTAGGATTTGCAGCAGTGTTTGAAAGTGAACCACTTACATGGCGATCATAACAAAGCACATCAGAGCAATTCATTTCTAAAAGCAAAAGAGGATGCGAAGAAGTCTTGTTTACCCTTCTGCTTCTTTCCAAAGATCACTTTACATATATTATCCCATTGATCTTTCAATTTCTGTATCCTGGAGTGAGTAACTAAGGTAATTCCCTTAGCTAAAGCCTGACGAGATTAAGTGATTCACTCATGGTCATGCCATAAGTCCTGGGTTGAGGATTCAGTCTTTGTGCATTCTAATTCTGTACCCTACCCTGTGTCCAATTGGGTAGATTAACTTGGATTTTAGAATAGTGCTTAAACAAGGCCTTTTCTGAAAAGTCCAAATGAAAGTGAACATAGAGGACTACAGCAGAAAATAATTTCACTTCCTAACAACAGGGGGGACAAGAAGGGCAAATGGAGCTATAGAAGAGAGTGATCAGGAAAAGTGACAGATGGAGTCCCAGACGAAAGCTGAAATAAATCAAAGTGGAGGCTGAGACTAGAAAGGGTGAGTTGTAACTTTGTGAAATGCAATTCCATTATCGTTACGATTTTACTTTTTCATAGAATAATAGAGGTGGACAGCACCCTGAGAGATCGAACTTGCCTTCAGGCAGCTAATTAGCTGATGATACAGGACAGAGGGATGTCAAGATGCATCTCAGAAAATAGGCCTTTCTTCCAATTTACCTAATAGATTATTCTGCTGTTCTACTACCCCATTAGAAGTACACTTTAGGTGTCCTTATGTGTGTATGTGTGCATACATATACAAACTACACACCTACACACATAGACAGATAGATATTATATTTATAAATTACTTTTAATGTTCTAAGAACTTTCACATCCTTTTCATTTGACTCGTAACAGTTCTATGAGGTATCTGAGGCATATATTATTATGCTCAATTTAGACACTGGGAAATTAATGTCCCAAAACATTAATTGAATATATTTAAAAATTCAATTTTATCTATTCCTTTGCTGCATGTAACTCAATATCTAAATACTTTCACTATTTAATCAAAAACAGTGCATTAAAAATTTTGAAAGTCCAAGAAGGATAAAAATATTCTACAAATTTAAGATGATCTAATCATGCTTATAAAATAAATCTGACACAGGTAAAAGAGGCATGCTCAATTGATTTAGTAATCATTTCTTCCTTCTGTAATTCACAATTACGAGTGAAAATTAAAGGAAACATTTGGAATATAATCCTAGAAATGATTTATTGAAATTGACCACCTAACATTGTACTCTAAGGGAGAGTTTTTAGGTTTCATGCTTTCCAGAAACTGATAAAATATATTTTGGGGTGAAGTTATTTAAATTAGAATGTATTCATTTTCCTTTCACTGCATTTATAGTATTCTTATGTTAGGGTGCTAAGATTATAGATTTTGCTCTCATGTGCCTCAACATAAATTTCACAGAGCTTAATTGGTAGAAAACTATTGTCATTTAATGACCCTCTTTCCATACTGTCATCTGTAGACTACATTTCCCAGTCAGTCTACCTTGCAGCCAAGCTTGACCCTGTGACTAGTTACCACCAATGGAATATGTACAGATTATTCAGGAAGTGGGCATGCCTTTTCCATTCTCTTTTATCTTTAGCTACCTAAATGCAGAAGAGGATGGTAGAATTAAAAGATAGATGGAACCTGGGTTCCTGAATCACTATATGGAGGAAAGCCACCCACCTTGACATGTGAGGGCCAAATAAACTTCTATAATATTCATCCATTAAAAACCGGAGATTATTAGTTACCTTAACTAGTATACATATCCAAACTCTCTCTTTTTCTTCTTCTTTTTTTTTTAAACTGCTCTGAATTCTACATTTTCATCTTTCCTTCATTTACTAGCATCTTGTCACCAATAAAAAAATTAAATGTAGAGTTGGTTCAGCTGATCATTTTCTAATACAATAAAATAACTTTAGCTTCATGTCTGTCTCATTATCTAGTTACTATCACACTATCACACTTCTTCATTCAGAAATTATATATTCTCTATTCTTTTTCAGAAGCTTCCTTGAGCATACATGCTATTGTTGTTGTTTTTGTTTACTGCATTTTCTTTTATTTCACTGATTCATGTCTATTTCCTCTAACCTTCACAAGGTCAAGAACTCTCTTCATCTCTCTATCCTATTTAGGAAATGTTGGTTAAATGAAAACTTCTATTTTCATACATATAGATACATAGAGGTTTTTTTTTCATCTTGCATAGAAGCCAATGAATATTGGCATATTAAATTAAAAGGCACATTATAAATGACTGTACATGGTTTGGAAAAGGCCAGTTGACCTCATTCAATGAGAAATTATAAAGTACCTGTGTTCAGTAAATTTTTCACAGTTCAGGGTTAGAGCTAAACCCAGCAAATCCCACAACTTAATTCTGTCACCACATTGAAAGAGCCCCACTTCTTAGGGCCATAGACACATCTATAAAATTTTATATGAAATCAGAATACTAACTTAGTAATTTACATGAGCAAAACTGACAACTGAGCCAGCATATTCATGCTTTATTGCCATCACATTTCTTCCCGTAAACTTAATCACTTCAAAAGCCAACTTGGAATCAAAAGGTTTATTGGAAAAAGAACATAAAGACTTAACAACTTGTTGATTCAAATGTTTGATGGATTAGACTAAGCTACACTGATGCATTCATGCTAACAATAATTTATTTATGCAATAATGCTAACCTTGCCAATGAAACTATAATACTTGACGTCCAACGGCACCTTCATTTGCCATACTGTACCAGCAATTTGATTTTTACTTAAAGGTGCTTTTGATTTTATATTGAGCTAATTTATAGTATCACTTCCGCACCCATTCATTCATACATTCAAAAATATTTATTGAGCACCTATTACGTGTCATTGTTCTAAGCACCAGGTAACAAAGAGACCTAATCCTAGTGTTTCCATTATGTTGACAGAGACAGGTAATCAAATCATCACAAAAATGAAAGTATACTTACAAATTGATTTAAATGAGCACTGCAAAGGAATGAGTATTAGATAAGTGCATATACAACACAAATAGGTCCTGAACTATAATGAAGATGTTGGAGCTGATATCTGAAGGATAACTGGGTATTAACATCACAAACAGATTGGGAAGTAGTGCAGAGGGAAAAGGCTGAGCAAAGGCCTGCCGTGTTTGGGACACTGTCTGAAGAACGATACAGTTGAAGAGCAGAGAGTGAGAATATGAGGGCCTTGGAAAAGAGCTGGAAAGCCTGGTGGGGGCAGGCTCTGCTCATCTTTGTTATCCAAGTTTAGAATTTTATCCTTTAACCTCAGAGATAAGGAGAGCTATTAGAAAGTTTAAGCAAGGTGATGTGAGCAGATCTACTGAAATCCATCATTCTGACTGCACTGGGATGTGAGAAATGATTGCAGGAAGATGAGGTGACTGATGCTGTAGCCTGGACCAGTACTGGTAAAGATGAGCAGAAAAGAATGACTCTCTTATTGATTTCTGTGAGCAAAATGTCAAGGGTCAGTTTTTCTCCCTCATTTTCAAGATTTTTTTTTTTGATACTTCACTGTAAGCATAATGCAACAGCCATTGCTGTCCAAGCTCAGACTCCATTAAGCTATGGAATTATGTGAGAAGAAAGACTTCAATCAGACTCATAGGGTTTAAGAAATAGGTATGATGTCTATTTTTAATGCATTTAAATAAAATCGTACAAATTATATAACCATAAATTATTTGAAAATACAAAAGAAACTATTATTATAATTCCATTATTCAAAAAACTATTAATATTTGTATGTATTCTCTTCCTTTTCAAATACTAAAGGTTTTAAGTTATTATAATAGCATGGGTTTTTGTGTATTTTCACTTAAAACCATAATCTTATGAGTTTCTATATACTTATAACTATCTTTCATACAGGTACATCATTTCTTATTGAGTTTGTATCCCAGAATTTGGGTGACCATATCGCTATTGCCTAGTTCACTTCAGAATCATAAATTGAAGTTACCATAAATGACACTGCAATAATACCCTTATGCATAACTTTTTCATATTTAGAAGTATTTCATTAAAATATATTCTAAGAATTGGGATTATTGAAATGACAATATTTGTTAAATACCATATCCTCTGCTAACTCTGTGCATAAGTGGCAGACAAAGCCATTTAAACAAGGACTTTCCATCCATGTTGTAATGATTTTTATTCTTACATGGTTATTATTACTTATTCATCATAAAGAACTCTTGTTAATATGTTCATTGTGAAAGTGCACTTGCCAAATTAATAAGAATAACTATGACTTTTGAAAAAATATGTTCACCAGGAAAATATTATGATCTTAAATAATTATGATAATTTGTAATTTATATTCATGGCTTAGCTGATAAAATCATTATATGTCTTAATGTTAACTTTGATTGCATAAATATTACATTAACTTCAATCACATAAGAATTTTAGAAACTATTTCAAATAAATATGAAGGTAATGAATCAGGCTTGAGTGTAAAAACTCTACATGTAAAAGAATACATTTTATTATTTTAAAAAATTTTATTTTGTCTGATAGCTCTGTTACAGAAATAACACTTTCATGTGAAAGAGAACTGGGGAAAAATATATACTAGTTTTCTACTGTTGCCTTAACAAATTACCATGAAGTTAGTGGCTTAAAACAACATAAATTTATTGTCTCAGTTCTCTTAGGTCTGAAGTCCAGGCAGGGTCAGCTGGTTTCTCTTCTCCTAATCTCACAAAACTGAAATCAAGGTGTTAGTCTGGCCTAGACTCTTACGTGGAATTATGAGGTATAATTCTGGAGAAGAATCTATTTCCAAGCTCATCCAGGTTACGGGCAGAATTCAGCTCCTTGTTGTAGGGCTAAGGTCCCTCTTTCCCTGCTGGCAGTCAGCCAAGAGCTGCTCTCAGCTGCTTAAGGCCACCTGTGCTCCCTGCCACGTTGGCCACACCCTTTTCAGACTGGCAACAGTCTGTCCAGTCAGTCTCAAGCTTCCAATCTCTCAGACTTCCTCTTCTGTGGCATTCCTTCTTCTTCCAGCCAGAGAAAGTACTCTGCCTCTCAAAGCTCATGTGATTAGGCTGGGCCTCCCTGGAAAATTCATGATAATATCTTTAATTTGAACAACAGCTGCAGTCTCTTTTGCTCCAAAAAGTGCCATATCCACAAGGTCCAAAAATTAGAGCACGAACATCTTTGGAGGCCATGATCTATCCTATGGCAAAGTGCTATCGTACTGAAACAAATTGTTGTTTTAATTCTTCAGTTCTTATCTACCTCAGATTCCACGTTTCTTATCTATATATTGATAACAAATATAATAAAATTTAGATTCACTATAACAATATTTTTCTACTTCATATCCACATGTTTGTAGAGTGAATGAATATAATCTGTACATATAACTTCATTCCTGAACTTTATTCTAGCAGATGGTTTAGTGTATTGATGAATTTTAGGGAAAATCTACTGAATTGAATTGAAATGCAGTTAAGAACTGTGATCATTTTCCAGAAGATACAAGGAAAAAAATTATAAGAAACTGATGATTTAACATCTTATTCTTGGAATGAAGCCTAAGTTATTGGCTTCATTTTTTTCCTTTTAGCTACTTTATTTTTAAGTAGTGAGCATTCACCTCAATGTCTCAACTGAATTTTTAAAATTCTTTCATTTATAATGAAAGAATAAATTCTTTCATTTATAATGAAATTTATTGAGACAACACTATGTATTCAGTCAATTTCCTATTCCTGAGAAAGAATCCTTGGATGGAAAGGGTAGTATGGATTTGCCTTAGAAACATGTTACAGCAGAATAACAAATTCTGATCATGAGATAACACATACACACACACACACACACACACACACACACAAGGTCTAGTATAATGCTATGACATAAGGAAAATTCCCTGTCCATTTTTTAATCCCCAGACCTGATGCTCTTCTTTTGAAGAGAGAGGGCTACAGATTCCTAGTTAACAAACTCTTTCTTTAAGCATAGATGATTGTATGGTCTTGAGCCATGAAGACAGAGCCCAGAGAACATGCAACTAATAAACGGCTGAAAGTAGTATGCCCAAAGAGAAGTGTTTGGAGAGGAAGGGAACAAAACATATGCTTGAATCTTCCGAGAAGACCTATAGCTCATACTAGTGTAAAATTATATATTTTTAAAATTTTATTTATTTATTTATTTATGGCTGTGTTGGGTCTTCGTTTCTGTGCGAGGGCTTTCTCTAGTTGTGGCAAGCGGGGGCCACTCTTCATCGCGGTGTGCGGGCCTCTCACCATCGCGGCCTCTCTTGTTGCGGAGCACAGGCTCTAGACGCGCAGGCTCAGTAATTGTGGCTCACGGGCCCAGTTGCTCCACGGCATGTGGGATCCTCCCAGCCCAGGGCTCGAACCCGTGTCCGCTGCATTGGCAGGCAGATTCTCAACCACTGCGCCACCAGGGAAGCCCTAAAATATTTTTAAATGAGCTATTTGACCAGCACATTAAGGTTTCAGGTAAGGAGAGCTGTATAATATTGAAAACTGATTGTGAAATACAAGAGGATTTATATTTAAATGCACTCCTGAGATGAATATCTTATAAGTTGTTCATGTTTAAATATGCAATGAAGACAGATAAAAAATGGTTAAATTTGACAATAGCAATGTATTCATAACAGCCACCCTTTACTGAAGTTATGTGTTAAATACTTGGGCTCCTACATTTTTTTAATCTGCGTAACAAATTTAAGAAATTTTGTACATTGAGAGGTTCAAATAAATAATTTGCCTAAGGTCACATAGCTAGTAAGTGAAGGAGACTGTATTTTAACCCAAATCCTGTACTTTGTTACTGTTATGCTGCACTGCTTCTTTTAGAAATCAGATACTAAATAATGATTTTGCTGACACTTCACAACTTACTGATATTAATTATAACTTGAACTTCAGCTATGGATAATTTGTGAACAACAGTTACAGAAATAGTTATAGAAGATGCAATTCTGACTCAACAACTATACTGAGAATAACATTTTCCTTATTTTCTTCAAAGAGGATATTGAGTATGTAATTAACAGGGTCTAACTCTCATCAGATTTAACTATGATTGTGCCTCCTGCAATACAGATCAATTCACAAAAATCATTACCTGAAAAATTGTGTGCAAATCCAATTTTGGTAAATGGAATTGCTTTTTTAATATGCCACGAGGTTACATTAATAAAAGTAATTGTGTAGTCAATAATTTGTAAGATGAATAATCAATTCCTAGTTTACCATTGTTTTGTAGATTAGAACCTGACATACTAGACATAAAATTATTTCACTGGAACAAATGGCTTCCTTTGGAGCAGATAAAATTTTGACAACTGATAATGCTGATTTCATACCTCTCAGACTAACATCAGAACCTCTTGAGTTTTATGTAGAATTTTATGCAACACTTCTTTAGTTGATGAGGAAAGATCTCATTGTAAAACCTTTCTCTCCATTAAAAAGCCTTCCTGAAGCTCTGAAGTGTAACATGTAACGGCCCACATGTTTGAGTGTATGTATGTGTATTTTGTATTAGTGGATGTGTATTTGTGGGTCAACAGCAGAGTTCCCATTTTTCTGTCAAGTTAAATACAGACTATTTATATTAATAGAGTTCAGCTGATTCACCCTCGTGAGCTCAATTTACAGTACTTGGAGAGTCAGGCAGTATATACTTAGGCTTCTAGCAGTAAATCATTTCTGGATGTGAGGAGCATAAAGATCATCACCTTGAACCTCAGTTTCTCCCCCAATGCTTCTATGCCTTATCCTATACAACCTCCTCCTTCAGCTGGCTCAGCTTTGGAACACCATCAGGGTTTCTTTCTTGGACTCTGCTCTCTCTCTTGGTAGAGACAGGAGAATGGGGTGAGGCTGGACTGAGAAACAATACATCTCTTGAGAAACTGAAGCAATGTTTGCATAATTATATAAACTACTAAAAGATTAATTTTAAAAAGAACACTTCTTGTCTGCTTTTGTTTGGATACATGTATTACCAGAAGCATACTCAATAAAATCCTAGAAAAATTATTTCAAGTGTCAAGGAAAAGAAAAACTAATTTTCTGTGATCTTCTTCTATAAAGAAACATTCAGTACTTACAATTGAAAAGGAAAAGGCTTTGATTTGGGGGAATTCACATATTCACTTATTCCACAATATTAATTGAAATGTGGAAGATCAAAACATGAATCATAGACAGATACCATTCTCAAGGATCTTAGGAGATAATACAGAACACTACATTAGAAAGAAGAAAATGCTAAGTATTTGAAAGAGGTATAATTAAAATGCTAAGATGCGTTACTATCTCTCAGTGTCAAATCCACCCTCTATGCTATTTTGTGATGCTGAAGTTGGCTTCTCCTTTGCCAGATGGCTCCCTGATAGTTTCCTCCAATCAAAAGAGTAGACGGTTGAAGGAGGGAGAAGAAAGGTGCCACTTTACTGTTTTGCTTCCTGCTCCTACCAGCATCACCTCAGCAGTCGACTCAGAGCATCAATTTGTTCAGTAATCCATTTCCCTCTCAATCTGTGAAGCCAGCTGTGATGCCTCATTCTCAGAATTCCAAGTCCTCATTCTGTGGAGGGACCTCCTTTGAGTTCTTGAAGCATCAGCAGTAGCAGAACATGTCGCGTCCTGAAGGTGTGGGTCCCAGCCCCCTGGGGACTCCCTCCAAAATTCTAGGTTCTCATAATCCCAACCTCTAGAGCTAGGTTCGCCCAGCCCTAAGGGTGATATCTTCTCCTACAATTACTGTCTCTTTATAAACTCAGGGTTCCCCTCTCCATTTGCCCTCCCATACCTGTTTAAACAAATTCTTGATTAAATTCTCTCTGGTAAAATAACTGTAATGGATTGTTTTTCTGACTGGATCCCGACTGATACAGCAATAAAAACTGACAGAAAGGAGTAAACACTTCCAGATGCAGTGATCAGGGGAGGCTCCACAAAACATATATGTATTTCCACTGTGCCATGAATGAGAACTTTGATATGAGTTGAGATTGATGGTCAGGAAAATATAAGAGGAAGTGGCAGAGGCAGGAAATCAGGAGCCTATAAGGGGAAGACCATTAGGTCATTTTGGCTGGTGGGGAGGGTAAGCAAACAGGAAGAGTGAGAACAACTCAGAACTACCTGTCTCTTTTGCTGTGCAAAAAACACAAAGTACTGGCTGGAGGCCTTTTGCTCGTATAATATAATATAACAAGAGAACAATAGATTTTAAAAAATGGAACAAGAGTACATTTTCAGTAGAAGTGAACTTCCTGACTTCAATAACTCATGTGGAAGCACACATTCATTACCTAATTTGTTGCAATAAAGGTAAATTGTAAATAAGTTAAAATTTTTTATATGATTGGGTACTGGAATGTCCTATTTAAACACTTAATAAATATTTATATTAGATAGGACTATACATTATAGTTGACTTAAGTAATGCTTGATTTAATTCATAAGAATGAGGTTATCAGTCTCCCGGGCACAGTGTGACATGTATTAGTGGGGTGCTTATAACTTGGACATTTGCAATTTATATGTTGTCTTTGAGAAAACTGAACCATAACTTCTGCTTCACAACTGATTTCATGTTCTTTTGACATTTTTTTCATATTTTTGACAGTTACAAAGCGTTCTTCGCCTTCTGGGCTTTTGGTGTGGACAGGTAAGAAAATGAGCAGGTCACTGGTCATGAGCAAAACCATCAATCATACCAGGTTTTGACTGTGAAAATCAGATATAACTTATATTGTTCATATGTGCAACATCTTTTCAAAGGAACTACACCCCCATAAGTATAAGTATGCTATAGATAAAAAATATATCCTTTTATCAGTTGCTTAGTCCTTCCAGCATAAATCCCACCTCAAAGGAAGCAACACGTGAGTACCCAAGGGCAGAGTTTGGGCCAGTATTATTAATGAATTCACATTTAAATGCTCATTAGTGAATTTAAATTGTTAGTAACAATACATTAAATGTTAGTCTCGGTGTTTTGCTAGAGTAATGGTATGGTTTAAATCAAACTGTCTTCAAAACAATTCCTGATGTATAGAGTAATTTTAATTTGTAGGACCTTTGGATGGATATTTTCAATCACTTTATTGGTTTCCTAAAATAAAAATGTCCACATTAAATGTGATTTTTATCTTAAGGATGCATTTTCCTATACTTACATGTGCAAATATATCAACAAACAGCTGGCAATTAGGAAAAAACGACACCCAAGTGTTATTATTAATTAAACTAGAACTAGGTTTCTCTGTATCTTTATACTCATCTACCTACATTGTATTCATCAAGCAAAGCAACTGGTTGATTCCATTAATGAAACTGGAGGGTCACTTCAGTGAAATAAATTAGTCTAATAACTTGTTTTTGCAGACATAGAGAACGGACCTGTGGACACGGAGGGGAGGGGAGGGTGGGGTGAACTGGGAGATTAGGTTTCACATAAATATACTACCAGGTGTAACACAGATAGCTAGTGGGAACCTGCTGTATCGCACAGGGAGCTCAGCTCAGTGCTCTGTGATGACCTAGATGGGTGGGATGGGGTGGGGCGGGGAGGTCCAAGAGGGAGGGGATATATGTATACATATAGCTGAGACACTTCATTGTACAGCAGAAACTAACACAACATTGTAAAGCAATTATACTCCAATAAAAAAAAAATGAAAACCAGGCAAAACAACCAAAAAAACTGGAGTACCTGAGTCTATAAAAATGTTAAATTATTTAACCTCACATGGATACAACCTAAATCTGAATCATAAGTGGCAAAAAGAGTTTAAAAGTTAAATGAATTAAGATAATAAAAATGAATGTGTGTGTGTGTGCGCGTGTGGTGTGCGTATGTATGAAGAAAAATAGTGATGCAATGTCACTACTGATTGCCTGCATTGGTTGGCTTCAAAGTCTTCCACAGTTAAAACCTTCCAAATGTGCATTTCTCAACACATGCTTCAGAATGTGTGTGCACAATCATTAGAATTTTGTGAGCTTCTAATAGATTAAGATATAAAAACCGGGTTTCACTAGAAAATTGGTCCATTCACCCACTTTAAAGAAACTTCAACAACATCTCAAAACTGTAATTCATAGTTGATTTAGACAGTCTCTGTCCTTCCTGCCTTTAAAAAAGGGAGAGAGAAAACCCTCACTAATTTGTTAAATTGATCCTAACATGCATGTATCATCTACAAATAACCTCATCAACATTCAGAAAGAATTACCTAAATGAACCTGTCTACATATTGCTCCTTATAATGAGCCCCTACAAGACTAATGACTTATTAGTGCCATGGGCAATGAATAATTAATTGGTTGATTCTAAAGCAAATTGTTAAGAGTATAATTGCTACCTTTTCCTAATTTCTGAAGGTTAGAAGAAGTTAATGTGATGCTAATGTAGCCCAATAGACTCAATAAATTTTTTCTGTTTATTAACAAATTTAAAAAATTTTTTAAACTAAACATAATATACACTAAAATGTTTAATATTTATATCTAATTAATCTTTAAAATCTAATATTTATAACAAAATAAGCAACTACATACATCACAGATCTTTCTTACTGTTCTATCAGTCTTTATCTTCAATCTATATTGTTCATCAATATCACTACCAATTTTCAATGTAAATAAAAATTTTGCACTTGCATTGTTTTTGAAATGCATTAATTCTTCTTTATCCTTTTGAAGGTTGGCGAATTCTCTGCTTTGAAAACTGAACTGTACTATGGGGTTGTTGATCTTCCTAAACACAATCAACTCTCAATTATTCAATGTCAATGAAGGGAGGTATTGGTATGAATAAATAATGGTAGTTGGTAATTCACACATCTGGGTTAGGGCGAAGGCAATTTATCTCAGGTTGCTCCAATCATCTGAATGAAAAGGAAGCATAACTGAAGAAATTCCACTGATGTCATGTTTGGGAAGCAGTGGGGAGGTGGGGCTGTTATCATATACAAATGGGCTGGTATGGGATCCTCTTCTGTTAGGGACATAAATGTTCTCAATGCTGAACAGCTGTATAGTAGCCTGACATTTCCATAAAACCCTAATTTAATATCTTTTAGGTATTATCTCCTCACTGAAATCTGCAAGATTGGTGTTATTATCCCCACATTACCGTTGAGGGCACAATCTCAAGAAGGTCAAAAACCTCACACACAGCCCCACTAATAGAAATGGCAATATCAGAACTTAAAGCCATATGTCTCCATCGTGCAGAAATCGAGATATAACAATTTATTGTATTCAAATAATGTAGAAATCATTCTTAGGATGTATAAATCACCAAGGAAGAAAATAAAATACTGATGTGTATCCCACTGCATGCTGCATAAGGTATATAACGCTTTTTAGATTCATTCATTCATTTATTCACTCAACAAATATCTACTGAACACCCATGATGGACCAAGTATATCTAGTAAACAAAAAGAACCTCTGCCTTCAAGAAGATGACATACTTGGAGGACAGGACAAATAAAAATCAAATAAAATATTAAGTGTATAATGATGTTGGATGGTGATAAGTCTTTTGGGGAAAAGCGAAGCATAGTAACAAAGATTTGCATGCATAGGATAAGGGAGGATTTGGTAAAGTCTCCTTGATAAAGACGATTTTTTGAGAAGAGATGTGGAAAAAGTGAGAATGAGACACAGGGCTCTCTGGGTGAAAAAATGCTCCAGAGAGAGGAACTACAATTCTCTGAGTTGCAGTGTTCTCAACACGTTAAGTAACAGCGAGGAGATGAGAGTGGTTGGTAAGGAGTGTGCAAGGGAATCAGTAGTTAGAAAAAGCTTTGAGAAGTTTGTGTGTGTGTGTGTGTGTGTGTGTGTGCGCGCGTGTGTACGCACGCACTCACGTGAGGGGGGCAGATAATAAATTATGTGAGGGCTTACAGACCATTTTAGGATTTGGGTGTTTTTTTTTTTTCCTGAAAATGGGAAGGAAGCCTTTGGAAAGTGTGGGTAGAGGAGTGATTCAGGTCTGCAAAGACTTCCTGGCTGCTTTGTGGAGAATTGATATAGGGGGGCAGAGGGTAAAGCAGGGAAAACTGGTTAGGATGACTATATCTGTAATTTGTGAATGGTATGCCCAACATCTTAAAATGTTCTAAAAATTAATACATTTCAAGCTACAGTTGTCAGCTAATTTTGAATGTGGGAAAGAATTTAGTGCTTACTAAATAGAGAATTTTCAAAATTCACGGAGAGGGCTGTTAAAAGATATGACATCAAATAGTCCCCTCCCCCAACCAGTCTTTGGGAAATTGGCATCTAGTTAAATTGCATATATTTATCAATGAATAAATTGAGATAAAGTGCTTTAAGGACCCTTGGATTTATGTCCTTGAGTTCCCCAAACAATGTTTCCTTCAATAGTTTCATGCACTGACAAGATTTCGGAAGGTGGTGTAGGATGAGAATTTGGATCCAGGCTATCTGGATTGAAAACCTGGTTCCAGTACTAAATAGTTCATGATCTCGGACAAGTGAATTGAAAATTTCTGGCCTCAGCTCCCTCTTCCTCTAAAATTAAGAATAGTGCCAACCTCAAAGAGTTTGTGAAACGTGAACTTGAATACATGTAGAGTGCTTAGACCATTGCCTAGTTGTCTCTGGCAGCTAGAACATGCCATATTTCATATGCTAACATCAACCTATTTTGCTGAAAAGGGCATCTTTGAGGCCAGGAAATCAAGGCCTCTTAGCCCGAACATTGGTGCTAGTGATGTATATACTAGGGAATTTCTTGTCACATAGGAAAACATAAACGTTAACCTTCAAACACTGAAGCACAAGACATGATAGAGGAGAAACAGACTGACAACCTGTAGGGTTTTATAACTAGATGGTCATAAATGATGTAAGAGATGTAAGAGAGAGAGTATTTTCACCACAACTCTACCTCACCAGTCCCTGCTCCTGGGCAAGCGCTTGGTTAGAAGAAAGAACCAAAAGTTATCCAAAGGTTAACATATTGAGTCCTAGGTAGGTATTGTATACCTTACTGCAAGAATTGTAGGAATTATTTCCTGAACGAGAGGCAAAATCCATTTTAACTACATGAACATAAATTGGCAAATAGTTGTGCAACTGGAAATTGTTTTTACATTGCATTGACATAACACAGAAAATGCCACTGCAGCCACTTATTAATATGTTGGGTGCACCTGACATTCTATGCACAAATATAATAAATGCCAATACACAACATCCAAAAAATTAAGATGGTATTTGATCTCCAACAAGCCATATGACCTCTCTAGTGTGTTGCCAAAAGAGGTAAAACATTCGATCTTTGTGAAGCTTGTAAACTGAAGTGAGAATTCCAGCCTAAATAAGATTCGTTTTGAATGCCTATCTCTAGACCACATAACATATATATATATATATATATATTTTTTTTTTTTTTTTTGTGGTACACAGGCCTCTCACTGTTGTGGCCTCTCCTGTTGCAGAGCACAGGCCCTGGACGCGCAGGCTCAGCGGCCATGGCTCACGGGCCCAGCCGCTCCGCGGCATGTGGGATCTTCCCGGACCGGGGCACAAACCCGTGTCCCCTGCATCGGCAGGCGGACTCTCAACCACTGCGCCACCAGGGAAGCCCGACCACATAATATTTTAATGTATTTTTTTAAATGCACTTTTTATTTTAGAACTGTTTTACATTTACAGAAAAACTGCAGAGTATAGGGAGTTCCCATGTATATTCCACACTCAATTTCCCCTATTCTTAGCATCTTACATTAGTGTGGCACATTTATTATAATTAATAAAGCTATATTGATACGTTGTTATTAAATAAAGGCCATAATTTATTCAGATTTCCTTAGTTTTTACCTAATGTCCCCTTTCTGTTCCAGGATCCCATTTAGGACACCCCATTATATTTAGTAGTCATTTTTTTCTTGGACTTGTCTTGGCTGTGACAGTGACCCTAATATTTTTACATTATAAGTATAATTACAAGTAAAATAAAAGTTTTAATTGATTCATCCTTATGCTGACTTGAAAACTTCTTGGCAGAAACATTTCTTTCATGTTTTGCCAGTTTCTGTCACATGCATATTCACAAATATGTTTTGTTTCTAATATTTTATCAATGGCTAGTATTTTATTAGTATCCAATATTTCATCTAATCTTTAATTAGTGCCAGTCTCTGGAAACAGTAGGCTGGGGAAAAAGCACAGCTTGTTCCCTAATTTCTTTAAAAGGGACTATTGAAGGAAAAAATAAGTCATAGAAGGTAACTTGCAACCTGAAAGTGTGTATCTGGAAGAGGATAAAAGTGGATTCATCTAGTTTGCCTTGGTAATAACATTGGCGGATGCCACAAAATTGGCAGAAAATATATACAATTCTTGTGGCACAACAAACTTTCTATAGTTTGGATCAATGATTTTATAGACTGTTCGGAACAATTTTTAAAGTAACTTACAGAATTTTGGGAACAGCTAAAATGGGCATTTTTGGAACTTGAAGCATTTGTGATTTTTCACATTGACTATGGCTTCCTTTTACTTATTTTTTAATTCTTTTTTTTTTTTTTTTTGCGGTACGCGGGCCTCTCACTGTTGTGGCCTCTCCCGTTGCGGAGCACAGGCTCTGGACGCTCAGGCTCAGCAGCCATGGCTCACGGGCCTAGCCGCTCCGCGGCATGTGGGATCTTCCCGGACCGGGGCAGGAACCCGTGTGCCCTGCATCGGCAGGCGGACTCTCAACCACTGCGCCACCAGGGAATCCCTAATACATTTTTTAATTGAGGTATAATTAACATGTAACATTATATTCATTTCAGGTGTACAGCATAATGATTCACTATTTGTATACATTGCAAAATGTATATATCACAAAATGTAATGCAAATACAATGCAAAATGTATATATCACAGTAAGTCTAGTTGACATCTATCACCTTGACCTCCTTTAAGACCAGTAGTGAAAGACTATTAGAAAAAGACTGTTAGAGCAATCATTTTGGGAGATATAATTTAATTTTTTAAACACAGCTTTTTTTCTTTTCTTTCTACCTTACTAGGAATAAGTAGTGTATGGCAGTCAGAGGGCAGAATGAATGGGAGAATTATATCTACTGCTACTTTCCTTGAGACCGTCTTTCTAGAAACTTCCTTTGAGTATGAAATCTTCAAAATCTATCAGTTCATTTTGGGTGTTATAAAAAATAATAGAGTTCTTGTTTAGAGTTTCAGATAATGTTAAATACTCATTTCTGATTGGAAATCTCAGATCCCCAGAGAACAGAAATATATTACAATTGATTTTTTAAACAAGCTTTCTAATAGAATGTAAAACTGTGGATATCAGCAAAGGATATAATATTAATAATAGAAAAAGTGATATTTTAATTATAAGAAACAATTTTGATTTGTTCTAGAAACTACTTAGAAATTTTTTTTAAAAAGGGGAAAAAATCAACCAATTCTTTCTGTTGATGATTTTTATTTTTTAAAATAAAAGACTAATTAAAATCTTATAAATGTGCCTTGGTTTGCATTGTGGCTAATAAGGAAACAAAACTCTGAATTTCATTAAAATAATCAAAGTACCAATATAGACTCAATACCTCTTAACAATTCTAAAGAGAACAAGCTTATCATTAAATTAAGGGTAATGTAGTTTTAAAATAAAATTTCAAATATTTGATACTTACCCCCAAGGAGCTTAGGTTGATGAAATGCTATTATGAAAATCAACTTCAACATATTATATAATAATAATGCTATGTTATGTCAAAAATGCTTTTTTTATATGTTAAGTATAACTAGTTTGGAATGCAAGTAAAAAAAAAAAATCTAAAAAAGAAACCCAACAACAACAGTGCCTTATGTAAGATAAGAATATATTTCTTTCTCACCCAAAAGTCCACAACTAAGAGGTATAGAGCTAAAAGGAGCTTCATGATAAAAGGGATGCAGACACATTCTATCCTGACATTCCATAACACGTAGGCTCCCCTTCTCAGGTCACCTCACATTTCAAGATAACTGTTAAAGCATTAGTCATCAGGTGCACATTCCAACCTACAGAGAGGTGGAAGCGGAACGGACATATGGGGAACTTTCTTATAAATTGCACATTTAAGACTTCTGCTTACAATCCATTAGCCAGAACTTCATCTCTTGGTCCCACCTAACTGCAGGAAGGCTGAAAGATGTGGTCTTTATTCCATGTGGTCATAAGTCTAGCTAAAAATCAGGGCTTATTAGTAAGGAAGAAGAAAAGGACTGACATGCAGGGTAACCAGCAAGTCTCTGCCCTGTATGTGGGTACAGAAAAATCAACAGATGTCCCCATTCAGCACAAATCTGGTAAATAAGTAGAAATCCTATTCATAAAAGGGTTTGTTATAGATCCAACATCTAAATCTTGCTCTCCTTTCCAAGTCCCTGCACTGGAAGAACAAGACCAAGAAAAACTATTTTCTTAAAATGTTTAATACATTTTATTAAAAGATGAAGAATAAGGTCCATGATCATATGTGGTCTTACTAAATAATGTCAAATAACCATTTGAAAAAATGTTTAACTGAACTAATTAAGCCAACTGGTTAATTTATTATTATAAAACAATGTATACGTAATATGTAACATATATAACAGCATAGATATAGCCTCTGATATTTGTCAGAAATTCCATCCTTACTTTCTTCTTATTTGTGGGATTCCTCAGAAAATGAATAAAATTATGATTATTATGATTCCTACAACAATGAAAGACTTATGCAAATAATATAGAAATTAATTAAATAAGAAAATTTAAAAGGACTAACCGATAATTCTATTGCGGAAAATTTGTTTACAGATAGTCTAGCTACAACTAAGAAATCTCTCATTCTGCATATTATTATCTTTGGGTATTTGTATCTGTTATCCTTAATCTAGAGTCTATATTTAAGGCTTGGTTTATAATAAATGAATTAGGGAATTGTTAAATTTCTTTATTAAAATATTTCACAGTTTTAAATATTTTCCAGATTACTGAATTAATAAGTACATTTCAGTTTCAATGTGTTTCATAGGCTAAAATAGAAATACATTTTTTGTACGTTTGAATAGCCTTACGAAATATGGTCTCAAAAAACTTTTTCTATTATCTTCCACAGAGTTTCTGTACTCTATATATCTTTGCTGGATGCTCTTTCAAGTTCTTTTTGGCAAGAAATAGAGTACAAATGCACAAACCCATGAAAGTATCTAGTCTGTATGCAATCTATGGCCATAGAACAAAGATGAGCTAATTGGTCCATAAGTGGAATCTACGATCTTGGCATCATTTAGTATGCTGCTCTAATCCAATTAACTAGCCACTGCCCTTGCCTATATGCTGCTCAAGGGCAGGAATCATATTTATTCTGTACCCAGAATCCAGCACATTTCCTGGCACATGAATTGAGCTTGATATTTATTGAATAAAACTATAATCCCATAATCTTCACTTTAAAAAATATCTGCTTCCTTTATGTATTTCTTCTTACTTCCAAATCTTGTGGGGAAAAAAACAATTAAAAAAAAGAATTTTGAAAGAGAAGGCAAGATTGCCATTTTTCCTTTTCAGGGATTCAAATCAACAATTAGTTTAAATTATTGGAAGCAAATATACTGTAGAAAAAACTGTTAAAATTCTTGTATTAAATTTAAAGAATAAAAACATTAAAAGGAAATTATCTACATGTTTTGATGAGAAAATAGATTTTAATGCCAAATGTGCTTTTTCCATACAAGGTCAAAAAGGAAATTAGACGTTAGAAGAGCAAGTAGCACCCAGACAATGAATGGTGAGTAAAATTATACATGAGTAAGCAGGTCGGTCCTTACGACCCTACTCCAGTAGTATGTTTTTCCCATTTATCTATTATATCAACTCTGAGTCCAGAATTCTTACCACTATGCTAGCTATTCATATATCATGCAAATAGCTCCTTGGTTTTAGGTTGACCTGGAGGGGGAACTGTCAAAGCTGGAGAGTGTGTAAGCTGACATAGGGCCAGGGGCAAGAGACTTTATTGAAACTTAGATTTTTGATTGACATGATAAAATTCCATTTTAGAAAAAACCAAAAATATGTTTTTTGTTATTTTATTACAAACATGCAGTTTCTCTATATTTTCCTAAGTTTTACTGTAAAAGAATAATGTTTTGGCATAATACTAAAATAAAAGCAATTGATTGAGATTTTCAGAGTTGTATTTGCAGCTCACTGCTTTACTTCAGCAAACCCAAGTTCTGTTTCTGTGTCTTGTTTTGTTTCTTTTGCTCTCTGCCCTGAGATTTGTTTTTGAAGATTCCTCAGATAGATGTCAAGAGGAAGAAGGAGCGGAAAGACATGCCTTTTATTTTAAAATAGTGCCTAGTGCTTGTTTTTCTTTCTTTCTTTTTTTTTTTTTTTTGCTGTACGCGGGCCTCTCACTGTTGTGGCCTCTCCCATTGCGGGGCACAGGCTCCGGACGCGCAGGCTCAGCGGCCATGGCTCACGGGCCCAGCCGCTCCGCGGCATGTGGGATCTTCCCAGACCGGGGCACGAACCTGTGTCCCCTGCATCGGCAGGCGGACCCTCAACCACTGCGCCACCAAGGAAGTCCGCCTAGTGCTTTTATCTTCAGCCAGCTCATGCTAGTCTCTGCCTGACACATTTTTACTGAGTTACAAAAATAAAATAACGTTTAATGATGCTATTCAATGGTAGCTAGCAGAGCAGTTGTTTTAAAATTCGTGAGAATAAATTTATGACACTAAATACTGCCTGAGCATTTTTACTATTTTTGAAATTGGGTAAAATGTTATCTTTAACAAATATTAACCAGAATTTGGGCCCTTTATTTTAAAAAGCTAAAGTGCTCTATATTTTATAATGGGACAAGATTTCTTAGTGTCTTATCCAATACCAGATGCTAACAATATTTACCTACTCACCTGCTAAAAAAGAATATATCAATACTTATGAGTGATCCAAAATTCTACCAGCAGAAGCAGTGATCATCAAAGTCTTACCACAAGTACAAGAAGTACATCTGTGTATTGTAATGATATTTAGAAATTAGGCCTTTGGCTGAACTCAAACCTTCTTAATACTTTGCTGAGCTTTCCGTAATTTATAGAACCACCCCCTAATCCTTAATTCAAACATGTATACCCATATTTTTTTTAATTTTAATGACAATTGTACCACATGGTCTTTAGTATGGCAGCCTGCCTAGAAACCGTTTCAGTAAATTACACACCAAGATGATCTACTCTTTGGATTGTCTCCAGAACAAAGACTATGACGTATAATTAAAACCAACTAACAATTAACTGCCATCAAATATAACACAAGGGACAAGCATTGTAAATTTAGTTATTTACAATAAGAAGCAACATGAAGGCTTTTTTCAATGAGTGATAAAAATAGATCCATATTCTTGAGGTTATATTTTAAGGTTTATGCAAAATAATAGTGAAACAAGAGAAAGCGAACACGTTCCATATTTCATGGGGTTGAAGTAATCTTGTTAGCATAATAAGGAACTGTCTAAGAACTCAAAAATCATTCTGTTTATTGCACGTTTTGAACTAAAGAATTATTTTAAGAGACATAGTAATATTATTTTGGCATCATTACTAGTTATGTAAGTGTGAGGGTGTTGAATGAGCTAAAATTATGTTTTTGTACACTATATTTGTGTATACCAAAAAGAGTTACCTAATTACTGTGATGTATCTTTCATATTTAATACCCACGTAAGAATCAGATCTTGAAGAGCTGAAAGAACAAGTGTTTTTCATTATTTATTCTTATATAACCTAGGGGAAAGACATAGGGAAGCAGCTATCTAATTACGACTGTTTTAGAAAGACAGAAGGAAGGAGCAAAAGAGTTTTCAAGGCTTTTTATATATGGATGCAGAGGCGGACTGCTGCGAAGCTAATGAAGCTTCAGGGCCCTTTCCTTGCAAGGGTCTTTTCCAAGGTCCCGAACTTAATTTATAGTCCTTATTTTGTATTTTATTTCTATCGCTTACCATGGTTTCCTCCCTACCCCAAACTGTATAAGGCTGCAGGCTTCATAAAAAAGATACACCTGTGTGTAAATATGAACATCTGGACGTCTTTTCAGTTTTAACTAGCTGGGGACCTCAGGATCGAGAAGGAACTAAATGTAGAGGAAACTGAAGAATTATGAGCTGAACGAACGTGGACAAGTTTTCATCATCTTCACAAGCAAATACAGAGGAAGAGCAAAGGACAGCACGCAGAAAGGTGAAGAAAAGTGGGGTAGGAAAGGTGGAGGAAAGGAAGAGAGTATAAGGGAGGGATGTAGAAGAAAGAGCAGAAAGCTTAAAAAACTTATGTGGAAAATCATTTGAGTCTTAGGGACTGAAAAGAGGACACACGAGTCTCACGTGTGTTCTTGGCCACAGCTTTCAACCCTCTCACTTTAGTTCCATCTTTTTTTTGGCCACGCCTCATGGCATGTGGCGTCTTATATCCCGACCAGGGATCGAACCTGTTCCCCCTGCCCTGGAAGCACAGAGTCTTAACCGCTGGACCGCCAGGAAAGTTCCTCAACCCTCTTACTTTAGAAATGAATTTGTAATCTCAAGTTTTAAAACATCAACTCTGCAATATTTGTATGGATTATTGTTACTTTTATCTTGGATATGCCACTGAATTTTTATTTCATAAAATATGAATTGGAGAAAAATCTCACAATATTCATTCAACATGGGAACTTCCTCTTCCTCCTCTATTTTCCTCTTTGAATTCGATCCACTTTAGGATGCTTGCAAAGGAACTGCTAAGTGGCTGTAGTGCAGGAGATTACATTTGCAAGATGTTAAAATGGATTTCAGCCTAGACCCTAAGGCAATAGGTAGCAGATAAGTTAAGAGGATGTACCCTGCAAAAAAATTCAAAACAGATAAGTAAAAACTGAAAAACCAGTTTCGCCTTACCTACTTCAAGCACATGACATGGTTAGGAAAGGAGATATGAAGTGGTAGGTTTACAGAGCAGATTTCCTGCAGAGAGAGACTGTGCATGTCAGGACAGACAGCATTTAATGAGACCACTTAGAAAACCTTTATATGTTTCCCTGTAGATGGGAGATACAAAGAACCAGAGTCTGACTTCCAGCCAGGAGACCTAAAAGGATAGAAGCTCGCTAACTGCTTTGGTGCTGGACTGAAGGAGAACGGCTGCTGTGTTGGAATTAACTTGAATTCCTACAGTTTGTTCAAGAAAAGGAACACAGAATCCTGTTTTGATAGGACCTCCTCAGCCAACCAAAGCCGGAAGTGGATTGGTGAATTCCTAGTTGCTGCTGAAGCAAGAAGCAACCAGCTGGAATAGAGAAACATTCGTCCAGACTGAGGGAACTTTAGATGACAGACCCCAGGTCAAGTGGCCCATGAGAGAATCTAAACACCTGCTAGGCTCAGGCAAGGTGAAGCCATGGTACCAGTCAGGAGCTCTACCTCTCCTCTCTGTTTGCCTCTCTCCATTCTTCTGCAACTCTGCTGAGGTCAGAAAATTTAGTTCACAAGATGGTGGAAAAAGGAGTGAAAGCTTGGGAGGAGGGAAGGAGATAAGAAAGGCAATATCTTACATTCTCTAAGCCAGTAGCCAACCATTATCAGGCCTCAGCTTTGGGAGATGAAAAACTTTACAGTTAAATCAGTGTTTTGATTATCATATAGAACTGATTGTTATATGGGACTCAGTTTGCTATTAAACAAGGTAGCAGTTAATGGGCTCCTTACATTACATTTCAACCACTGGCTAGAGACCTCCCCCCATGGAGTAAATTTTAAAATGATAGTAAAGTAAAAATAAAGATGCTTTTTGATTATATCACATTCATCCGGCTCATTCAAAGCACTGCTTACAAACATTTTATAAATTTTACAGATTGTTTTTCTGTGAATATCCTTTGTTTAATTAATTAACTGAAACATTTTTAAAGTACATGTTCTGAAAAACTTTAATTCTGTCAAACATTTTTCTTCTAGTCACCTGAAGTAAGTATTTCATGGAAAATTAAAATTTAAAAGTGAAGATTTAAAAAAATCTGAAACACCCAGGGAAATACAGAAAGCCACAGATGGAAATACATGATCTCATGTACAACAGTTGGAATTCCCTAAACAAAGCAGAATTGTCAGCATAGGCTGAATTTCTTATGTTTGTGTGTCTGTGTCTGTCTGCAGTTCCCAGCCTAGAAATGTATCAGAGAGCATGTTGACTTTAGAAGCTAAATAATTCAAGTAGATTTTGATTTTACGTAAGTTCTTCACCTAACAAATAATTTTGTTGTTTTCTTCAAAATCATAATTTTTTTTTTACAAAGATGATGCTCTGAAAGGGCAGAGGGCGTTTATTTACATGCCACTTATTTCTACTACACTGGCAGATGTTCAGTTTTTAGACTGGGCATGGAAGAAATATGATAATTAAGTGCATTGTTCAAGAACTGAATCACACCTCATTCCTTTTCTGTATGCAGTTATTCTCTACTATAATGTACAAAACCTTAAGGGACCTGTCATATAAATATTTCTAAAGATCAGTCAATACCTGCAGCATTGCCATCCATCATTACTGAACAAGTTCTGTTTTATACAGTAATCACATAAATCGACTAACAAGAGATTATAATTCTTTAAGACACACCTCTTGGTCCTTGACAAGGTCATTACTGTGCTGTGAGGCTGTTCCCCAAGATGACATATGTCAAAGCAGAAAGACTCGTGCAACTAAGAAACAAAGAACACGGACTAACAGATTCTGGGGTAACTAATCTTACTTGAAAAACATACTGAAAACATGGCTTTAGGTTTTAGCTAAAATTTGATGAGTTCTCACAAAGCCTAGTGAATTTAGCATTGCATTTTTTTTTCCACACAAAAAGAACGAATTCTAGCCAGAAGTCAAATACAAATTTAACCATTATTTGTGGTACAAGAGAATGAAAAAGTGAACCAAAAGTCACATTATTTATTCACGTTTTGGCATTAGAGGAGGAATGTTCTCAGTAATAATACTTACACCACATTCATCATAACTCACAGATGCATATGTTTTAAAAAAATAAAGTTTATGAAATGAGGCAAAATTTTAAGTTATGTAATGATGAAATTCTGTTTTCCTTTGGAAAGTTGCATAACCTAGAGTTTTGGTTTTATTTTGCTATTGCTGTTGTCTGTTAGATTCTTTGATGTAATCGGTTTGGGGTTTTTTATTGAATTACTTTAGGATATTTAAAGGTTTTTTTAACATCTTATCCAGAAAAATGTTTCTTTGGAAGCATTTCAAAGAAGTACAAGCACCTGGGAACTTCTAACACTGGGAATTGTGACATTCCTCACGAAATTTGCAACAGTGTTCCCAGAGTGAGGGCTTAGCATCAAGTCAGATATGCCAGAAAACACACTGTACTTTATAACTCGATAGGAGAAGTAATAAGCACTGATACTATAGCTACGGAAAAGCGAAATGTTTAAGTACAAGAACACTGACTTAATGTTTAAGATGATTGGTGGAGATGATGGGTTAAATAGAGGCTGTATCTAGCAGGGCCCTTCCTTGCTAGCATTTGGTGAAGCACAGAATAATCAGTCATTTCCCACCTCTGGACTTTGTTGTCAGTTCAAATAAAATCTTCTTAACTCACACCAAAAACCGCCAGAAATGGTCAGAAACCTCTGATCTCTGAGAACAGTATCTAATTTAGTAAAACAATTATCAGGAAACAGAGCGAATCAGCTCTTTGGAACTAAAAAAGTCCATGTACAAAACATAATGTAATGAAAATGCCAATATAATCCAGTGTTTATTTAAGTGTTGCTATATCTTACATCCACAACTACTGTATGTTTTGAGCATTCACTATGTGCCGGGTACCCTGTGCTACATGGGGGCAAGTGGTGGTACCAGAATTAATCAGATAGGGATCTGGTGCTCAAAAAATGAGGCATCTAATAGAAGAGACAAGGTGAAGTCAGGATTCTATACCACAGAAGTATGTGCTGTATGATACATCAGACAAGTATATGTGGAAGGCAAAAGAGTTAGGCATGGATTTTAGGTGGAGACAGCATAAAATATTTTCATAATAGCATGTAAACTGGGTCTTAAAAGTAGGACTTGTTCTAACAGAAGGGTGTGTGATGGGGAGGGAACACGGGCAGAGGGGATTGGAGCAAATTGAAGGACATTCTAGATAAAGAGAACAATATGATGAAAAGTGCCACGCTACTTATAAGAACTTCTGTGATGAAAATTATTACTTGAAAATGGCTTTATGTTCTTAAAAAGTAAGGCTGCAATTTTTAAAATATACAGATCCCAAATATGGCATATAAAATCAGAAATAAAATGTCTTTTTGCTACTGATGATAAAAATATGGAAATACGGTTTCTCCTTTGTTATGGAACTTTAAATATAAAATAAAATTAACAGGATAATATAGATTATTATTTGTTTTTAATTGAGTTGTAATGTACTTATGATAAAATACATGAATATATTTTGAACATTCATTAATTTCCATAAGTCTGAGCAGACTTTGTAAAATTTCCCTTATCAAAGAATCCATTTAAATACAGCTCAGTATATAATGAGGTTTTCCTCCCTTTGCTTCAGCTGAATATTTATTAGTATAGAAACCTGACATGTTAGGCAATTAGAATATAATTTATGATACATGGCTCATGTGGATGAACTGCTTCCTGCCCATAATTTTAAATGTAAGTCAAATCACAGATTTCTTGTGTTAGTCCCAAAGAAAAATTTTCCTATGAAGTGAATAGTATATTAATATTTTTACTCATATCTTCAAGTGACCATGCTGGAAAATCGTATCTAGAGCAATTCATTCGGCCTCCTTAAAAGCAATTAAAAAACACAAAAACTTTTTACACTGATCAGCCTAGGCCTTTTGAACAAAATTTATTTCCTGTAGGTAGACACTAACATGCTCGGGTTTCCAGGGTGCCTTTTAATATATTGTTCTCATCTGGTTTATTGAATGCTCTTTTAATAGCCCCTAGAAGCTACCGTGCCTTATAAGGTATCTATCTCAATGAAAGTGGTACCTGATCCTTACAAAATGGTGGTAAATGGATATCTCTTCAAAGTGATTATTAAATAAGAGCCTTCATGGCAAATTGCAAACATTATGAAGACCTTGTTTCTTCCTCTACTCTTGTTTCATTCATTTATTTCTCTAAAAACCTTCTTTTTAATGGATACTGTTTTGTGGCAGAGGTTGCTAGGTGACCTCTGCTATCCATACTAGTCTTCTCCCACTAAAGTCAAACCCCTGACTTTTACTTGAGTGAATATTTGAAGTAAAACTACTTTCCTGGGTTCTTTTGTATTAAGTTTGACTATGTAATAAATTCACGTCAATAAAATGCAGCTGGAAACGTCCTGTGCTTCTGGGCTTCTGGCTTCTGGGATCATTCCTTAAAACATGGTAGTGCTACAACCTTTGCCACTTTTCCCACTGTCCATAGATATTGAGTGTAATGGATGAAGCGACACTTGCCATCTTGGAAAGTGAGAAGGATGGCTATACCTGGGATGGCTGGCAGGTGCCTGAGTCCCTGCAGACTTCGTGGAGCAGAGCCACATTTACCTCCTGACACAAAGGAAATATAAATCTCGATCTTTTGAAAACCTATTAACATGATCCTAACTTAAATAAACACGTGAACCTAACCTTAGGGAATACAACTTGTTAACTCTGATCTTTTAAACATTCTGAGGATTCACCTTTTTCAGAAAGTTTTCCAAGACCGAGCAGTATCCTGCCCTTATGAATAATTTCATTTTCCAATTGTGGCCATACTGACCCTCCAAAGGGACCATAAGGGCAAGATGATCTCTTAAAATATACATCACATGAAGGGAACTGTGGGAGCTTGCTGGAAATTAATAACAATGCAACTAAAGAGATCTTGATAGAATTGGATGCTCTTATGTGCTTATTATTTTATCTCTAAATGTTAGCAGTATCCTTTATTTTCACTTCCCATTTCAGTCTAGTTAACAAAAAGAATAATTAATCAGTATATTTACATGCTACACATGACACTTAGCAGAGAAAGGATATTATCATAGTCTCAAATATATGACAGTTCTTGTAAATTATCTTTATCTTAAAAAGAACCTGGACAAATTCAAATGCCATCATCATCATCATCAAGCCAGATTAATAGCTTTTCATGAGGTTGGATAATGAATTTTCTTCAGCTTAACAAGTGATTGTACTAGGTAGTACAGGGTGTGTATACAAATTACCTGTAATTCCAAATGTTAGGGAGGCTAGCATCTTATAGGGAACGTAAGACAAAAATAATTAAAACACAAACCAGAGTACAAAACCTGCTACAAAGTACAACAGAGATTTGGAGAAAAGAAAGGTAAGGGCCAGTGGGCAGGGATTAGGGAAAGCTTCAAGAAGCAGGTAGCAGTTAACACATCCACCTGCTGCGAGACAGTTTAGAACATGTGGCCTTCTCATCTGACGCCAACTGTGGCCTCAACTCGGACCAAGAGTGACACTATCAAGGAAGTCTGAGATTAGCGATCCAAGTCCTCCAACGTCTATCTACCAAGGAAACTTCTCAGGGAGAGTGATGTTTATAGAACAGCTTTTGCCCAGGGAGGTCTCTAAGCCAGAGAAGATCTCTTTTCTTCTAACAGCCATTGGTCTTGCCTTCTTGATTCCCACAACCTTTGAAAATGACTCCTCTTACTTGTATTTAGTCCTGAAGCGACCTGTCTATATTGACCTTTTCTTTATTTGATTTTGCCTGCCTCTTGTGTTAATTCATCCCCTTCTAGCATTTCTTTGGCTATGTCACATACCTGCTGCCTGTCCCTGGTATACTGCCTGTTAAACAACAATAGGGTAGAATATTATACTTTCTCAAAGCCTAAGAAGTTCTTGTCCTTCTTGCTGCCTTAAAGACAGAGTTACTGATTGAGACTGAGGAAGACACTTCTCCTAAGGTGGGTGGAGCAGGACATGGGTAGAGTACTTAGGACTGTTGTCTTCACTTTTCTTTCTAGTAATCCACCTACCAATCTTGACCTCAGCCAGAAGTGAAGGTTTATGAGTGACTCTGAGCCTATGAAATTCAGGAAAAAGAGGATCTCAACCGAAAATCTACCCATGACAAATCTAAAATTGTAGCTATCTACCTTTCTTCTCCTTCCTGGGGATGGGGAAAAGTTAATGGCATTAAGATGCACTTGATTGATCAGCCATTATGCTAATGAACAATCTGCATAGTTCTGGGTCAGTAACATTACAGCCCCAACGTTCCTGATTGAAAGGGACACAAGGACCTGGGCAGATTGGTTTGACAGGCTTGTTTCTTATCTCACAATGATAAAGAAGGTCTCATAGAGGAGCTGGATCATATTGAATTGGTTAAAATACAGTTATCATTCTGTCCTGCTTTAAAATATCCAAGAGTGGGTTGCTAATATTTTTGTTTTTGAAATGGAATGTTTGATCTCATGAATTTTCAAAACAGCACTGTACTTAAAAACAGCCTGCATTTTTCTACTGCTTGTAGAATAGGTTTGAATGTTAGCTTTTATAAAATGTAAACATGAAGGGTTTCCAGGTTAGTATACTAGGGAGAAAAAAAAAAAACTAACACGTTTTAAAGATTTGATTATATTTCCAAAGCATCCACTTATTTCGGCAGCTTTATTATTACTAATGCACATGATTTCAGGGGAGTAGAGAGAAGCTGAATTTAAATAACTACTTGTGGCAAGGCAGCACCAATTATACACTCCAGGGCTATTTATGTCCTCTGGTGATCAACTAGCAGTGGGAAGTCAAATTGACAACACAGTGGCGTAATCACAATTATGGGTCAAACTTCAACAAGCCTGTTTAAATGGTTCCATTAGGTTCTACTTGAAATACTGATTTACATATATTTTGACTATTTTCAGACATGTGATACACTTTAACGTGCAGTGATATAATCATTGCCTGTAAGAATGCATTAGTCTAGAGCACCGAAAAATAAAATGGCATGCCATGCACACAAGTTCCTGCAGAATTTAAATTGCATTAGAATACATCCCCAACCATATTTTAGAAGATTAAAATATCATTTGGCTTCCACAGCAGGGCTATTTAGTAAGGAAATTTGGATATTTTTAGAATTGTTTAAATGCACTTTTCTTTGGAGCATTAATGTATTTTTAAGGTAAACAAAAACTGTCCATAAGCCATGAGATACTTTCCTATACAGACCCGTGCCTTATCTAATTTTTACTTTTTATGCTAGTCTGACCTAAATATAGCTTTTCCAGGTGATTTCTCTCTCCACTGCAACCGCAGCTCCTCTGCAATGCTTTCTAAATGTTGCTCTTTTTAGAGACACGTTTTCACGTGACATAAATATCTTATTTAAATTCTTTCCTTTTAAACATGTTGTCATAATATATAGAAAAAAAAGCATATGTAATGCATACTAAACTAAAGGGCATAATGATAATGTACACCTGAAAACTCATCAGTTAATTTAATGTCCAGACATTATTGCTTCTTGATACTACCTGACTGCTCCTTCTGGGTGTCATCTTCCATCTTCCCCACCAAAAGAAACAGCTATGCTAAGCTTTATTTTATGATTTTACTGCTTTAAGATGTAGCTTTTTCTCCACATGTATGTGTCTGTAATTGTTTTGTTTGCTGATTTTTAAACTGTCAAAAAACTATACTGTTCTCTACATAATCAAATGATACTTTTTACTTATCTATGTTTCTACTATTTTATGATCCATTCCTTTTGAACGTAATTACCTGTAGGTCGGTAATTTTTATGGCTTATTTAAGATACCATTGTATAAATATATTGTGATTTATTTACCAACTGTATATTTGAGATGTTTCTTGTTTAACACTATTCTGACTATACTCCTATGAGTATAGGAGTATACTCTGGATCATATGTCCTGATATGATCAAGAGTTTCATAATTGACGGTATCAGTTTCTACTCCCATGCAACATATATGAGTTTGCAAAGTTTCATATCTTCACTAAAATCTTGCCCTTGTTAAAATTCTTAATTTTCATAAATAATAGTAGGTGTCGAATGTTATTTTGTTATGGTCTTAATTTGTATTCTCTTATTTTTGATAGTATTGAGAATCTTTTTATAGGTTTATGGTGTTTCTGTGTTTGCTCTTCTGTGAAAAGAAAATGCCTGTTTATGATTTTTGCCAATTTTTCTATTTGCCTTTTTTCTTCTGCATTTGCATTAATTCTTTATGAAATCACATGTTGTTTCTTCAGATGTCTGTCTCCAGCCTATTAAACTCTAAATTCCTTGAAAGGAAGGATTGTACCTTCTTTGTTGTTATATCCCCAATGAGCATCATCGTGGTTCAATTATATATTTCTCTCTTTTGCAGAGAACATGTTTCTTTTGCTAAAATTTCTTCTTAAATCATTAAGAAAAATACTAATCATTGTTCTATGGGGTGCTTATAAGATGATGGGATAGGAAGGGTTTGGAAAGGAAACAGAAGCTTCCTTCTAAGCATATATATATGTTTGTATATATATACACATTATATACATATGTCAATGTGCATATATATATATAAAACAATGTATTAGTAGAGAGATGCTAACAAATTTTGGTGTGGAACACACCAGCTTATCTATAAAGTGACTTCAAGAAATCCACCTACCTTAAGACTTTCCTTCTAAATCACACATTATGTTATGATTTTGTTACTACAGAGAATATATAATTTTCTGTCTGCATGTGTATCTTACTTTTTAGTAGATCCTCATTCCACAAGAATAAGTAGAGATGGGAATTGAAATGTTCCAAGATCTAGAGAAATAAATTGCTTCTTATTTGATTGATGGCCCTGAAATAGTGTGGTCAGGAAAATACTGATGTCTGGAATAGACTTATACAAGGCATAAAGAAGACATTTCTCCATTTGAAAACATGAAATTGTAACTGTTATTTTGCACAGCACTATTAATAAAATTTTTGATTAGACATGATTCAAAAGGCCAAAGATTTAAATTAAAATTCCGACTGTTATATGAAGTTTCTTAGCATTATAGGTATTTCATTAAAACATAATAAGCTATAATTGCTAGGTTGTAATTATTTACATTAATTACATAATTGCACTAATCACATAAATAGTGCCAATAGTAGTAGCACTTTCAAACATTTCCTAATTGCTTCTAAAATTTTAAATACATGAAATGAGAATTAAAGCTAAAATTAAAATGAAGAGATGACAGAATTCTGAGATTTCATTTTTTAAATGAGTTAGAGTGTTCATAGGACTTAAAATAAATCCACAGGTATTCTGCTAAGATTTTATATTATTCCTATGCATTTAACACTTAAAGATATGATTACTTGCTGTGAATCTTCACAGAACTTGCTCTGTTATATACTAGGAATCTAGACTATTATTCCCATATGCCTGAGGTGAGCCTTTTTACTATAGCTCCATGAAACATAAAAAGAAGTTACCTTTAATTATGAATATAGGCTAACAACCATAGTATTCAACCTCTTCAAAAGAAAGAGAAACCTTTCTATAATACTAGAAAAGCTTTCTTTAAGTTGCTAGAATGTCTGATATCATACGTCTGTCTTATTGCTGTAGGAATGACACATTAGTGCCTAGCCCATAGTGGGCACCCCATTGCTACTTGTCCCGTGATTAACTGATACATTTACATTTCAGGGAACACAGTATTACCCAATAAGGAAGTTTTCTTGCTCCTCCGTGGTATCTTCAACCCAGTGAACTCAACACTTGGAATGTGATATGTGTTCATGTTTCTTAAACATGATTCAGAATCTTATTGTGATGAACGCATGTGAAAGTCTCTGCTTACTTTTTGATGATTTGGAGCTATTTTTTTAATCCTATATTAGAAGCCTGGGTGGCAGGTCTTCTCTCCTACGTCCTATCAGTGTGAAAGCATAAAAGAAGCTCTTTGGTCATTTGGTCTTTACTAGTCACTAAGCATCCACTAAGTCCCTCGTTCTGGTTTGTAGATGTGGCCTGCGTACTTTGTCCAGTCATTCTCGGAACCTCAGTATAACTTCAGCAATGAGATGACAGATTTACTTGCTTTAGCAGTTTTATGCCAGATGGTGATGACTAATGCTGAATATGGAGAGAAATTTTATTTCCTGAGCTATCCATATTTGTTTTTTGTAAATAATTCTTCCATCCAATCACTCCAAATCTCTTTGTGGCTGTTTAGCATTTTTGCAATCTCCTAGGGAGTGCTTAAGGTACAGACTAGAGCCACAGAGTTATGGCATAAAAATCACTCAACATCTTAGACTTGATGTGATCTGATACTGCTGCTTAACTCGTGGTCTGTATTTTGAGCATCTTCATTGTTTATGTGTCATGCACGCCTTTGGAATTTTGATGAAATATATGGGTTCCTTTTCTGAATAGAGTTCTAAAATGCATAAAATAAATACATGGGATTAAAACAAAAACGATTAATACCGAAGTTCGGTTATAAATGTATTAGTAACTAAATCATGATATGCTTTGCTATCAACAAATCAGATAAGATAATATCTAGGATTGCATTCTAATCACTACCTAAATCACAAGGTAGAGATGAGTTGAAACTCTATATGAGTGCAACTACCATAATGCAATATGATATGATGACACAGCAGGATAGTGATACTATTGTGCTTGTTGCTTACAAATATTTGACGGAAATGCTAAATTTGAGGAAAATTCACATTTGAGGAAATGATAAATATCAATGAGATTGGGAAAAAATGAAATAATTTTGTTTCCACCCAAGTTTCCAGACACTAGAGTATTACTGAAATCTCTGATTCTTGTTCTCCAAACCCTATTGTCCTCTGCCCAGGGGAGATGTGGAGACAGAGCATTCTGGTAACCCTCCTAGGGTTTAGGCTTCCAGATTGCCCTGACAAAGCCTAGGTTTTAAGTGTAGTTTAATGAAGGTGCTTCTTTGTTTACAGAATGACAGGATGAGTCGCCTCATTGCCCATTTTTTTTGCTCATCTGGCTGGCCCACCTATAAAGGTGGATGTTAGATTGAGTTGCCATCTAAAATGCTTTCAGGTATCTTCTGTATGTCTGCCAAAATTATCATAGAGCACACATAATGGAAATTTAGGTAATCTTTAATAATTTCTTAACTTTACAGGATCCACAATGTTTACTGCTTTAAATCTGATACTCCTTCTATGTCCCTTTGGGATAGGACAAGAAGCCTAGTGCTTTCTTTAACTACAAAAAATACCACCACTTTTCAGATTAGCACTGAGTCTGATAACGGTGTGATTGAGTGAATAACAGCAACTGAAATGAAAGCACTTTCATCTCTATTGAAATCGCTGTTAATGCAACATGGAAAAATAACTTTATAGAATATGCCTCGTCAGCAAGTCAGACGATCCATCAGGGATAGGGGGAGGAGATCTTTGTAGTGGATGTGGAATTTCTGTGAAAGTTACTTATTTAGAGCATGTGATGATGACTTTTATTTCAGTTGGAAGTTTGTACCTTAACTTGTATAACTGTGTTAATTGTATAAATGCCTGTCTTTCAAAAGAAAAACAAGAAAGTGGGCCTCCGTGGTGGCGCAGTGGTTGAGAATCTGCCTGCTAATGCAGGGGACACGGGTTCGAGCCCTGGTCTGGGAGGATCCCACATGCCGCGGAGCGGCTGGGCCCGTGAGCCACAACTACTGAGCCTGCGCGTCTGGAGCCTGTGCTCCGCAACAAGAGAGGCCGCGATAGGGAGAGGCCCGCGCACTGCGATGAAGAGTGGCCCCTGCTTGCCACAACTAGAGAAAGCCCTCGCACAGAAACAAAGACCCAACACAGCAAAAATAAATAAATAAATTAATAAACTCCTACCCCCAACATCTTCTTTAAAAAAAAAAAAAAAAAGGAAAAACAAGAAAGAAATTCACTAATCAAATAGAACTATTATTCTATTAAGGTTATTAATCTTTAATTTGTATACTGTGTACATATAATATATAAATAATATTAACATATATAATTTATACCCATATCTGACTCATTCATATATCAATTAAAGAGAACTAACTTATAATATAGTTATAACAATAATAAAATGATCTATAGATATAAAGGTCCTTTTTATTATGCATGAATTAATTCCTATTTACGCTAAGTGTTTAGATATGATGTATTAGTTACACAAATACAAACTATTCTAGATGGGAGTATAGGATTATTTTGGCTTATGTTTAATATACAGAATATTAATATATATGCAGAAAGACAATTTATTTCCAGCAGAATGGTAATTTTAATCAGGATACTTGTTAACATTTAGCTGTAATTGTTGATTTATCCTAATGATCTAACATTCTATACTTTCAAATGGTTAGGGAAAATTGGACAGATTATTTAGAGTCACTTATTGAATACGTGCTTCTTTTTTTAAAATCTGGAAAATATACTTTGGCTTTAATTAGCATGTTGGATACCTAAAATAAGTCACAAGTGATTAAGTTGACTTTCCTATTAATACTACTTCTATTTAAAGGACAATAATGTTTTTTAAATTTAATTTTTTTCAAATACAGAATAATGGACTGAAAAGACAATTCATAAATGGGAATACAGAATTAGTAAATAAACATGAAATAAGTTAAATAAAAAGCATGAGGATAACATTTTTTCCCAAATAAAGAAACCTATTTTATTTTACATTAACATACATTATTTTAATGTTTAAATAACATAATCTTCTACAAACAATATTTTTAAAGTATTAATACATAATTACAGAAAATACTTAAATAAAAGATTTACAAATATTTTAAACAATATACCCTTAGTCCTTCTATGAAAATAAAGCCACTGGTAGTACCACCCTGGCCCCCCTTTTTAATTGCACATTTTTTGTATCAGTGTCTGCATAATGGATAACTATTTTGATTCTGTTTTTGTACTTGATATGTAAAATCTTCAGATCTTTTTCATATTATTTGAAAAAAGGTCTTAGCTGAGGTGAAGTCTGGGCAGTTGAGGTGAGATGCGGTTTCAGTATTTTATTACCTTGCCTTTCCAAGAATTTCAAGCATAATGATGGTGATGCTGTCCCAACAGAGCTTTTATACACCACCTCATAGATGGGGAAGGCTTGGGGGGACTGTGCATGTCCCATGCACTTGGAACTGTTGTTTAGACTCTGTGAAGTTTAGTGACTTTGGAGATAGCTGAAGACATTCTATTTTTCTCCCTCTCTTTTTAAAATTCTATCTCATATCTTCCAGGTCCTTCATTTTTCCTGATATTCCATTTTTCAAATAGTTGTTCATTTTTCTCCTATTTGGACTTTGGTGCTTAGTTGTACATAGACGAGTGATTTACCTCAGTTTCTGATACTGAGAGCTAAATTGTTGCTTGCTCTAATATTAAGGGTATCCTTTTTTCTCCTTAACTTAAAAAACATGCCTTATTTCTAGTAAGATGTGTAGGCCTATGTGGCAAGAAAGCTAAACCTGTTAAAATGTAACTTATAGAATGGATACCAGTTGTTGGTGGGAGCGAGGCTGATCGCCAGAGTTTTCCTGGACCATGCTTTTCACATTGGATTCCAGCAGCTTAGCGCATTGAGTTTTACAATTTATGGCTTTCAAAGCCGTTTGCAGCCCTGATCCTTCACATAGTTCCAATTTGCTTACATCAGTCAAGAACATTGAAATTGTTCTGTGGTAGCATGTTTCCTTTGTGGCTCTGATTTTTCAATAGTTCAATTCATTTAAATTGGGATTGAAAGTTAACATTGATTTTGCTTTTTAATGTCTAGCATTCCTCAAGGTCTAGTCAAATATATTTGGGCTTATTATATATATATTTAAAAGGACAGCATTGGTAGGCAGTAGTATTTTACAATTTCCCTTTGCATTGTCTCAATTACTGTAACTGATTCACATAATTTGTGGGTTAGCCAAACCAGAAAGAAGACAAGAAGCGAGCCAGACACAGAAAGAAGCCTGCCGTTTCTCACCATTCAGCATGGAAATGTTTACTCATTCTCTTTGTGTTCATTTCGTTGATCTATCTGCATCTGGAGTCCATGAATCTACATACAGGTTTTCTGATTCCATTTTGTGGAATGGAAACCTCTGGTCCTTTCCTAGTACCGCTGTTGGCTGGCTAACTCCTGCGCATCTTAACTTGTAATCAATCTGTCTTACCTAACTCTTCTACCTTCAGAAGAATTTGGTACCTGCAATTTCTGAGTGTTTCTTCTAGAGTTCTGCAGCATTAATCACCTTACACCCTCTGGCTTCTTCCTGTAGGCTTAGGTTTCCTGTTTTCTGGTCTTCTGAGTCAACTACCATTCCTCTCCTCCACTGCTGGGCTTCCAAAATTTCTATGATATTTTTCATTCATCATTTCTCTTCATATTCTCTTCGACTTCCCTAGTTTTTTGCCTTTTTATTTTATATTATTATAACCTTGGTAGGCCTCCTGGATGGGGGAGAGCTAAACATATATCTTCACTTATACCAAACATATCTAAGTGTTAATTTCCAACAAAAATTTTCCCCAGAAATACAACTCAAAGGTTGTGTTTATAGCATTCAAACATATTAGATATAGTTTTCATTATCATATAGCTTATAATTAGCTTGTCACAAATTATTATATTAATATTTTGTACATCAAAAATACATTAACTCATGGGTGAATGAATTCAAATCATTCAGATCTGTTCATTCATTCATTTATGCATTTAAAATATTTACTGAACACATTATATATATTAGGGGCTGGTAATACAGCAATGAATAACACAAGGTCCCTTCTCTCTTGTAGCTTATTTTCTAGAGAACAAAGAAACATAGTGTGTGGTCGTAACACATGCTAGGAAAAATAATAAAATATTGTGAAGGGTCTTCAAGTTACTATTTCACAAAGAAGAACAGATAGCATCTTTGATGAGGTGGCAATTGTTATCAATTTTCTTTTTTATATTTCCTAGTTGATTCAAAAAATTCTCTAGTGTCTTCCACACACAGAGCACATCTTTTGTCCATAGGGAATCCAGTCGAGGCAAGTCTTCTGTGGAACACCTCGAGGTCACTCTTCTGTCTGACCAAATCAAGGACTACTCTTCTCTTCTTTTGTGCTTTATGAAAAGCTATGGTCATATGTCATTGTTCAGATTCCGGTTCAGGCACTGTATTTCCATTCCCACACCTTGATATTTCATGTTGCCATGCAGTCAATTCTTTCTTGGCATTATTTGAAGGGACAATGGAGATTTTATTACTCTCGGATAATTAACCCTGGGCATTTTAGGATTTGAGATTTAGATGAGAGTTTTATAAGCTGAAGAAGTAATGTCCAGAATACAACAGTAATTTCATCATTAATACAATACAAAACTCCAGTTATTGTAACAAAATGTTGATGGGTGCAAGTATTACATTAAATGAAAGATTATTTTCTAGTTCATCCAAAACTAAAAATAAAAACATAAAAGCATAAACATTAAAGGTTTTCACAATGTTTCCTAAAATGCCTCCAAAGCATTTTTGTTTTAATTTTTCTTTACATATATATGTATATGAAAATGTGTGTATGTGTGTGTGTGTGTGTGTGTACACACATATACATACAACGTAGGTAAGCCTGGATCTTAGAAATAGGGTATGTTTGTGTATTTTATTTTACTATGAAGAAAAAAAACCCAAAGGTATAAGACTCTCATATTGATAGCTTTTCTTAAACAATACAACCTTGACAAGTTCGTAAAATAAAATGAGGGGGTCACATAAATGGTAGATCTATCTCTCAACTGGAGACTGCAAGAGCTTTATATTATATATTTGATATGTTCTATAAAATACATTAGAAAAAACATGAAACCACTTAGAATGGAAAAAGCATTAAAAGGTATAGTAAGCAAGTTCAACTGGGAATGTTGAAAAGGACCATTTTAATTTTAGGGAAAAAAGTATTTGTTGGAACGTATTTCAACAGAAATGCATTCCATATTAGAATGCGTTGCGTTTTGGCGATGTCTCTTTCTCCTCCTATGTAATAAGCTAGATGCCATAGCTACATAAAAGAAAGTAGGTGTAAACCCTTTATAGACTTATGGAAAATAACTCCACAATTGGTGACCTCAAGAGGACAAGGGACACCTGTCCAACCCGCTGAAATCTTAGGATAGCTATGAGACCTTTCCAAATCTAGAAGCAGAAATGAAGGATTAGCCGATAATAAAAACTCATAATGAAATAGATTAATAATAATCACATCAGAGTGTCCTTTGTCCACACCTGCCTTGCCCTCACTTCCTATCTCCAATGAATTACCTTGCTCCTCATAAATTTCTGTTTTGTCTTTTTTTAATCTTCACATTAAAACACTTTAACCATTGTTTTCAGCTATCACAAATTCAAACTGCTCCATGCTAAAAGAAATTTTCAAACAAGACAATAATAACAAAAGCATCTTCTTTGGATTCTTCTCCCCACTCAGATACCCGATCATACCCATTCTTCCCTCTTGTCAAACGTCTAGAAACAATATTCTATACTTGGTGTGTCTAATTCTTCAACGGATATTTACTTATCAGTAACACAAACAGCCTATATCATTTTACAAGTTGGCTGAAATTGCTTTCTTCAAGGTTACGAGTACCCTTCTAATTTTCAACTCTTGAGTCTCTGCCCTATTGAATGTATCTGTAACATTTTCTACCACTGTTTCTCTCTTTCACTGTTTTTCTCCTTGGCTACTTTGACAGTGATGTTCCTAACTGGCTTCCTCTCACCTCTCCGAATCCTCTCAGTTGCCATTGCTACATTCTTCATTTCCCTTTCTCTAAATGCAGATATTTTCAAGAATCCTTCACCAATTTTTTGTTTTTAGCTTTCTGCTGTTCCTTTCAGATAATCTCAGATATTTCTATTGAAAAATATCACTTCTAAGCAAATAACTCTCATACCTATATGTATAGCTCTGACCTTTTAAAAAGCTGAGGGATACAGATTCATATTCTAGTTGCCTGTTGATTACTTCCACGTCTTTATCATTCAGCATCTCAAACTCAATCTGAACAAATTCTAAATCATCATGTTTCCTTTTCTTGAGATTTTCTCCTCAGCATTCCCCTTGTTGAAAGTCACACACTTTTCAAGATCTGATGCAAATACTACGTTCTTCTTAAAGTCTCTGATTGTGTCAGTAAAAAAGGCTAATTGAAATTTTTTTAAAAGTCAATTCCTAAATGAAATATAAAGGCTTTATTTCAAAAAGCCCTATAGCACAGTGGTTAAGAACCTAAACTTTCAAGTCAGACAGCCTCGGGTTTAAATCTCAGCTGTACCTCATAGTGATGCTGTGAACTTTCTCAAACCATTTAACCTTGCTAAGCCTTGGTTTTCTCACATGTTAAATGAAGATAATAATAGAACCTAATTTAAAGGGTTATCAGTAATGTGACACTGTTAATCATAAGCAATTTATCACTGTTCTCAGAACACAAATACTCAATAAATGCCAGTGATGATGATGATGATGATGGTGGTGGTGGTGATGATGATTAAAAATACAATGCAACTATTAGAGTATAGGGTATGCTCCCAAATGGCAGTTTGAGCTAGAGGAGAGCACCAGTAAAATAATAAAGAATAAAATAATAAAGGGTACGCTTTCTCTCTTTAAAAAGATTTCCTGGAAGTTGCCTAATTTTTGTTTCTCAAAATATAGCTGCAAGAAAGTCTGTGAAATATCTCCTTTTGTTGAGTGCAGGGCCATTGTGAATAAGGTAAGGAGAAAAATGAGTGGATCTTCAGGTAGGCAACTAAGCTTCACTGCCCCAAAGACTATGGTAGTTTCAGGTTCAGCAAGATTAGCCAATTAGACTTGATTATATCAGCTGTAGAGCTTACTTAATGCAATTAAGTTACCCTGTGATTACTTCTAGGACAAGAGCACTTATAGATAAGTTTACAGGTTAAACTCAAGAAATATGATGAGAGTCTTGTTTCACCGCTCCTTAGATTCACATTTAGAACTAATTTGAGTAGTGTATGGACTGCAACTTTACATGCTAAGTGAAATGGGAAATGTATGAGAATGTGAAAAAAAATCAATTTGGCCTTTAGAAGTAAGAAGAAAAGATTCTGACTTACAGATTTCTAAGAGCTTTCTGGACATAATTTTTTAGATATCTAAAAAATGCCACAAAAATTTTATTTTAATGACCCAAAAGAATTCAAGACATATTTTCCCCATATATTTCTAAAGTTAGGAATGTTAAAATTAGCACAGAAATAAGATAATTAAATCTGATTTCAAATATGACAAATGCCTGCATATTATAAATTTATGATTTTTTTTTTTTTTGCGGTACGCGGGCCTCTCACTGTTGTGGCCTCTTCCGTTGTGGAGCACAGGCTCCGGACGTGCAGGCTCAGCGGCCATGGCTCATGGGCCTAGCCGCTCCACAGCATGTGGGATCTTCCCGGACCAGGGCACGAACCCGTGTCCCTGCATCGGCAGGTGGACTCTCAACTACTGCGCCACCAGGGAAGCCATAAATTTATGAGTTTTAATGGTCAAAAGATATCTTTTAAAAACTTTATGAAAAAATTAAACATAGGAATCTAGAGTTAAAAATAAACCAAATCCTCATAAAATCATCAGATTCAACAGTTTTCATGATTTTGCCCCATTCGCTTCAACTACTCTCTCTACAATTTCCTGAAATATTTTAAAACAAATTCCTATATCATGTCATTTTACCAAAATGATACCTTTTAGAAAATAGTATTCAATCATTAGTTGACAATGTGTCTCTACCATGTGTCTTCTAGCGGTTTGGCAACATGTACGTCAAAAGTTTTCAAATGATGCCTTATCAAAAAGGAAGAACACTTTGCAAATGCTTTGTCGTTTCTATTATGTATTCTTCCTTTATTGCAGGCATCCACCGACCTTAGTGTTAAAACACCTTCCTTCTGAATGGTGAAAGAAAATTTAGCATATGCACAGACCTAATTACAAACAATATTAAATGCACTCATTTAATCACCACATGAAAGCTGATATATATGGTCAAAAAATAGTCAACAATAAGACATGGTAATCTTATCAGTTTAAACCTTAAAGTCTTTTATGAATAAAGTTCTTGATAATTGAGCACAGAAATTTATGTTTTGGGCAGGTATCAGCCTTCATCACCATCCCAATACTACCATGTAATAATGGTTTATATATACTCCTTCTCTATTTGAGTACTGTATTCTGATTCTCTCTCCTTTTAGAGGGATATTTATACAAACCAAATAGAAAATTCATGCTGAGAATTACCAGAATAATTACCAGAATTACCAGAATTACCAAATAATTACCAGAACATTTTAGAAATCCCTTGAAATACATCAGAATATATTTTAAAAATATTTTTTGAAATAACTCTTCCATAAAAAGTAACTACTAAAAAAAAGAAATAGTAACTACTGTTGAAAATAATGATATATGTTTTGAGGTTCGTTACAGGAACGCTTTAAGGAATAAAAAGTCCTTTGTAGTTAAACACATTTTTTCTAGTTCTTTTGTAACTTTATATGCTTATACTTCTTTCTTGTCTTTAAAGTTCACTAACTCACTAAATTAAAAAGTATTTCAAAATCAAGCCAAAGAAAATACCATTTTATTTCCATGGGTTGATAAAAACAGATTTTAATATTTGATAATATACCTCTTTTTAAAATATTAGGTTAATTTTGTTATACAAGAAAGCTGAAATTTTATAAACACCCAGTATAATTTTCATCTTAACTTATTGTTATACAGATATGTATGATCAATGTTCTACTAGAATACATATAATGGCGAAATCTGAGTGGATAAGAGTGATCTACTAAATCTGTAATTAAAGTTGAAATATTACTTTAACTCTATGTTCTGTATGTGAAATGAAAACAAACAGAAATCTGTAATATGTACTCAGAATTTTTCTGATAAACAAACACCAATGTAGCTGGCACTAAAAGAATGTATTTTAAGCTTCTTTGGAAAAAAATTATGAGGTTTTGCTGTTCCTTTGCCTCTCGTTGATGAACTTGTATGTATGAAGCCTCACAACACATCTGTAACACTACAACCTTGAATTTTAAGTTGATATTGTCTGTAGTCAAGTGTGAGTCATGAATTTCAATGCATTTGTTTAAACTGTTCCCTATAGCAAAGATGCAGAAAATACTTATTTCCCTGGTTAGTATCAAATTCAAATGAATTATATCATTTGAAACAAGAAGAAGACTCTAAGGTACTATCCTTCCTATAAAAATGCATAATGAGGGAGAAAAATATTAATGGTTTAATACATTATTAAATTAGAGAGGATCAAGTTTCCTTCTATTTTACATGGATATAATTATAAAAGCCTCGTATGGTTATTTTCCCGGATTGTCTAAGAAAGAGATAAAAGATCCTGTCTCTGGAGTCTGATAGAAAACATTATAGCTAGAGGCCAGTACAAGAAATTGTTATAGAGTTGGAAATATGAATTGTTAGTAGGGCTTTTTCTCCAACTCAATTTTTTTCTTATGGCTGTAATTATACTATTCAAAAATATTTAAGCAATTCTTTACCCAGATCATAAGAGATTTAAAAATTTTTTAAGTTCTTTATTTTTCATATTACATCAGGAAAAGAAATCTTTTTTCACGATTCATTATCTAAGTTGAGGCTAAATTAATTTCCACTCTTTCCATGGGCCTCTGGTATAAAGAAAAAATGAGGACAGTAGCAGAATTTGGTGCCAGTACCATCCCTATAGTAAAGTGAAAATCTTAGTTCATTGACAAGGTTTTTTTTTCTTACCCGAAAATGAGCAGCCCTTACTTGTTGATATCAGTGGGGTAGCTAGTATGACTAAGTGATAATTTATAGGTGATATAAGGTAAATTTCAATGTATGACATACTGAAAATTTATGAGTGATAAAAGCACCATTTAAGAGTATCATATATAATATTACAGCACAGAATCTTTTATGCTTGAAGAATGCTTTAACAAGTGCAAGTGTTTTAGGACAGATTTCTCATTTGGGCTACATTTAGGGGCAATTTTAAGAGCATAAGGATTATAAATGTAATTGACTTTATACAGTCTATTTCTTTTTTATTTTTGCTACAAATTGTTGATGAATTAATTGTAGTAAAGATAAACAAATGATTAAAATAACTATTATAATAATTATTATTATATTCTTAGCATTCACATAAAAGGGACAGAATCCACTTTAAGCATTTTGAAGAGAAAAGCTAGTGATGAGAAATAAATGGACGGGTCTGTGAGCAGAATTTTGAAAAAGAAAGCAATTCTTACTGCTAGTTTTGACTCCAATTTATGTGTCTTCTAATAGTTAAAGATACTCACGCTGATCTCACCTTACAAGTAGGGAGTCCAAATGAGGAATATCCAACAATGTTGCTGAAATACTCAGTAGGTCCTATAGTATTCTAATTTACTCGGTGCTACATAAATGCCATCCCAATGTGTCCAGCATGCTTGACTGCAGTGCCTTACTCAGACCAACTGCCTTAGTAAATAGTTTCACGCAATTCTTTCTCTCTTCTCTTAAAATTAAATTTTAATGTTCAGAATACCTCTCTAAGCTACTTAATACATAGCAAGATAGTTAGCATACAGTAAGATAGATAGCTTATAGTAAAGCAGTAGTATAGAGTGAGGTACTTCTAAACAAGTTCAAGCTCTCCTGTAGCTACTCTCTTACATATCTGTATCTAAACATTCATACACTGACGTTAGGTCAAAGGGAGAAATATGCTGGTGTTATAGAACGATCTAACTACTTCTCAAAAATGTCCTGTGGTAATAGCTACCTAACGTACCGCTTTAGTCATGAGACGAGGCCAGCCCTGCTGGATGGTATTTGTGAAGGTTAAGGGCTGTGCAAGTGTTTCAAGTCCATTGTGATGCTCAAACACAGCAATGGCTCTTACTGTTTAGATATTTCTTTCTTTTCCTTTTATTGATTGAAAGTTTCCTCTTTCTACTTTATTAGGTTGTGTTGTACTCTAACATAAGTCAGACAAATTTCTTTTAAAAAGAGAAAGAGTATAATGGATATTTTGAAAGGAGGAGTAAGGGTGCAATTAGTAAGGATATGTATAAAAGCACTATTTCTCACCTACCCCGCTTCACCCTTCCCACAGAGACACCTATATGCAAACCATGTACCAGAAAAGCAACAATTCAATATGAGGAAGGGTGAGTCAAGTCTAAAGTGTTAATTGACTTAAAGGGTTCATGGTATGAATAGAATGGGATGGGCTGGTTAGCTTCACATTGTCTAGTTTGCCTATTTGATGAAATAAAAAGTGTTCAATTAATTGCCACAAATTTGAAAGTATCTTTCTAGGTTTAGTACTGTTATAGACACTGAAATTATAGTAGTGAAGAAATCAGACAAGAATTTCTGCTTTCAGGAGCTTACACTCTAGTGACAGCTAAACACTTCTTGCTCTGCGCCAGGCACTGTTAAAGTTGGTTTACGTGTTTTAAATCTCACGACAAACTCATCAGATAGGAACTATTAACACAGATGAGAAAACTGAGTCACTGGGATTATTTCTCCCTAGGTTGTATGCACTCAACCACTTAATATAGCTGAGGTCACACAGAAATAAAGATTAACATTCATAAAGCCACTGTTTTCTGAAAACTCATACATTCTTTTCTAATGGAATTAAGTAGCACTTCTTAGGTTGGTTATAATGATGAACATTCACCTTTGAAACCTGTTACATTTTGCATCCTCCCATAACCATTTTCTGGCAGTTGTCAGTATATAATTTGAGGTACCAGGATTTGATTTGGTGGGAACTCTATAATATTTTGTCTCTTCTGTCTTTAATTTTAACCAAATTTAAGCAAATTGGTCAGATCTGTGTTAAGATTAACATTCAGCAATGTTATATTGGCACAATGTTACACAACGTATATAACGCCACATCAAACATTCTGTTGCTTACTATAATGCTATAAAAACATGAGGAAACTTGGAAGAGAAGAGCAAAATGACATTCATTCCGTCCATGCATTCCATTCCTCGTCCACCATGCTCTGTTATTTGACATTGGAACCAGTCATGTAAAGTCTGGGAACCTCAGGTTCTCCCTCTGAAACAGAGCTACCAGCAACCTTCTTCCACAACAACAGAGCTGGTATGAGGATCTCACAGGAAAAATGTAAATAAAAAGGCTTTGACATTTTTAGAAAGTATTCACATTTTCAGTTACAAATAATTTTAAAGAAAGGGATAGAGCATTTAGCCTATTCTGTAGCAAGCAGTATGCGAGATCATTACAAAGATCCTACTTAAGGGAGGAGGGAAGGAAATGACAGAGCAGCACCCTGTGCATATCAGTCCCTCAACAAACGTTAGTTCACTTTATCTTTTCCACTGATATACACTAGAATGTATTCCTATGTATTTATGTACAACTTTAAGAACCAAACTGAAGAAAACAGAGAGAAATATAATTACCTCTTGTTTCTTAAGGGCATAATGTTTAGAAACTCTTAATCCCTTTTTTCTCTTTTGCCTTTCTGAACGTAAGACTTTTCTGAGTAAAAATGTCTGGAAGGAATCAGCATTTCTCACAGCAAAATTTCTCAAAGAGTGAAACGGACAATGCTCACTTTGGGTGAGCAAGGTACATTTCACTGTATCTAAAACCAGGTCCTATAGGGTCAAAAGTGAATGCCCTGAGGAGAGAAGATGACAGAGGTCCTGATTGGCAAGGGCTAGAACGAGAATACGTAGAGAAGCAAATGACCTTGACATCCCCTGCCCTCCTTCCCTGGAGAAACTAGATGAAGATCACCAGTGTTGAGGTGGGGAGATGGTGGTTAGGGGATATTACATAGTTGAGAGAAGCAGCAAAGGGCAGAGAATGCTCTCGCTTTTATTCCTCATTAAGGACTCTGAAAAGAAGCCACCGCTCAGGTGACCCCACACGCGCCTCTGATGCTTTCACATGAACTTGGCAGAGCAGAATGGTCAGGCACCGGCAGACCTCCGTGTCCATGTGGCATCCACAACACCTAATTAGAAGCTGTGGCTAGGGAATTTGTGGGTGGAGGATGCCATAGAAAATAGTTGGGACAGTGCCTTTGTGGAAAGGACTGGGCATCACCGAAGCTGGGGCTGACAACAAGAGCAGCAAGACCATGGAGTGCCATCGTGAAGGGACCACTGAGATTAATGGGATATGGGGAAGGGGCATCATTAAACCACATCAAAATGACATGACTACAGACTTCAGTCAAGGATGACCACAGGAGGAGCATCAACTAGTTGAATAAAGAACACCACCTTGAGTCCCAAGGACCTGAGATCTCCTCCCAGGGATACTGAATCTCTCTTCTCATGATATGGTCACAAACCCTCCTCCTTCCCCCGATATACCCAGTGACTAGAGAAGGGAAGCAGAGTTACGGGAGAATAGCTAAAAGACTGAGCATTTCTATCCATAAAAGCTGAATGTTCCTCCACACTGTTAAAATTATTGAATTAAAAAAATACTTTTGGTTGGATTAGAAGCTTTTTTTTCTTATTAACCACTGCATAGGTTAAGCATAAAGGAAGCTAGGTTAATCATACACATAAAAAGAAATTACATTACCTCTAAGCATGAGTTGGTGTTGAGTGACATTTACTATCCTGATACAAAAATAACTGAGGGTGGAGGAAGAAGAACTATTATGTGTGGTGATCAGAGGAGGCCCTTTGAAGGAGATGGCACTGGAGCAGCACACTGAATGGTTAAAAGACTGAGCTGAATGATCACAGTGGAGAGTCTTTCAGTCACAGAAAGTGCAGAGCCCCCAAGTCATGAAACCTGACCTGGATGCCTTCCAAAAATGTGCTTTTTGTTGTTGTCACCAGACACATTATTCCCTGTGAGAGTGGCCATGCAAGGTTCAGTCCTCTAAGTTCAGCATAACCCATTGTTGCTTCAGATCACGTTCCATCAACCACCAGCTCAGTCACAAGCTCCACACCCAGCTCTCACACGTTCCTCAGAGCTCAGTTTCCTCCACCCCTGAGGGCTGCATCCTAGCCTCAGCATTGCCTCCATGCAAACCTGGGGCTGTGTGCTGGCCCCATGCAGGCCCCAGGGCTGGTTGTGGCTGGAAAGCTCCACATTCCGGGTCCGGCTCCAGCCATGCTTGCCATCAGGGCACTCCTAACTGTCATGGTCTATATTTTCACAGATGGATTTCTTTTTGGTTTTGCTTCCTAGTTTTATTAACTGTTAGCAATCCTTTGTCAACTCTTACTGACTCCTTGTGGATTTCAGCCACATGCTGATTCCCAGGTTCACAGCTGTACCTTTTCCTGAGCGTCTTCCCTAGTGCCACCATTTGCCTTCACAAACTTACAATTATAGTCAGTTTTGGATTTTCTATTGTTCATAGCATTCTGTATCCTTGTGATTCCTAAGTTTTAAGAGTCTAGTTCACAGAGTCTAGTTATGGTTGTTCTAAAGCTTGAACTTTTCACAATACTCCAAGCTTCCTCCAGAAAGTTAAAACAAAAACAAAGACACAACCTACCAACCAACCAACCAAGAACTGAAAAACAAACTATGTGTGTGTCTGTCTGTGTCCGTGCGAGTCTATGTGTATACGTATTTCAAGCCTCACAACAATCTTATGAGAAAATATATTATTATCACTATTTTACAAGAACTTGAGGCTTGAAGGTAAATTGCCCATGATCACAAGCTGCTGACAGGGATTTGCTATTAGTGCAACGTTATTCTAAAGCCTATGCACTTTCCACTGTGACACAGTGGACTTTTACTCCAGGTGCTATCTCTTCTGGCATTTTTCCTGGCCTGCTTTTCACTCATTCCTGAGGTCACACTATCCTGGCATATTCCTTTTAGCAAGACTCCCACCCACTTGCCACTTGGTAGCAATACAACCTCAGGTAAATTATAACACTTTCCTGAATTTTGTTTTCCTTATTTCTAAAATGGGGATAATAATTATAGTAATACAGTGAGGGTTACCTGAGGTAATACTCGATGCATGATAAATGCTTACTCTTCTAGTCTAATTGTTGTTTTGTTATTGGCCACGTGTTCTTCGAAGATTTTACCGTTAATGATCCTCAACCCCACGGAAGGTATGTGATTCCTTTCCCTACATTTTGCTTTACTGAATATTACCATATTATTACAACTTTGCTCCAACACTTTACATGAGTCAATTTTAAAGAATATTTGACATACACTCTGATATTTTGTAACTGAGAGTAGAATTCAGTATCCTATCCAATAAGTTTAATTTTCAAAAGAATAATGTTCTCTTGTCATCATTAGTCTCCTCACGGCATAGTCCCTGAGGACAGTGCTTGTGAGGTTATAGTGAATTAAAGTCTCAGAGAGATTGAATAGCTTGGCTATGAGTGAAGTGGACAGATAGTGACAGTAAAGAGCTCAAATTTCTGGACACTCATTATTAGAATGCTACCCAAGTCAAAGAAGGTATACCCTGCAGTATCAAACCTAAGCGATTCCATATCTGTGGTGTCAATATTTCATGCATGTGTTTTCTATTTAGGGATAATTTGGAGATATTTTTAAAAGAATTGTTTCTTCCAGTTAAACATTTAGAGGAATGTATAATTCCAGTCAAGACAACCATAAGTTGCTATTATTTGTACACCTGCCACAATAATTTATCTTTATTTTGAGGATTTATACTATGAAAAAAAAATGGTATCTTCAATTTGAGAACAGGTAGGCAAAAAAGATAATAACTTTCCAGTAGATTCTTAAGAAGTACTGCTAATAAATGAAGCTATGTAGTCTTTCCTATCATATTAAAACATAGTAGCTCACTTAAAAGGTTCTTCATTTACGTGATTGAGATATATATATATATATATATATATATATATAGTTAAGTATGGTTTGCCTATAATTCAGTGTGACAGTTAATTACATGGAATTTTGATCAGCATATTAACCAATTCCAGTGTCTTCCATGTAGGTTAATTGATGGTTCACTTGTAATTTCTAATGGTTTTAATGTTATACACACACACATTTTTCTTTTTTCTTATTTAAGTTAATGAAATGTATATGGGAAGTTATTAAGCCCTGTTACCAATTCACACATTGGCCTGTGAGGTATTACCAAGAACATTAATTCAATCCATAAATGAAGACTGGATGCATTTTAACTACATTCTATGTTACATATATAGTGTCATATAATAGTACATGCATGATATTCTAACAAATGCATTGAGTTACCATGACATCCATCCCTCTCTATTCCCCCTTGTCCACTATGATGGTTCCATTCTATGCCTTTTCTAGACAAGTTATCAATTCTTATAGAATCATAAACCCCTAAACTCTCTTAGCTTCGGAAGGGAAGTTAAAGGTCACCTAGTTCCTTCTCATCTCTACTTACCATTTTCTCTGAAAGCAAAAAAAAAAAAAGCAACCACCACCAGCAAAAAAAACCACATTCTCTATTTAAAAGAGTTGGATGAGAACTGAGGGAGGAATAGCCTATGAGGGGAAGAATAGCCTTTGCATGGTTAAGTTTGAAAAAAATGTTACTATGGTGTTAGATCTAGGACATAAACCCTCAATCTGTATTAAAAAAGCTGACACTAGCTCACCTAGGGAAGAGACAAATAGGCAAGGCACACACAATGCACTTACGCTAAAGTCCTTGTGCGCTGAGTGGAAAAGGAACTGGGGGCTTTCAGGGATAAATATCCCAGACTTCGGGATATTCCTAGTTGGCAAAAATTTAATTCATTTAATAATGTAAGTAAATTTTAGCTCTTCCTTTTGAGTAGATGCAGCTGGTAGTGGTAGTGGTGAAATGGTGCTATGCGAGGTTTGAGTTTTATTATTTTGTGATTGCATGAGTGTTTCTCAGGAAGAGAGGTACTGTGTATACCAATTATCATACACGAGTATGGAAGGACTATTAATCTTGTTATTAATAAAAGGAAAACAATTTCAGATATCATGTCACCCTAGGAATCTATGTTCAACACTCAGTAAGAAAGTGAAGTGAAATTTTACGACATCTCCTATCATGAGAGATCAATGACTAGTCATAATCTCAGATCTCAGAGTAATGCTCAACCAATATTTGTAATCTGTATAACGAACCAAAATGGCAAGTGTGATATTTTTACACTACTAATAGGACATAAAAATTCAGTGTTTTTCTTTCTTCATGAACCAGAGACAGATTTTTCAGCCTCTGATTGGAGTAATACCGATGCTCGTATCATGCAGTTATTTTGGTAGTTTTCAATTGAACAGACTCAGATCAGATTTATAAGTGTTTCCATCAGAAAAACACTCACAATTGGTCTAACAGAGAAGATGAGAGACATTTGTGCTGATCTATATTTCACCCCAGTTCATGGCCACCGTCCAGGGTCGCTAATTTGGTTTTTGACTCTGTCATATTCCACTGAACGTTTCTGGGGAAATAGCCTATGCATCTGGCAGTTAAAAACAGACAGAAACGGAAATGGGACTTGAGCTCCCCAATCCTCTTCTACTGAAATACAGCATTGACTAATGATGATTTCCCTAACAATATTAGTGTTGTTAGACTCTCCCATATCCTTTTGTTGAAGTTTTCTGGCACCGGGGAGCTAAGAATGAACACGCAGGACATACTTAATGCTAAAAAGCTATGCATCCACTAAAGGCATTTAGAATTCCAAAGTGAAAGTATACGTAGCACTTTACTGTGAACAGAATTTAAATATGCCACTCGTGGATGAAAACATGAATTCCATTTTAATTTCAAATACACATCTTTATAAGATTTTATTCAGCTAATAACTAAACCTATTCCATTAGAGAGGTATGACAAAGATGAAGTGTCAAGCTTCACAAATGAGAGGATCTAATTCATCTATGTTTTGTGAATTACTCATGCTTGACATTTGAGGAATCTATACCAATGAAATGTATAATGGATCAAAAGTTAGTAAGTTTTCAATTTAATTTTCAAATATAGGGACTTAAGGTGTGGAGGGGAACTTTGAGGATAAGAGGCACTTCATGTGTGTGTCTGTGTATCTACATGCCATATACATAAGGATCTTTCCAGAATCTGCCATTATCATCCAGAGGCCATGTTTCCTAAGTAGGTTCTAATACGGAAACAAGTGGGATTTCATGGTCAGCAGTATCCCTGCTTTCAGTCGGGGATCAATGAAGAATAAGCCTGAAGCTGGGCCTATATCCTGTGCAATCTCATTATGACAGGTTTCTAGGAAATCAATCTGTCTGCTGTTTACTGCACATTTCTCAGATAGATCACATTGAAATTCAGCCCTAAAGTTCTTCAACTTTCATCCCGTAGAAGACAGCAACAGTGGAACCAATTCAATGTTAAAAAACACATAAATATGTAAATAAAATCGTGGCATATAGATAGGCTTGTTGCTGCTATGGCCTTTTAAATATCCATAAAAGAATACAATTTTCTAAAAATATCCTATAGAAAATTAAGTTTCCAAGTAGAAGTCACTTGATTTTTTTCTGGAAAGGAATGTTACAAGTATAAATTATGGAATATTCATGCAAATAATCAGTGGAAAGAGCCATTATTACAGTACTGTCTGGGGGGTGCTACAGATGTGTATCATGAATAAGGTAATGACATTAAAAGAAGGACACTCCTTAAACAGTGTTCAGACAAAGCCATCCTCATTTCCCTATCTGCTTTAGAGAAAATCATATTATAGCAGGGAGATTCCATTTGTTATTTACTTTAAAGCTGCAAATAAATTACTAATTGTCTTTCTCTTACTCATCTAGCTGTGAAATGAGAATGTAAGAGAGAATTAAGTAAAGTACTTAGTTAATATTTGTGAGGGATTTAAATGGGAAAACAAAGAGAAAAATCCTAATAGACAAATGCTGCTTTCTGTACTTAGACGGAATTAAAATTTTTCACACCCTGGTTACTAAACCAGCTGCATGCATTCTCCCAGAGACCAATTAGTTTACAACACACTTTTTCTTTAACAGAGGTCCAAAGCTTCCAGATCGTACCTTGATGAATGTTTATATATATATATGCATAATTATCATTTATCAACACTAATGTTAACAGTGAGCTTTGTAAGTGGCCATTAAAAATTCTCAGTAAGGCCTGATTTTTCATTACAAAAATACTACAGAAGTACCTTTATGGATTTATGTTCCAGATGGTAGTACCATCTGGGAGCTAACTTTCATTGTCTAATGTTTTTTTGCTACATTTACATGTATTAGGCATCAACACCCACTTCCGGTTACAATCGCTTTTTCTTTCCTGAGTCAGTGCTTAGTAGAATGTGTTCTGTGTAGCTTATTATGAAATTGATCTCAGGTGTCAAAACAAAGTAAACAGATTGGGAATTTCATATTGCTAATAATAGAACCGCAATAACACAACCTCCATTGACCATTTCAGACGTGAGACCAGTAGCATCTGTGCCCTAACACATTGGCCTGAAATGTGTATCCTAAGCAGGTTGGGTCTGCCACTTGGTTCCCTTGTGAATGTAGACTTTCCAGATGGTGCTGATGAAACTTTATTTTCTTGAGAGGCTGCATTCAAAGAACACCTGATGGCCTCCAAATGCACCAGAAATTAAACTGCTAAATTTTCTAGTAGACTGATAAAAATGAGAATGACATGGAGTGAACATTAACAACCACCACGCATTACCCTTTCCTTAGGGACACAGGTCCTAGTCTAACTCAGTCTTGAGAATCAAGCGACAGACGGATAGGCCCATCTCTTTTATTCCACATATTATGACCAAGGTTTGACTTATTTTCAGCCAAAATGTCTTCTAGATGTAATTCTTCCTCCTCCATCCCATGTAACTAACCTACATAATTCTCATCATGTTGTCATAGTCTTCCTTTCACCAAACAGTAGTAGGCCCCCCAAATATGCCCACATCCCAATCCTTGCTACCTCTTAGTATGTTACCTTACATGGCAAAAGGGAATTTGGAGGATTTTTTTTTTTTTTTTTTTT
>NW_020837949.1:29584536-29787859 GCF_003676395.1 Aethalodelphis obliquidens
TCCCGTTGCGGAGCACAGGCTCCGGACGCGCAGGCTCAGCGGCCATGGCTCACGGGCCCAGCCGCTCCGCGGCATGTGGGATCTTCCCGGACCAGGGCACAAACCCGTGTCCCCTGCATCGGCAGGCGGACTCTCTCTCAACCACTGAGCCACCAGGGAAGCCCTGGAGATGTTTTAAAGATCTTGAGATGGGAAGATTATCCTGGAATGTCCATGTGGGCCCAATGTAATCCCAAATATCCTTCTAAGATAGAGGCAAAAAAGTCAAAGTCATAAGAGAGAGATGGGATGATGGAAGCAGAGGTTGAAATGATGCACTTTAAAGACAGACGCGGGATCGTGAGCGGAGAGATGCAGGCAGACTCTAGAAGGTGGAAAAGACAAGGGAACGGATCCTGCCCTGGAGCCTTCAGAAGAACACAGCACCAACAGGCACCTTGATTTTAACCCCATGATGCTCATTTCAGACTTTTGGACTCGAAAACTGTAAGCAAGTAAATTTGCGTTGTTTTAAACACTAAGTTTGGGGTAATTTGTTACGGCAGCAACAAGAAAGTAATGCACATAATCTTTCCTGTCTGTGGGGTCAAGAGCTCTTTTCACAGAATCTTGAATTATTTTTACCACAGAAATAATCTGTAGAGAGGGACAATTTATTACTGAGGAAGAGTAAGGGAGCATTGCTTGAGCAATGTCCTCGAGAAGGTGAGAATGGCTGGAATCCAGGACACAAGTGGGAGGACTGTCTTCAGGTAGGAACAGAGACAATTGGCTTCCTTTTAAAACTATCTAATGATAAGAATATCACAGGCTATGATAGCATTGTCTGGCAGCCTCTCTCAGTTTTCCTCCAAACCCTGTGAACAGAATTACTCTTCATATTTTCCTCCTTCTTTCCTCTCTTCTTCCCAGTGATCCCATCAACAGACTGCTTCTCTTTCCCCACTGGATCTTTCAATATTCAGTCTTATCCTCTTCTAACTGCATTTATGCTTATTGATTATTTATTTAAAATGAACGCCTTCTAGAACAATGGTTCTCAACTGGGGATGATTTGCCCCCAGAAGGCATTTGGTAATGATTGGAGATATTCTGGCTGTCACAGCTTGCAGGGGATATACTGCTGGCATCCAGTGGGTAGAGCTCAGGGATGGCTGCTAAATACTTTATAATGCACAGAACAGCCCCCCGTAGTAAAGTTATGCATCCTTGAATGTCTATTGGCTGTTGAGAAACCCTGTTTGAGAAGACACATCATTCTTTAACTAACGTTATTAACACTCATTGTCCTCTAAGCCAACCCTCTTGAAAGAGTAGCCTCCACTCATATTTTCTACTCTTATTTATTTCCCGTTAATCCTTTACTACAGCATGTTGATTTCGACTCCTATACCCTTATGCTCTCCTTTGGGATGACTCTCTCAAACCCCTGGCTTTAAATACTCCCAATACACAAGTGTTGCTCACATCTTTATATTTAACCAGTTCCACCTCCAAACCTCAGACAAGTGGGTCTAAGGGACAGCTGGCTAGGCATTTTTTCCCTTTCTTCGTTTCAAACACCTCTAACTGAACACATACAAACTGATCTCATCAGTTTAACACTGAAATGTACTCTTCCTCTTGCACATACCACTTTCTTCCCCTCTTTGATATTTTATTTCTCTCTTCATGGTCCACTCATTATTCCCACCCACTTACCTGGCATATATGCTTATTTTTAAAAATTCAGTTCAAGTTTCTTCATGGAAATCTTTCTGGATACCTCCAGCTGCCCAGAGCTGAGTAAGATGCCCTTCCTCTGTGCTCATTCTTTATGTCTCATTGTATCCTTCTCTTGATACATCAGTTATACAGTTTGCCATATGGTATTTGCACTTAGCTGCATAGGAATTAAAGTCTATGACATCGCATAATATTTTCCCCTAAGAATCCAAGATGGGTATTACTTGAGGGTTTGGATACAACCACACTGGACTTTCCCAGCTGCCTTCACAATATGACCTTAACTTTAATGTCCCATTTCTCTGTCCTTTCTCTCCCAAATACTGGGGTTCAACCTTAGATCTGTAAAAAGACTTCTCTAACTTAGTGTTCAGAATTCTAGACTGGCCCCCATGACCTTTGCTCCCTGATGTTACTCTAGTGATTATGTGACCTTACGTGGCAAATGGGATTTGCCCTTCTAATTAAGATCACTCATCAGTTAATTTTAAAATAAGAGATTGTTGGACTTCCCAGGTGGCGCAGTGGTTAAGAATCCGCCTGCCAATGCAGAGGACACGGGTTCGAGCCCTGGTCCGGGAAGATCCCACATGCCGCTGAGGAACTAAGCCCGTGCACCACAACTACTGAGCCTGCGCTCTAGGGCCTGTGAGCCACAACTACTGAGCCCGCGCGCCTACAGCCCGTGCTCCGCAACAAAGAGAAGCCACCGTAACGAGAAGCCTGCGCACTGCAACCAAGAGTAGCCCCCGCTCGCCGTAACTAGAGAAAGCCCGTGCGCAGCAACGGAGACCCAACGCAGCCAAAGATAAATAAATAAAAATAATAAAATAAAATATGAGATTGCCTAGGTAGGTTTATTCTAATTATATGAGCCCTTAAAAAGTTATGAGTTTTTTTCTGGCTGGTAGCAAAAGGGAAAAGTCAGAGACATAAGAGGTATGAGGGCTTCAAATGCCATTGCTAGATTTGAAGATGAAGGGGACCCCATGAAAAAGAAGGCAGGTGACCTCCAGGAGCAGATGGTGACCCCCAGGCCCACAGCCATCAAGGAAACCAGAAGCTCAGACCTACAGCCCCAAAGAACGGGACTCAGCCAACAACCTGAGTGGGATTGGAAACAGATTCTCCCCCAGAGCCTCTAGGTAAGAGCTGAACTTAGCTGACATCTTGACTTCAGCCTTGTGAGACCCAGAGCAGAAAATCCAGGCAAACCCACTGGAACTTCAAACCTAGAGAACTGTGAGATAATAAATGGCTGTTGTTTTAAGCTGCTAATTCTGTGGTGATTTTCTAGGTAGCAATAAAAAACAAATACCCTAAGCAAGCCCCAGCTCTCCCTTTACCTCAGTGAATGAATCACTCCTTATTCTACACCACAGTTCAAACAGCTAGTAGGATTCCTACATGTATCTGCTCCCTCAGCCACTAGCTTTTGTGTCCTAAAGATAGGTGGGCAGTGTATATTATTCACATAATAGCTAAGGAATAAATAAACAAAGGAGGTAAAAAATTTCATGTGACAGATAATTAGTTATACTATTGGTTTGGCTCTGTGGAAATAAACATTTATAACCTTAAGGAGGCAAATCAAACTATCTAACTAGCTTGTAAGGATAGACTCAGCCAGAGCCAGGATCCCTGACAACCCAATCTGATATAGCAGGAGAGCCTAAATGACAGCCTGGGGAAAACCAGGCAGTGCTGTGATATGCTTTGGGGTGGCTCAGTACACGCTCTTCTTGAAAAAACAGGCTCAACTGCAAGAGGAAGAAATGAGAAACCTTTGCACTATCCAATGCATTCAGTCAGGATATTCCACTGCAATATCCATGCCTCAATTCTTACCCTTCAAGAATAGACTGGCATTATTTTCTATACACAAAGATTTCACGTGTGTGGTTAAAAGTTCAATCCATGACCAGCGGTCCTTTTCTTGGAGTAATATAATCAGCAATGTCACCTTCAATTCTGATAAACCAAGATATAAATGGTAAAAGAGGTTGCAACCAAAGATGCCTCCTTTGTTTCCTTCTGTAAATCAAATACTGTGGATCCTGGTAAATTCAACCTATAATTTACAACCCAGGAGTAAAGAGAGAAGACTGACAGCTGAATGATTTTGTTTAAACTATACAGATTAGCCACTTGAAAGAATGTGTCTCTCATTTTAGACTAGGTCATATCAAAATGGAAAAGAACAAGACAGAGTAACCCAAAGGCATAGAGGAATTCTGCTTATCACACTGTGTTGCCTGTAATACTTCGCAATACAAACTGATTTGAAGAATAAAAGAAACACTTAATGCTCATTTACACACCTATGGATCTGACTTCAGAGATTACAAATGTGAAAAATAAAACCCTCAAGTAACTTTAAAAGACAGCACTTTAAGAATATTATCAGTTACATTTACTATGAGAGATTTAAGAGAGATTTAATTAATATATTCTTCTAGATTATATCATTACAATTGAAAAGACATAATTCTTCTGTCTTGAAGGACACACTATATTGCCAACGTTTAAAATTAAGTCATGATTTAATTATCCTAGCTTGTATGGGAAAGATTCCGTTAAAAAAAATAGATACCAGAACAAACTAGTAAATTATAGGCTACTTTCACTGATCTCCACAAGACTTCAAAGGGGAACAAATAAGCTTATGCTGCGCTAAACTTTGAGATTTTGTGATTGGTAACTAGTAGTAGGTGCACGACCTGTCTTAGTCTGACATACAGATGGTAAGAAAATGAGTATGGGTGAATATATAAACAGAAAACAGGATTAAAGCAGAGCAACAAACTAGTGTACTCACTTTTTTTATTTTCAGTATTTGTACACTCCACTGAGAATCAATTATAGTGATATGGTTTTTGTATTGTGGTTCTTATTTGAAAAGTTCATTTGTTTTTCCTTTCTTGTGCCTTTCTACTAGTTATATTCCTGTTTCATTTCTTTTCATGGAAAAGAGCTGTGCATTGTATGATAAAATAGGGATTATGATTACTTAATACAGAATAAAGTAACAAGATAGATGATTATTGAAGCCAACCAGAGAAAGGACTCAGGGCAGAAAGTATTTACTCTTCTATTTCCTATAATGATATATTTTCAAAAGCATTTTAGGGGCTTATATAATCACAAGTATTATTCTATTACAACAGCACTATTAGAAATGGTAATATTTCTCCCTGGCCGGAGACCCATTACAGTTAGTGTTTTCACAATCTACACTCTTTACAATGCTCATTTACCTGCAAATTTATTCTAAACAAGGCAAAGCTGACTGAATCTCAGAATCTAGACTTTATACCAGTGTCAAACGGTGAGTATTCATGTTGGACTTTCCTCTTTTAAAAGGTTGATACTCTATTCGTATTAATGTTATCATGTTTAATAAACTTGTTTATAGGATTTCATTTCAGATAACAAATTTTAAGTATCTGCTGAAGGCCTTAACTTTGTAGCCCACTGCACACCAAAAAAATCCACTTTTTGGGGGGGATTTTTTTTTTTTTCTTTTTTTTTTTTTTTGCGGTACGCGGGCCTCTCACTGTTGTGGCCTCTCCGGTTGCGGAGCACAGGCTCTGGACGCGCAGGCCCAGCGGCCATGGCTCACGGGCCTAGCCACTCCGCGGCATGTGGGATCTTCCCGGACCGGGGCACGAACCCGTGTCCCCTGCATCGGCAGGCGGACTCTCAACCACTGCGCCAACAGGGAAGCCCTTGCGGGGATTCTTTTGTACAATACGTTTTGAAGTGTGCTAAGGAAACATCAGTGAAATTATGTGTAGAGAGATTAATCAATACTAAAAATTTGTCAGCACCTTCTTACACATCTCAGGCCACTGCGTGAAGAACTTAATCGTATTACTTTATTTCTGACGTTTTTAACATCCTAAGTGCCTTAATTTCCATTTAGATTGATGAAAATAATTGTCTTTTTGGTTACTGTTAAAGAGGAATGCATGTAAGGATCCAACTTTCTCTAGTACATTTTAAAATTTTGTGAATTTACTAAGCATGATTTGTTAGACCTGCAATGGAAAACTACAAGTACAGGAGTGGGAAGATTATGATTTTAGAAAGGTGACAAAAGCAAAAGTAAACGAGGGCAGAAATCTGTTTTTTTTTTTCCAAAAAAAACCCAAAAAGGGCTTCCCCGGTGGCGCAGTGGTTGAGAGTCTGCCTGCCGATGCAGGGGACGCAGGTTCGTGCCCCGGTCTGGGAAGATCCCACATGCCGCAGAGCGGCTGGGCCCATGAGCCATGGCCACTGGGCCTGCACGTCCGGAGCCTGTGCTCCGCAACGGGAGAGCCCACAATAGTGAGAGGCCCGCGTACCGCAAAAAAATAGCATTCTATATTACAAAAATAACATAATTTCCATTATCTACATACATATTTATAGTTTGCTTTGAAAAAGCATCCTGCACGTCTTAGAAAACTGACAGTTAGTAGAAGTCTCTGTCAATTATATAACTTCAAATAGTAGCTCAAATATTTAGCAACCTCCCCAAATATCTAAAACTATACATGTGGTGAAAAGAATAACATCAATGAAAAGGAAACTAAGAGACAGAGCCAAGTAGGTTTTAACTGGGCATTGATGAAAGAATCTGTGTGTCTTAAAAATGAACCAGGAGGGGCTTCCCTGGTGGCGCAGTGGTTGGGAGTCCGCCTGCTGATGGAGGGGACGCGGGTTCGTGTCCCGATCCGGGAGGGTCCCGCGTGGCGCGGAGCGTCTGGGCCCGTGAGCCGTGGCCGCTGGGCCTGCGCGTCCGGGGACTGTGCTCCGCGACGGGAGGGGCCGCAGCGGTGGGGGGCCCGCGTACCATTAAAAAAAAAAAAAAAAAATGAACCAGGAGTGGCAGGTCGGGGCGAGGCATGGTAGCAAAATACCTGAAATACCCAGCTGCTTGAAGATAACAGCAGTGATGGAAGAAATATTGTTTTTTTCAATCTGAGAAAACAATGTAATTATAATTTACTCTAGGAGTCTTAGTGGAAAAGCACCTGCTTTCAGGAATATTTTCCACAAAAAGGACAGAAGAGAGTGACCTCAGTGGCAGCTGACCAACCACCAAGGCTAATTAGCTACTATCCTGTCAGTGGTACAAATCATTGTAAGAGCTGCAGGAGTTCTTTAAACAGGGGTGCCTGGGGCAGAAGGTGCTAATAACACCATAACCACAAACAAGGAGGCTTGAGGCAGCACATTGTCTCCTATGACTTTTGGCATCCAGGAACAAGGAAGGTGCTGGGTGACAGCAGAACAAAAGTCAGACGTTAGGTTTAACAATAAAGCATGAAGTAGAACTTTTTTTCCAAGCAATGTATCAAAGCAGTAAAACAAACATGTCTCAACTATCTGGGAAGGTATTAATTTTTTTCCAATAGTCTATAAAAAAAGAACTGCTTGTCTTGGTTGAATTTGTAAGGAAAAGTGTCAAGCCTCTTAAATCTTTTTGTATTCTTTGTGCTTCTTTTTGTTTAGATTGAAAGAAAGTGGTCAGGGGCAAACTGAATCCCCAAATTAGGGTGATCGCCTCTAGTTTCTGGTTAGCCTGTAAAATACAATCAGCATCAGTATATAAATGCCTCTGATACTTCCACAGGCTGTTTTTAGCTTTTTTGGTAACTTACTTCCCTTCATGTGTTCAAAATGGATAATTGCTTCTGTGGTTTATATTCTAGATTCTAATTACAAATGTTAAAATGAAAAACAAAAAGGTCTTGGTGTTGAAACAAATTCTCTTCAGTTTTTTAGTAACTTAAAGATGTCTTTGGGGGCTGAGAATAAAACTGGAATGATGAAACAGGAGAGAGGATGCATGAAGAGACGTCTGCAATCAGGATACAAGAAAGTGGAAAAAGAACCATTTCTGGAGTCAGGCTGACGTGAGTCTGGATGTAAGCTCCATCACTAGATAGCTGACTGTGGGCACACTGCCTATTTTTGTCCAACTTCAGTTTTTTAAACTGTAGTATGGGGATAATAATTTAGAGCTCTAATATTGTTCTTGGAATTAAATTACATTACAGCTTTGAAAGCTCCTAAAGGGTGCCTGGTCTATAGTCCTCATTTACTAAAATTCTCTAAGGAGAGCTCAACTAAGTCTGCACAGAGATAATAATGTTATGCTTAGTTATGGAGGAAGCTGGTGGCCTAGGACACACTTAGGAAAAGAATTTCCCGCACCTAAGTTTGAACAAGGGAAACATTCTCTTCTGCCTAGATTAAATTCTAGGATGAGAATCATTACCAGAGAGAAGCAAAAGGAAGGAGGCATTGAAAAAGAAACAAATAGAAGATGCAGTCTCAGTTTATTAATTGTGCTATTTCCGTGTTCTTTTATCTCTGATATTTGGAGGACAAGAAAAGAGGGTATTTATCCGGAACACAAGGAGGATTCCTGGACTGTGGGTTCATAGGGGTGAGGATGTAAATATGATGTTCAAATAAAAGATTCTAAAGTTAAATTACTATGAAAATAAATTCCAAGGCACAAGGAGAAAATGTTATGGCAGAAAGGGAAATCTGTATGTGTTTTTATCCTTCAGTTGGGGTCTTTATTCAATCATGTACTGGACAAATATTTTTGAGTGTTTACCATATGCCAAGAACTTACTGGGTTTTAGGCACTGCAGATGGAGAACTAATCAGACAGACAGAAATCCTTGCTCTCATGGAGCTTACATTCTAGGGGAGGAGTATATAAGCAGCACACAAAATAAACAAGTGATGTAAAACACTAGACAGCGATAACTGCTATGGAAAAATGTAAAGCAAGGAAGTGGGATGGGGAGTGCCATGTTGGGGGTGGGAATAGTCACTGAAATTTTATATAGGGTGTTCAGAGAAAGGTATATGTGAGTAAAGACTAAAGGAAGTGAAGGACCATGCTATGCAGATAATTTGCGGAAGAGCATTGTAAGAAGAAGGAACAAACAAGAACTAAGTGAGATCAAGCACCCTAGGTAGGAACGTATCTTCTGTGCTGGGAGAACAGTCAGGAGGCAAGTGTGGTCAGACCACAGGAATGAGGGAGGAAGTGGCCAGCGCAGCAGTGGTGGAGATGACAGGCCAAGTCTTGCAGGGCTTTGCAGGCCACTCTAACTACTGGGGATTTTCTTCTGGGAGAGACTGAGGGCCATTGGAAGGTTCTGAGGGCCATGCTCTTCCACTTTAATTGGTTCACATTGGCTGCTTTGTTTTGCAAAGACAGTAGGCTTTAGGAAATAATAATAATACTTTTCAGGGTACAAACTGAAGGAAGAGTCAACAGGATTTGCTGGTGGATCAGATATAAGGTGTGAGAAAAAGAGCACAGTTAAGGATGAAAATCCAAGGATTTTTCTATGTAGAAAGAATGCTCCATTCATTTTCTTGATTTAAAGTTAGTACCTGGACAATTCTCAAATAATTCTGGTATATATTTTCATCTTGTCAGTCAGGGGTTCTCATTTTATGGTCCCATAGACCCTATCACATAAGATTCAAATTTTCCATTTGCCCATCACTCTCATTAGACACTGTTTCTCTTGGAAACAAGGAATATGAATTATTCATTTTCATTTTCTCAGGGCTGGTACAGGGCCTGACACACACTGTCTGGTTATGGTGAATAATAAGTGCATGAATAATAATTATTATTATATAATTATAATATTATATAATCACATATTATATTTTATATATTATATAATATAATTACATTATTATTAGAATAATAATTATTATTCTAATAATAATAATAGAATAATAAACACTTTTATTCATTTTGGCCTTCTAGCATCTGAAACCATTTCTAAGTTGTGGGAAGACTCATCAATGAGTCTTGGTTGATAATCAAAGACTGTCTGACTTGCAGAAGGTAAACATGTTAAATATCTGCTTCCCCAGCTTCCTTTGTGTCCTGGGTCCAGATGTGTGATCTGGGGTCCTCCTTGCAGAGACAGCCGTAGAGAACGCAGCCTGGAGAGTTAGTACACATGATGCAGGGGACGGTTAGCATGTCCTTTTCTTAGCTGCTCTTTCCTTATCAGATTAGTTCTGAGGTATGGCTTTGGGTGAAATTCTTGCTTGCTGAGTCCTATGCTTCGTTCTCTAAACTTCTCAACTGCACTATGAGTTACCCAATATCCTTTCATAACTTATTTCTCCTTAAATAGCCAAACTTGGCTTTGTTACTTGGAATGAAGAATCCTCACCAATGCAGTGCTCAATAAATAACCATTTAATGAAACAATAAATGTCACATCCCACTTTTCAAAATGTATATGCATTACCCTGAGATGGAATAGAAGATAGTGGTTTGCAAATCCCCACTTCTGTCTTCCTATTTGTCACTTGCAAAAATATGGAGGAGCATATTGAAGGCAAAGAATGCAGCTCAGGTGGGATTTGATAGGAAGTAGATGAGAAGTAATGGAAATCGTTTCTGATTTCGGGGTCACTGACAATTTGAAAATCTGATAAATTGTATGGATTCTTGCCATACAAAATTGCATATAAGCAAAAGCACAGACTTTTTTCATGCAGTTTTAATGAGATCAAATCCTTTGGCATCCTCTCTCTTTGATAAAATTTTATATAGTTTTCAATAACACATTTTAAAAGGTGAAATAAATACTAGACTAAATCTGTTCTTACAATGCTGCTTTACACACATAATTAACATGACGATAATTTCAAATTTATAGCTAATACGATAATCAGTTTCATAGTAATGAAATTGCATTTACTTATTGTGATATTCCCAGAGAGAAAGTAAACCAGGAAAACAGAAATAAATAGTTGAATTTCTCTAGGTACTATATTGATATAAAGATATTAATATTGTGAAAACCAAAGATAAGGGTACATGAATTAAAGTTTGAAGTGCTAAATCAATGCTAAAAATTAATACCAACTAAAGAATAGATTCTGAGATTTGTACAGATTATTAAAGATCATCCAAACCAATGCCATTATTTTATAATAATGGGTTTCAGAGAAGCTAGGTCAATTGCACAATGTCACCCAACCAGTCATTACTTATAAAGGAAATCCTTTCATTAGACCAGTCATTTTAAGACAAAAACATCATATTACTATTTGTTCAAATGAAATTTTATAGCCAAACCCATGCATGTGAATCAGATAAAAGCGGAGTTGAAGAGGAAGACACTGACGGGCCTGCCAGTCTTCTCCATGAGGAGCATGGTTTGAAGGCTCTGCACTCTATCAACTCTGTCTTCTGGCATTAATATGCAATAATAGTTAAAAAATAATTGCCCTAGAGATATCATACTAAGTGAAGTAAGTCAGACAGAGAAAGACAAATATCATATGATATCACTTGTAAGTGGAATCTAAAATATGACACAAATGAACTTATTTAAAAAGCAGACTCACAGACATAGAAAACAAACCTATGGTTACCAAAGGGGAAAGGGGGAAGGGATAAATTCGGAGTTTGGGATTAGCAGATACAAATTACTATGTATAAAACAGATAACAAGGTCCTACTGTTGGACCTTGTTAATATAGTACAGGGAACTATATTCAATACCTTGTAATAACCCATCACGAAAAAGAATATATAGATATATAGATATATGTATAACTCAATTACTTCTGCTGTACACCAGAAACTAACACAACATTATAAATCAACTATACTTCAAGTAAAAATAATAATAATGGCCTATATGTGTGAAGGCTCCATGCTAAGTGCGTTCAAAAATCTCATCTCACTCATCTTTCCATCAAACCTATACAATGAGTACAAATCAAGGAGTAGAGCTATTAAGAACCTGCACAGGGAAATAGAGTGACAGGGCTAGAACCTGAACCCAGAGATATGTGACACCAAAGCCTGTTCTCTAAGTCACTAGGCTGCAAAGACCTTCAATTTAAAAATGTTATGCATTTTAATAGACTTTATTGTTCTGTTCTATATTCACATTTTTCTTGCCTCTCGAAGTCTGTAAAATGTGCTCTTAAACAGGAAGAAAATGATAAGATTAGAAAGTATTTTATCAGTAAAAAATCTTTTATTGATTTCTGTTGTAGTTTAGATAATCACAGACATAGATTATTATCCAGACAGTTCACAAAACAGGAAGAGTACTGGAAATGATTCCTCTGATTCATCAGTACATGTGGGCCTAGCCTATGACTTGCTATTTGGAACATTCTTCTAAGCCATTGATATTTCTAGAATTCTAAGTGACAACTAAGCATAGGAAATCAAGAGTTGAGACCCTTCTGGGGTTATGACAGCACCATGATGGCAAAGACATTTCATCTCTCTGAGTCAGTACAGACTGATTGGTAGTGATTATGTTGTGATTGATTAGCAAAGTCTGAAATGGTCTTGGAAGGAGAGGTGACATCACCAGAGCCATGTGTCTAGCTATTCTGTATAAACCTTATGTCATTCATTTGGGCTTTACCAGTCTACAGAGACACTGTAGTCGTTATTATTTAGTATTAGGAGTTTGTCAATCTGTACTTGGAAGCTGTCAGGAATAACTGATATAAAAATATGTAACACATAGTACAGCACCTGGCCTATAACAATATATTCAATCAATTATACCTATTATTATTTTATTTTTTGTAAGAAACATCTAAATAAGCTACAAAACTTTTATCGATGTCTTACTTCTGCACAGAATTATATAACAAAAGTGCCTGTCATTCAAATTCCCCACTCCGTCCCCAGAGTTCTCCTAAATACATTTTTTTTCTTGAGAGCTGATGCTCCCTAGGATTTAGTGATTTATTGGACATCAAGGTCAGCCAAGCAGTCGACCCGTTTCCTCCTGTAAATTCCAACCAACTGCTAGCAGACACAGAGAACCACATGACAAGCCGATACAGCACTGGCTTTGCTATTGTCACATGCAACAACAGAAAACTCAGGCCTTCTACCTCAAACCAAATGGACCATTGCGATGAAAAAGTTCTGCCTGAGCTACAGGCACATAGGAAGCAAAGGGGATGGGAAATGCTTTGCTTGAGAAAAAGGCAAGAGAGAGAAGGAGAGAGGGAGTGAGAAGGAAGAGGAGTGAGAATGAGAGTGAGAATTGCAGACGATTGCTTTCTACTTTTAGTTAAAGGAAATTCAGCCCATTCTTGGGGCACGGCCCAGTGGATGTTAGGTTCCTCAATCTCACCAACAGGTAAGTCCCCCCATCTCCTCTTCAGGGAAGGCTAAGTAGGGAGATGTATCATAAACGTTCACTTTAATATCTTCTCTCCTGGACAGTGGATGAGAAGTCTCAATCTCTTTATGAAAATATGAGATGAAGGACATGTGCTCTATCCCAAACATGACCCCCAGCCTATGACTTTAGATGATTTTATACTCACTCTCAGACAAATTGTATGTCCTCTGTCTCTTCTCCTAGTACCTCAAAATCAGACCACGCATTCAAACCAGTAAACGTATATTGAACCCCTATTATGTACTTAGGTGGAGAATGGTAGTTTCTTCACATAAATCAAACACATGTATTAAAGTAATTCATGCAATGGAATCTTCAGAGGACACTATTATGATGTCTCACTGTAGGAATTCTTAACTGATTTGCTTTTTCAAAATTTCATACTATAGAGAGTGACTGCAGTGATATATCTAAACCTCTGAATTTTGCTCAATGATCTTATTCACAAAAGGCTGAAACTGGCACTTCGTCATTACGATTTCAGACTTGAAATGAGCAGAGCAGGCTGCGGTGCTATGTACTCTGACATCACAGTTGTCAGGCACTGCAACTAAATTATAGAGTGAATGGCAGGCTTATCTAAGGACTTTATTATTTTTTTTTTTTTTTGCTTCTTCAGTTGAAATACTCCCTAAGGGATGGTTTTCTTATCTTAATGGTTTAAACATGCATTTGCTTCTATTAATGCTAATAAATCTAAGTCTTCACATCCTAGCCTATCACAATGAAGTTAAACTCGTAGCTTTAAATAAAGATGTATTTTTCAAATATTATAAATGTTTAGCTGCTAATGAACCAATGTTTTATAAAAATAAGCAGAAAACTAAAACAAACTGGGAATATATTACCTTCTCTTACAGAGAATCTAAAATCTTCTTAAATGGTGATTGATTCTTACCTTCAATCTGTTCAGGGAAAGGCAGAGGGGCAATGTGACCAAATTTTTCAATTTGAAGGAAAGATTTACAGTTCTTCATGTATGATTGTTGATTTAGGTGAGAGGGGCCTGGTGAAGGTCGTATGACAGATGCTAATATATTAATACAAGTTTAAGTTCAATTTAAATATAAAGAAGGGAATGAAACTGAAATACACTTTCATTTTTCTAACAGTGACTATTATCTGATATGAAAAGGGCAAATAATTCAAATGAATCCACATTTCAAAAATTAAGGCTTTCTTTGTCAAATTTGCCAGTGCAATTTAGAACATTTTTTAAAACTAGTAATTCATGAATCAAGGTGGTGATCTAATAATTAGTAAAAAGTAAACTGGAAAAGATAAAAGTATTGTATTTATTTCATGTCGGGCCAAGAATAAAAAGTAGCTATACACTGGGGAAAAAAAACAGTCTTATAAATACAATCATACCCATATGAAAACCTGAAATAACGTAAGATGCTCATAAGTATTCAGATGGGAATACTAATCTTGCTAATTAGAAGTAAAATGTCATATTTTATGACAAGGTCTAAGAGTAGAAGAAATGATAGAGATTTATAGTTTCATCTTTTAGGAGGTTTTGAACTGCAGGTAACAATATCCAACAAAAAGTAACTTAAGCAAAAAAAAATATATATATATATTATTCTCGCAGTACAAGACATTCATAAGAATGGAGATACAGGGCTGGTACACAAGCCTAAATATTTATAGCCACTGAGTGATTCTCTTGACCTTCTTTTCAGTTGCAAGAAGCGCTAAGCATTGCATCATCACATATCAATATCTAAAATTAGGGGAAAAACTGGGCCTCCTTTAACACATCTTTTTATTTATTTATTTTTGCCAGTGTAGCAAATTAAAGACCCAGAAGGCATTTCTTCTAATCCTGTTGGCCAGAACTAGGTTATATAATCCATCCTTGCCTTCAGGGAGACCAGGAAAGTGACTATCACACAGAAGGGCTCTCAGAAAGGAAGTGGGTGGGAGAGGCTTTGTGTAAGCAACCTACGGGGTATGGCATGGTAGCTATGATGTGGGCTGTGGTGCCAGACTTCCTAGCTTTGAATCCCAGCTCATCCATTTCCAACCTGTGCGATCTCGAGTAATTATTTAACCTCTTGGAGTTTCAATTTCCTCATCTATATAAATGGGGATAAAACAGTATCAAACTCGGGCTTCCCTGGTGGCGCAGTGGTTGAGAGTCTGCCTGCCGATACAGGGGATGCGGGTTCGTGCCCCGGTCCGGGAAGATCCCACATGCCGCGGAGCAGCTGGGCCCGTGAGCCATGGCCGCTGAGCCTGCGCGTCCGGAGCCTGTGCTCCGCAACGGGAGAGGCCACAACAGTGAGAGGCCCGTATACCGCAAAAAGCAAAACAAAAACAAAAACAAACAAACAAACAAAAAAACAGTATCAAACTCAATTAAGGAGAGCTATTACTTATAAAATATATGCTTACAATTTATATAGTGAAACACTGCATTATTTGATTAACTGCCCTATAACTTCGAATCTCTTTGAGTCTTTACAGAATTAGAACCAGGTACATCAAATTTTGAGAGCTGCAGAATACATTAGAAAGGCATGTGAAATTATATTAATTCAATTTCAATGGTCTCTGATTAATAGCTGTATTAGACTCCTAGTCAACTCCAAGATATTTGCTTTGCCATCCCCCATCTCCCATAACAGTAGAAACTGAGTACAGAGCCAACTCATAGTTAGCCTATGAGTATAAGTGAGTTAGAAGCTAGAATCCTGCCCTAACTCCCCAACTTCATATGATAATATATTTGTATCTATAAATATGTAATATACAAATGCAATATTGCAACTCTTCCTTGCTTTAACATTGGAACAATTACACTCTAACCAAACTGAGATATTACAAAAAAGTATCAAATTCATCTCTGCCCTTAAAATGCCTATGATCTAGTTGAAGAGTCAAATTCAACATGAAACTAAATAAATGTAGCGTTAAATTCTATTGCACTGAATCTGGTTGTGAGAGAGTTGAGACAGCGATTAGGGTGGACTAAAAGCAGTATATAAGAATCAGGAGGTGATGGAGCTTAAACTGCTCCTCAGATGGGAAAGACAAAAGATCAAAGCCCCCAGGGCATGATGAAGGATGGCTGGGCGTACTGACTAGATGGAGAATTGTAGAAATAAAATGAAATACTTATTTTGAAAAAGATTGGATTAAATTAATATTTACTGAATGCTTACTATGGGCCAAGCCAGAGTTAAATGATAAAAATGAAGAATCCAGTGGAAATGGTCAAGCAATTAGACTGAATGGCTGTGTTGGATTAAGAGAGGGAGAAGTAGATAAAAAATTGTATATGGATTAGTTAATGAGTCCCATTCTTGGTTATTCACTGATATTTAGGCATTAAGAGTCCTCTAAAATAATTATATAACATATGTGTTACACTGATATCCTTTTCCCTAATATACAATAAAACAGAATAATCATAGCAAATATATTTTGAAAGAGCATAATAATAAAACAAACGTGAGAACTGATTTATGTTTCTTCCAATACAATATCTACCATATTTATAATAAGATAATATCGATAATGAACATTTACTGGACATCTCCATGAGCTAAGTACTCTTAAAAGTGCTTTAAAGTTATTAATCTTATGAGGTAGAAATTCTAATATTCTCAATTAATCAGTAAGGAAACTGAGGCCCAGGAATGTTAAATTACTCACCCAAGATGACAAAGCTGCTAACCAGTAGAGCCAATCTGTGAACAGTCTGGTTCCAGAGACTGTCCTTTTAACCACTACTCCATATTTGATTTATGAAATTTAAAATGAACACAGAATCCAAGTATTGAAAATTTGCCAATATATAGTCCATCCCGAAATTTTACAGTAAGACAAATATATATTATTGTTCTTCAATAATGGATTTTCTTATTTGTTCACAAAAAAAAATTTGTTTTTAAAATTTCAAATTCCTACTAAGATGTTCTCCAAGTATGACTGTAATTTGTGTCCAAATTCTGATTTTCAAAGGGGAGTATCTGTTAAAGAATATCGCAGTTTTTGCTTTTTATTTGGTGTTATCAAGGATAACAGAATCAATTTTACTGTAAATACAATGTATGAAGAAAGATGTTCAACATCAATGCTCTAGTCATTCAGCCTGACATTTCTTTCTGAAGTGGGCAGAAAATTAAATTGTCTCAAATTAGAGGAGGAAATCACACACCACGAAAAGTAACATGTCCAATGACAGTTGAGGTCATGCTTCCACTGCAGTATGTGTGAATTTTACCATATGAGTTTCATTGATGGTAATGGGAATTGTGCAATCGCCCTTCTTAATGTGCCCTGAATGGTTACCCATTAACATCCTTAAAATACCAAATTTTTCCCGGTATTTTATGTTGGTTTTATAGTATGACATCGTTATTATGTATTTGTTTGAAAGGCTGAAGTTTACTTCCGTAAGTTTCCTTGGTTTTAATTTTTTTAGCTGTTCTCACCCAACCACCCCCAACCCCAACCAGCAGCCCGATATTCTAGATCTTGACTCTTTTGAACTGCTCTGGGCTTTAAAATAAGCACTGAAAATTAGAATCCATTAGTCATTTTTTCAGTGTCCAGATTTTTACAGCAAACATTTTCTGAGACCTATTGGAGACCCCAGTGTACTCTGCAGGGGTCCTTAGTAAATAAGAAAAATCAGATGCCTTTACTTTAAAGGGCTACTGTCTGGTAGAGAAGGTAAGATATGAAAATGGCAAGTCTAGGCAATAACTAAGTCAATATATTGCCTTTATGAAAATTAGTAAAAGGTGCTTCATACCTAGGATAGAAACTGCTAAATGTTAAAGGTCTAATAAGATTAGAGAGCTTAGATTTAACCTCTACCTTGACCTCTGGTGGGAAGAAGATGGGAGAGGTAGGGAGGGGTGACCTCCGGGAAGTGAGTAAGTTTCAATACCACTCATTGTGAGCCAGGAAGGACAAAGTTAAGTGGAAATAATGCATATAAAGCAATTAGCAAGACTGCCTGGCATGTGTAGGTATTCGATGAATATGAATTGCCTTGGGAATTCAAAAGGAAGGGGAAATCTCTTTGAACTAGGGATTGCGGTAATTTCATTAAGGCACCGTGAGTCAGTGTATGAAGACATAAGGGACATTTCAAGCCAAGGAAACAGCATGAATAAGGAATGAAGGCAGGAAGGCAAGTGAAGTTCAAGAACAGGTCTCACCTTGAAAGGGAGTAAAGCACTCCCACTGAAGGTTCAGAAATGGGTGGGGCATTTTCCTTTGTCACTATGACTGAGAGGTGCTGTTGGCATGGACTGCACTAAAGCCAAGGAGGCTAAAGGTTCTTTAATTAGTGCCGTACAACAAAACCCCCTGCAAGAATGCCAAAAGCAATCCAGTTGAGGAAAACTGAAGGATACAGTCTATGAAACGAAGCAGTAAGAAATGAAGTTGGAAAGCGGGCTCCAATTTCATGCTGGACATCAGATGCCATGCAAATAAGTGTGTCTTAATTAGCAGACTTTTTGTCTTTTTCAACGGGGTGTCTTTGAAAGTTTTGTAATTGAGGAATGATATGATGAGTCTTTGAAAGCGTTGAGAATAAGGAATATTATGATTCAACAGGAGGAATTTGGCACTCATCAGCAAGGTGAGTGAGTTGGGAAAAACTGGCAAAGGGGAGGTGAGTCAGGTGGAGTTTATAAGCAGTGAGAAGGAACAGGAGAGGAATAGCGGCAAAGCCAATTTCTCCATGGAAAGAGGCTGTGGCCCCAATCTCTTACTCATATTCTCTTCCTCTGTAGGAGAACTCATCTTCCCCCCACCCACCCACCCTTGGAAATCGTTAACCAGTGAGACATTCAAGTTTTTCTGAGGGCTTAGGACCTGAGAAGGGGAGGAAAATCCCATCTAATCTTTCAAAGCCAGAATTTCTTCTACCTAACTCTTTAGTCTGTCACAGTAACATTGCCTTGAGAGAGATAGTGGGAAAGCAAGCATCAGAAACGCAATTTCAGCAGCACGCCTCGCCCTGATTAGCTGTTAAAAGCAAGCACAGGAGCTGCTGCTCTGGGGCGACACACCTGAGGTTGTCTGTCAAACCTGACACAGCTCCAGTGCTTCATGACTAAGAGCTACTAGCCCAGAAATACTTGGAAGTGATAGAGTGAGTCACACACACACAAGCATGCACACATCTGTATGCACAGTCTTGTATACCCTTTCTCTCCCAGACCGAAATAAAGGTGGCCAATTAATAATCCTGAAAACATTTATGGACCTTAAATTTCTTCTTTTACTTTATCTTTAAAAACTCAAATAGCCTTAGACTGTTTCTTCCTGAGTTTGCTTTAAAGCAAAAACTGGAAATGATGGACACACATGGCCAGCCTCACCAGCCAGCTCTGTACAGAGGGCACTGACGGCTATGTACAGTGTGCTCTTAGAACCAGTCACAAGACTATTTTGTGTTCTAGAAAATGTTCTGTGACTTCTTAGATGTGTGTCTATAAAAATTACTTGATGTGTGTTATATTAACACACCCAGCAATTAATTCCTTTCCAGCTATGCAAATCATGATATTCCATAGGTTAATTACATGTTGCTTCAAAAAAGATTTGCTGTTTTCTTTTTTCACTCTGCTGACTTTTAGGTTCCCACTTATATTTTTGCATAGCATTTGGTATTTTATAAAATTCGTTAAAATCTCTACCTATTATTTGCCTTCTCAATTAAAGAAAGGTTTAATTATTTAATCCAATAAAAGGAGGAGGTGAGTTTGCAACTCTTGGTTCTACATCAAGAGTTGCAAACTCAGATCCACAAATTTAAGATAACAGGTTGCAGAGGGAATGGTAGTAGACTAGGAAAAGCACACTGAACTAAAGGTATTGGCATCCAATGCTGTTAGCCATCACCATGCTGGAGACACACAATGTATGTACTGACTGCATTAGACCCACGGACTGCAAGCCTGAGATCCCAGACCATAATGCTTCCTTCCTTCATTTCTTTAATTGCTAATGGGGGATCCACATAGTACAGTCCGTGGTAGATTCTCTTTTTTAGTAACAGGCAGCGTGCCCTGATGCTGGAACTTCTGAACTTCCTCTGTGGAATCTGGAAAAGAGCTGTGGTGTGCAGTCTCTGTTTCAATTGGAAGAAAGTATATGCCAGGGTCTGTGGCACTTTTTAACCAAGAACTAGGACTTGTCCTTGATTCTGAATGAGTTTCCCTGGATGTCAGTTAACCAAAAGGAAAAGATAAGAAGTGGAAACTAGGAAGAACTTGCTTGGATATCACCTGGCTGCCAACCTGCTGGTAGTTTACACAAACCCACAACAATAGTCAAGGTGCCAGAAAGAAATTTACAGCCATGGGCAAACTGTAGTAACCATAAATCTTGAGCACATGCATTATTTTCTGATAAGCTGATTCCCTGAAGCACCATGAGATTTCCCCTAATTAATTTTAGTTCCATAACTAACCATTTGTTAAACTCACTCAGCAATTAGTTGTTGTCTAACTAGGTGTAGGAAAAACGTCTACAGGTTAATTACATGTTGCATAAAAGATAATTTTTTGTCCCATTTTCTCTGGTTTGCCTGTTAGATACCCATTTATTTTTACAAGTCATTTATTATCTTATAGACTGTTACAGAGTTCATGTTTGCTCTTTACATAAAGAAAAAGTAAACAAAGCCCACCCTGCCATTTGTTTCCAGAATTAGAAGTAAACCCCTACTTGGAAAAATGAGCCTCAAAGTCAAAGAGCTACTTCCTGAAGAACAAAATGAATAGGATTGTGCCCACTTGTTGTGCAACAAATAAAAGAAATATATATTAAGGTCCTACTGTGTGCCACATACTCATATACCTCTGATGTTAATCATAATACTAAATTTCACACTAATTTCATTCTCCTAACAGCTTTTAGGCATATTTTATTAAAATAGGTGAACAATTTGTATAACAGAGAAGTTACATAACTTGGACAATTTCACAAAACTACAAAGAAAAGACTCAAGATTCAAATGCAGGTCCCTCTGGTACTACGGAACATTGTTTAATTTCAAAATATCTGTGAAATTATCCTTTTATTCACTAACTAGTTTTGTCTTTCCAAAGCCAGGCAATTGGTTTGATGTATTTTGTCTTCCATGAAATTGCTAGTTGTAGTGTAATGTGAGGTGCTCTTGTATTATTTTATTTCCATGTGCCATCAGTGTGCATAATGGAAGTTGAATCAACAGCACAAAGGCTCTGACTACTTCTCACTCAACTGAAAGATTACTACAGACACAGAAAAAAGACACCCTCAAAATTTGAGCATTTTTGGTTACTTGCTTATTGAAAAACTGTCCTTGATGTTAAAGATATTTCTTTTTTGCAAAGACAGAATAATTAGATATATCTTCAGAGAATCCCGGAAAATGTAACCCAGGAAAGATGTAACCCGGAATATATTAATCCCGGAAAGATGTAACCCAGGAATATATTAAAGCTCACCAGGATCACAGAAACCCTGAGATTCAGAAAATATTTCTGCACTCATTTCAGGAGGATGCGTAGGCAAGCACAATTCAGTGTGCGAGAGGTCAGGGAGGGAGCTGGTTATACAGGGAGCTCTGGAAGCACCTCTCTGGGACGAATATGAATGAAAATAAATGAGAGACAGAAGTTCTAAGTACACATTTGGGGTTAACTACTCTCCTTTTAAAACATTTTGTTAGTATTTTGTTACCTGCCTTCATTCCCTCAATTTCTGTACAGCAAAGTGAATTCAGAAACCTACAAGTAACTAAAGAAAACCTTGCTTTCTACGTGGATGAATAAAATGAAATAAATTCTTGCATTTTTGAAAATTGTTCACCACCTCTCATCTGAAATCACTAGCCATCTGTTTTGATTTTGTAAACAGCCTCATCTAAAAGTCAAATATTAAATTGTATTTTATTCCTGTTACTCTTCCTTCCCTAGAACATGAGTACAAAATATGATATTTGTTTTCAACAATTCTTTAAGGAGGACTGACCAAGATCACTGAGCTAGCTTAAGAATTTCTTTTTCTATACTGAGTCCCAACGAATATAATCCTATACTGAAAGTAAACATGATTCCAGGAAACCTAGAATTCAATTACAATTTGGTATGGTTTATTTGATGATATATCAAATGGAATTCCTTACTATCCAACACTCAGTACGTTTACAGGAGATTGAAAAATAATGTTGCATGATGATGAAGGCATCACTATAAAATCCTCTGTGCCTTCTGAATCTTCAAAGATTGGATTATGTTTAAAATAGTATGAATTACGAATGCTATTTGTGCCATTCTAACTTCTGGTTTGAGTAGAGATTCTAAGAGGTAAATAAAAGCACCCCGACGGGCACACACACATTCTTTTTTGGCAAGGTAGCATGAAAGAGAGAACCCGGAAGAGGCTATGTAGGAAATAAGTACATTCAACCTCATTATCAGGTTTGTATTTTCCCTGAAAATCTGTATATAGGAAATACCTGGAGAATCAATGAGGAAGGTCAATTTTTATGATATAATTTCAGGAGTCAGGTTGTGGGAAAAACAGGTGAATGCATAAACCAAGATTTTAAATTCTAAAGAGGAGGCCTTGTCAGTACTTTTATACCCAGGTCTACCACGCTGACCAACACAGAACAGGGATTCAGTTAATATTTAGCATTTATTTGATAATGATGTATAAATGATTGAACTGATGCTGAAGAATGGAAATTCAAGTATTTCTCAGAATTTTATGTTAATGCACCTACATTTTTTTTTTTTTTTTTTTTTTTTTTTTTTTCTGTACGCGGGCCTCTCACTGTTGTGGCCTCTCCCGCTGCGGAGCACAGGCTCTGGACGTGCAGGCTCAGCGGCCATGGCTCACGAGCCCAGCCGCTCCGCGGCATGTGGGATCTTCCTGGACCGGGGCACAAACCCGTGTCCCCTGCATCGGCAGGCGGACTCTCAACCACTGCGCCACCAGGGAAGCCCAATGCACCTACTTTTATAGAGCCAAGATGCATCTGAGTTTGGAACTCAATTGTTCCTCCCACAACTATTATTTTTATTACATATTTCAAAACAAAACACTAGCTGAAGATCCTCTGACTCAAAACCAATTAAATCCTATTGTAATTGGTAGGCTCTAGATCCTGAGAAAAATTTATTTCAATTATTTCCTTAAACATGGCACCTGCAACATATATTTGAAGCACAGTATACACTAACTTCCCCTAAAAGGCAATTCAAAGTTCAATGTCTTTCAAAACGTAATGTCTGCTTTCTTAATTAAGTGGAGGTTTGATTCTGTCAACCCAATATTTCATGTATGGGGCAAAGCAGTATCAGGTACGGCTATTCCGCTACTGACCTTCTTGAACTAAGACCCAGCCACCGTGAACACGATTTAAGTTTAAGAACAGGGTTCTGACATGAATAAGAAGGTAAATAAACATCTGTGAATTGAGTAGTGCATGAATGTTATGGGGGGAAAAAAAGCTGCTTAAAACAATATAATGTGGTTTATAATTTCAATAACTATATATAAATAAATTGAAAATGAACAAAAACAAGCTATGAGTCAGGCTGAATGTATACAATAAAATTGTATTGTTTCTCTAAGGAATTTATAACACTTTCACTTATAAGAGCACTAAATAAAAAAGTTGATTAACATGTCATATTTTTCCAGTGTAAAAATTAGGCATATGGAACTTCTCATTGTTCATTGTTAGTTTCACTATTTTGCAAAATATAATGATATAACACACAAGAAAATGTAACATAATCATAAATTCAAATCTCAGGATTGTAAGGACCTTAAGTATATTATTTATAATTGAAGCTATATATTCTCTTTTTTTTAAACATCTTTATTGGAGTATAATTGCTTTATAACGGTGTGTTAGTTTCTGCTTTATAACAAAGTGAATCAGCTATACATATACATATATCCCCATATCTCCTCCCTCTTGCGTCTCCCTCCCACCATCCCTATCCCACCCCTCTAGGTGGCCACAAAGCACTGAGCTGATCTCCCTGTGCTATGCGGCTGCTTCCCACTAGCTATTTTACATTTGGTAGTGTATATATGTCAATGCCACTCTCACTTCGTCCCAGCTTACCCTTCCCACTCTCCGTGTCCTCAAGTCCATTCTCTATGTCTACGTCATTATTCCTGTCCTGCCCCTAGTAGGCAGAACCTTGTTTTTTTCAGAACCTTTTTTTTTTTTTTTAGATTCCATATATATGTGATAGCATACGGTATTTCTTTTTCTCTTTCTGACTTACTTCACTCTGTATGACAGACTCTAGGTCCATCCACCTCACTACAAATAACTCAATTTCATTGCCTTTTATGGCTGAGTAATATTCCATTGCATATATGTGCCACATCTTCTTTATCCATTCATCTGTAGATGGACACTTAGGTTGCTTCCTGGTTATTGTAAATAGAGCTGCAATGAGCATTGTGGTACATGACTCTTTCTGAATTATGGTTTTCTCAGGGTATATGCCCAGTAGTGGGATTGCTGGGCCGTATGGTAGTTCTACTTTTAAGGAACCTCCATACAGAGGTTCCATTTTTAAGGAACCTCCCTCACCTGGCAATTTGTAGACACAGTCCTGCAGGAGAGTCGGGTGAAAGCTCATTGAGATTGAGTTTCTGCCACTTGATGGAACTGGGGCCCAGAATACAAATTAAGTTCAGCTAGAGAAAAATATAGAAAACGGTGTTTTTTGCATGCTTGAACACCTGAGCTTATACACTGAGACTTCTCTCTGCTACGAGTCTATGAATGACACACAGGACAACTCTTATTAATCAAATATTGCATTCTAATTATTGTATTTACATAATCTACCTAATTATTTTTAACTTCTAATCTCTATTTCCTAACTAAACTACATATTATCATTATTTTATGTATAGATTACCCTTCATCCCTGAATCTTAGTACATATTAATATCTACCATGAAACTATTTGTCTACCCGGGGTTTCCTCTCTACCTTTTTTTTTTTTTCTTATACTCCCCTTAAGCTTGTCAAAGTGACGAAGGCCAATTTTTACTGGAAATAATGTAATCTTTTTATATGTAACAATAGTTTATCCATCTTAGAAGTATAATAAAGTTTGATGGTCTTCCCTTCTTTTATTGTTTATGTTTCTCTTTATTTTAGTTTCAAGCACTGTAATTTTCCAGTCTGTGGTCATATGGTAATTTGTTATGGTCAGCATTGCAGCCTTCATATTCCAGTCTTAGACCAATTTCCTAACATTTGCATCTGATTAGACCAGGTATCACAGGGCTGCAGATCTAAATCCTGGATCTTAATTTTCCTCAATACAGTGCACAGTGCCTTAATGGGGCAGCAAACTCTGCTAGGGGAGCTGAGAAAACACTTCCACTGCCCAAATATTCAAATCGGCATACTCCACTGAGAAAGGGAAAAATGGGAAAGGGCAGAGATGATGGGCTCCATCGAGGCCAGCTATAACATGCGTACAAGGGAACCGTAGTTCAGTTTAGTGAGTTAGGTCCCCTCTGAATTCTGTTGTTATTGTTGTTGATGTTATTATTAATGTCCAATTTAAGTTTCAATCGGTTCTAAATTGTATGAATGCACAATTCATTTTTTCCTAAGGCTCTTCATTTGTTACAACCATCATTACCCTGCGCTTTATAATATTTCCTATAAAAATGAGATGATTTCCTTACTGTGTATCCAGTTACTTTTAAAGTTTAAGAAACACAGGTTTTCTAAAACATAATGTAAACTAGAAGGAATGGGAGGGTAGCTAGTCAAAAGTTTATTTTTTCTATTCTATATATGAATTTTAATATTCACGAGATAAATTATTCATGTTTTCTCCCTACAGATTAGATGTGAATAGTTCTCTACTATGCAAATATATCACATTTCTTTCTTTTTTTTTTAAATCCCCTAGTCCTGTGAGTCTTAAATAGAAGACAATGTGTCCTCTGACATCTACTAATGGACAGTGATTACAGACTAGTGCAGGTGGGAAATGCTATTTCAGTGTAATAGCTCACACCTGGAAAGGTCTATTTTTTCTCTAAGATCTTTTTACACAGCAGTGAAAATAAACTAATTAGGTCAAAGCGTCACATTGGGACCCATGAGCTTTGACGGTCTCTCTAGTTTGTGTCCCCACAAGAGGCCACTGTCCAAAGGCAAACAAGCAATAAACTCCAGCCAGAATAGGAGCTCTTGGTTTAACCATTTCTTCTTTTAGTGTAGCTTCTCCTTCAATTCATTGCACGTGAATTCCTGCCTTGTTCACAGAGGAGAAAATTGGTATAGAGGGATAAATAAGATGCAAGAAAGGAAAGAGAAACAAGCAAGAAATGGTATTTTCTAGACCAATAGCCTCTGCTCAGACACAAGTACCATAAGGCCCTGCTTATGAGAGACAGTGCTCACAACCAGGGGTCAGGAGCATGATTCTTCAGCTGCCCCAGGCTTCTCTGGAAACTCTACACTGGCAGTACTGAAAGAGATAGAAAGTCCAGGCATGGACACACCTGCTTTTATTCCTTTGATAATTTCACCCACTGCACGAAAGGGAAAAAAAAAGACAAAAAGTAAAACTAACAAGAACTTGCCATGTTTTCTCTGGTAGATCCCTCCTGTGGTTTAGTCAAACTCTCCCAGGAAGCTTGGCTTCACCACCACCTTAAGGATACAGGTAGGGGATCTGAGGGAGTCAGACCCCCAACAGTATTGGACCCATTTTTATTTGTTTCACCAGTGCTTCTTCTAAACGCAATGAAGCAAGTTTAGCTTTGACTCACTGGGATCCCTTAACAAAATATTTTCTAGCCATTGCTTCCCTTACCTATCTTTTGGGCACTTAAATTTCCTATTTGTTTAACTAATGGTTGTTGGTCATCTATATATAACACACCTGCATTATGAAAATTTATGGCGATGCAAAGATTTAAAGCATTCTAGGCCCTCAACAGTAAGCAAATAGTATGTCACACACCAAATCTGCATTTAACCCAAGCTTAAAAATGCATTTCTTTTAAAAATATTAAGTAAAAAAACATAATTTTTAAAGTAGAAAAATAATTATAACCTCATCACTTATCCTAACACTTCCTGCTTCTTTTCAAATTTCGTCTACTTGCATAAACCATCTTCTATAGTATTTTAATCCCGTTGTTATACTATAAGTATTAGTGCATGTTTGCTCATGTTCTCAATGCTGAACTAATTTTGATGATCATAAAACGTCATATTTCTTCTGCTGTTGAGTATTAGGTTAAAAGTTTTTTTTACTAATCATCATTTTATTCAATACTCATTTACTGAGCATTTACTACATGCCAGGCAATAGTGCTGGTTATCAGGGATACAGTGTGATTTCTAAGCTCGAGAGGTAACAGGCTAAGTGGTAGACAGACTTATTTATAAACGAAGGATTAAATGCTGTGAGATATGTGCTCAGAGATCTGCTAGTAGATTGAACCATATTACAGTGAGTTTCCTGAGGGCCCAAAATAACCAAATAATACTCGGTTGTCCTAGTTCAACTGAATACAATATGTATAGAACCCCTGATGATAGGAGACAGACAGGGCTTCAGAGTAGAGGTAATAATTTGAACAGAGTTCTGAAGAAAGATTTGGATTTTACATAGCACACAGATAGGGAGAGCAGTGCTGCTGCATCTTTTATCTTTTCTGATTCAGCTAGAGGACATGACACTCTCTCATTGTTAACAATGGCTTATCACTGCAGCCACACTCAACAAGGGGTCCCACCTCTGGTTGGGGGATGTGAATATCTGAGAAGCGGGAGAGGGGCATGTACAGATTCCAGATGATACTGATTATTATTCCCTTCTCACCCTTCCCAAATCCCCTTCCTGCATCCTCCAAAAAGTCACAGCTGGAGATGCGAGACCCATCCACCCTATGTGATTGAAGCTTGGAGGCGCAGTTGAGGAGTAGTAGGAGACGGAAGTGGAAACAGGCAGGATCCAGACTGTGAAAGGCCATGGAAATCAGATTAGGGGATCTGGCCTTGCAACTGATGGGGAACCATGAAGGGTTCTGAAGTAGCGCCATGAAATGACTAAATTGGGACTTAGAATAATACGTCTGGGAATGATGTAGTGGACAGACTGACAAGGAAGGGACTGCAGATGAGACGAATGATTCTCCAGCAGAGACACAATGATGTTCAAGCTCATGCAACTGCAGAGGGGTTCTCCTTTTCAAAAATTATTGCTATAAAATTAATTATCAGGAATGGTGCTACTCAGTAAAATGTTACAACTATTTTCATTTCTCTTAAAAGCTATTTTCAAGTTGCTTTCTAAAAATGGTGACTGTATACACATACACATATATGTGTATGATGTGTACTCATGCATATATAAAAAGTATGAATGGTATTATTCTATTTTAAACACATCTCTACAAAACTGAGCATTATCCTTGCCACGCTAGACAAGTACATGTACATTGATATGACGTTTTCTTAAGTTATTAAGAAAAATGTAGTGTCTATGTCAAGAAGTGCAATAGTTCCAATGTACGTACATAACTGTAAACACACCTAAGGAAACACAGTATGCAATCCTGAGCAATCTTTATAGAGGCATTAATATGCCAAGATAAGTCTTGAGGGGACCTATCAGGATGGATGGAGTAATAAAAATCTTGTCATCTGAGAACTGCTTCAAAGAATTGGTGATATTTACACTGGGGAACAAAATACTAAAGGAATAAGTAATGACTGTCTTTAAATATCTGAACTTCTGTAATAGTGAAAATATTAATGTTTTGATTGATTCAGAAGATGTTTTCTAGGATTCCTCCAGGATGGATGAGCATACATTTAGTGGAGTTAAATGTAGATTCATCCTGAGGCCATGTGCTTTAGGAATTAGAACTGATCAACAGGGGTTTATGTTTTGCATGAAGTGATAACCCTCCTACCACTGCGTACTAATCTAAGTTCTCAGGAACAGTTCCAAATGGAAGGCTGTGTGTGTATGTGTGTGTGTGTGTGTGAGAGAGAGAGAGAGAGAGAGAGAGAGAGAGAGAGAGAGGTGGTTATACTGAGAGAAACTTAGGGTTATGGAAACCAAACAATGATGATGAGGCTGAGTAACCCAGAAGCTTTCCTTCCCTCAAAGACTCTGGACAATTCTCCTTTCTCATCTGAGACAGGACTGGAAGATGATCCCTAAATTTTCCCTAAGTGCTGAAAAGGCAGAAGCCTCCAGATCTTACACCCATTCCTCACCCACTGACTCTGCTTTCAACAAGCTCACCAAAACCAACCCCTTGATTCCACAGGGAGTACCTTTCTGCCCTTAGCTAACTGAATTCTCTGTTGTCATTGACACTGACCTCTCCCTCCTTGAAACTAGTTTTCCTGGCCCTTCAAAGAAAAGGTGTTTCTGCCTTTTTTCCACTGAACTATAAACCCAGTGAAAGCATGGGCCATGTTTGTTTTGCTTATTTCTGTGTACCTAGATCTCAGCATAGCACCTAACAAAAAGTAGGTCTTCCTTGTCATTCTTCTTTTCCAGCTCATTTTTCTCTACGTGACCCTTAAATACAGGTATTTCTCAGGCATTTTTTAAAATCAGTTACTTGGGCTTCCCTGGTGGCGCAGTGGTTGAGAGTCTGCCTGCCGAAGCAGGGGACACGGGCTCATGCCCCAGTCCGGGAAGATCCTACGCGCCGCGGAGTGGCTGGGCCCGTGAGCCATGGCCGCTGAGCCTGTGCGTCCGGAGCCTGTGCTCCGCAACAGGAGAGGCCACAACAGTGAGAGGCCCGCGTACCGCAAAAAAAAAAAAAAAAAAGTCAATTACTGATTTCTTCGTACTTGTTCTTTGACTTTGATGAATCATCTTCAGGATAACCACAAGTTCTAAACTCACATAGCTAACATCTATGCTGATATTCTTAAGCAGTAGATGTTAAACTTTTTGGCCTAAGTAACCCTTTGGACACTTAGAAAGTAATGAGGACCCTAAAGAGCTTTTGTTTATGTGTGTTGTATTTATTGATATTGACCATGTTAGATTAAGATAAAAATTTATTGATTCACTAAAAATAATAGCAAAAATTCCATTGTGTATTTTAAAAGCATGTTTTTATGATAAATATCTTTGAAAGTAAAAATTTAGTGGAAGAGTGGCATTGTTGTACATTTTGCAAATGTGTGGCTTAATACAGGCAGCTGGATGCAAACATTCAGTCTTTTATGATACTCTGTCTTGGTTGAAGTATGTGAAGAAAATCTGGCTTCACAAAAATATCTATTTGAGAAAGGGAGTAGTAGTTCAACACCCTTATCAGGTAATTATGGATATTCTTCAGTACTACACCAAAACTTGGGAAGTGACAGATGCTTAAAAGTTGATTTCAGGGCTTCCCTGGTGGCGCAGTGGTTGAGAGTCCGCCTGCCGATGCAGGGGACATGGGTTCGTGCCCCGGTCCGGGAAGATCCCACATGCCGCGGAGTGGCTGGGCCTGTGAGCCATGGACGCTGAGCCTACGCGTCCGGAGCCTGTGCTCCGCAGCGGGAGAGGCCACAGCAGTGAGAGGCCCGCATACCGGAAAAAAAAAAAAAAAAAAGTTGATTTCAATGTGGAATCTGAAAACAGATTATTATGTACTGAATTATGTCCCCCCCAATTTATGTTTGAAGCCCTAACCCCCAGCGTGCCTGTTTATGGAGATAGGGCTTTCAAAGAAGCAGCTAAGATTAAATGGGGTTATAAGTGTGAGGCCCTAATATAAAATGACTGGTACCCTTATAAGAAGAGGAGAGACATGAGGGATGGAGAAGTCCATGTGAGGACAGAGCAAGAGGACAGCCATCTGCCAGCCTAGGAAAGAGGCCTCAGGAGAAATCAAATCTGCTGGCACCTTGATCTTGAACATATAGCCCTCAGAACAGTGAGAAAACAAATTTCTGTTGTTATGCCACCCTGCTTGTGCTACTTTGTCATGGCAGCCCTAGCAAACTAATACACAGATCAGTGAAACTTCAGGACTCTGTAACACTAAAATCCATTGGTCCAGCTTTCACTTTGAATGGATCTGTTAGCTACGCATAATTTTGTAAAATCATAGACAGGTCATTTGGAAAATACTAATTCATTGAGGTACACAGATTTTCCAAATGTTGACATATTTCATTATACCAAATAAAAAAGTCATATTAAAAAGATATTCCAATCCCATCAAGAATGTCTTTATTAGATGTTAAGCTTACATTGACAGACACTAGTTTTGCAACTTTCTGATTTTTACCAGAATACATGAATTTTATTCTTGACAACAAATACTGTCAGTAGTTTTTCTTTAAGTGAAGGCCTCATTTTATTCAATTTTGATATGTCAGCCAGATGACCAAATCTGAACAATCAGTCTGTCTATCAGTTGTTCTTTCAGGTAAAAATGGTGCTCCAAGAAAAAACTGGCTACTTCAGCTCAAATTGAGACAATCACACAAGGGTTTCTTTGCCTTCCCCCCTTCCCCCTCAAGACAATCTATATGCAGTGCAAGTTCTCCTTGCACACCTCCCATTAGGTAGCAATATTATTAAAAAATGAGTACCGAGGGGTTGACATTTATTAAAATTAGTAATTTACTGGCTTTTAAAGGTTTTTTTTGCAAGTGAGGAATATAATGACTACAACAGACTATTACAAAACTATCAAGAGTTTTACCCACCACTGCTTTTGCACCATTAGTAAACCAACACAGTGAGAAAAAAGAAAATAACATCTTAATAATGTTATGAAATTAGATTTGATCTTGTGAATTCCCAGAAACATCCTGGGGAACCCTAGAGGTCAATGAATCTCACCTTGAGCTAGTCTCTTCCCTGGAAACCTAACATTCAAAAGATTCCACACTGAGCTAATTTTCCTCCCTCTAGGACTGAGCCTCTCCCTGCTTCCCCTCTCACTGGTAGGCACCGCCATGTACATGTTTCCTTAAGACTGCCATCTAGAATCATTTCAATTCCCTGTTCTTGGTTTTGTGATGGAGAATCAGAAGAATAGAGGTTAACAAATTTAGAGGCAAAATAGAGGACTTTTAAGAAATGTTACAGAGTCTTATGTGTGTTTGTTTGTTTGTTTGTTTTGCGGTACGCGGGCCTCTCACTGTTGTGGCCTCTCCCGTTGCAGAACACAGGCTCCGGACGCGCAGGCTCAGCGGCCATGGCTCACGGGTCCAGCCGCTCCACGGCATGTGGGATCTTCGCAGACCGGGGCACGAATGCACGTCCCCTGCATCGGCAGGCAGACTCTCAACCACCGTGCCACCAGGGAAGCCCTGTGTTCTTTTTGTAGTCCAGAATTAAAGGCAAGAAACCGAGTAAGTTATAAATTAATTTTGATTTTTTCTTTTGATTGAAAAATCCATCACCAATGCTCTTACTTAGTTCAGAAAACATCTCTCAATCAAATTATTTCAATATTATTTCAATGTTATGCACTGCACCAATTTATTCCTCCTTGTAGAGTCAGAGTTCATTGATTCACTTACAACTCTTTAATGGTTCTCCATTTCCCTCAATAAAAAGTCCCAAATGCTTTCTCATAGTTTAATACTTTCTAATTTGACCCTGCTTAACTGTTTCCTCTTTTGTCATTTACCACATCTACATCAAGCTTCATGATAAAGTCAAACACATCTTCAGTTTCTTCAATATGATATTCTTTCTTCCCAGATTCCTAGTCATCACATATGTTATCCTCTTTGAGTGGAACATTCTTTCTTTTCTCCTGATATTCACTTCCTATTCTTGCCCCTTTAATGCTATGGTTTCAACACTTCATCATTGTTCAATTCTGCTCCCACAGCATCTGTACCTCTTTTATCACAGCATTTACTACAGTATATTGGAACTGATTGCTTTACTGCATGCAGCCCCTGTTAGATATTAAGCAATATGAGAACAAGTACTCTTAGTAGTCATCACACAATCAACTAAGGCAGTTGCCTGTTGACTTGGTTTTATAGAATTTTAATTGTAGAGCAGACGTTTAAAAAATGGGTTGATATCCATAATATAAAACATCAAGTTCAACCTGATAAATGTGCTTTGTTTTAATGCCCTAGGTTCAAGTGTTTAAAATAGTCAAATTGAAAAATATAGCTCTGAGAATTTTATGATAATACACAAGGATACTATTGGTACAAAAATGTATAATCTTGAAAGATTTTCAGACATGTCAAAGACTTAAAGGAGGGAGAGACTGATATAGGCGTCTTTTTCAATGATTAGATAACTGTGTTACCTCTATTGAGAAAAGAGTCACAGCAGCAATGGAGTTAAAAAAAATAGTAGCGAACGAAACAAGAATCTCAATTTTTTAAATAAAATATATCAGCATTATCTTTTTACTAGAGTTAAAGAATTCCTTGATACAAAGGTTCTTATAAAAATAAAAATGGATAAACATTTTCTCACATATCTTTATATTCTTAGATTTTTATGTTTGTTTCACATGTAAAAAAAATACACATTTGTTGCCAGCTTTTAATAATCCATTCACAACTCATTGTACTTGATACCAGAGCCTTGGCATTGCTAGAGTAGTGGGTGAAATGTTCATATGCCCAGCTCAGTCCTTCCCATTTGTGGATGTTAACGGTCTGAAGAGATTTCTCATGTGGAGACCAAAAATGGTCAGTCCAAGGTTCCGGCTAAAATTCGTCAAGATCGTCTGGTCCACTGAATGATGTTTGAGTGTGTGGTGCAGACCACAGGGGCAGAGTGACAAGACTGCTTACAACAGGGTGTTCCTGAGCAGTGGCAGGGGATATGGGAAAAGGGTTGCGAGAAGGAACTATGTGCTATGCCCTAGGAATTTGGGATCTTTATGTAATTTAAATTTGTGTGAAATACTGGCAGATGTTGGTTTATGATCAAAACAGTAAAATGACACTAACTTAGGGAAAGTAAACATGAAACAAACAGTGACAAAGGCACTGGGAAACACTGGGGGGTTTGCTCTGAGACCACTCTCTACATCAAAGCAAACTTGAGAGAACATGACTAGCTTAAAATGCCAGTCTGGGATTTTTCTGTATTCACCACATACACTTGACAATGAAGACATTTCCCATGGAGATTTTTCCACTTATCAGAAGTAATATTATAAATGCAAGGGAGACCTGCATATAAAGAGTACGTTGCTCCTATGTTATTCTCCAAAGAGAGTAGTGTATTCTAAGGCTGCAGGAAATATGATTACAACATTTGAATTTAGTTTGGTTATTTAACTTTTAAGAGTGAAGCCCAAAATTAAATTGGTCATCAGCATCTTGAAAATACAAAAATGTAAATCACTTTTCAATGTTATAGAAGTCTCTTAGAACACGGAGAAATCCTAAGTTCTTTCTTCCATTTGATTTCTACTAAATGAATATCCTTGTCTTTATGACATAAAAGAGTGTTATGAAAATTAAATTTGGATAGGATTTTATATTTTGGGGAGGTTAACATATAGAAAATAATTCCAGTTTAAGGGAATATTATATGTATAAGAAATAGAATTTTTTATTTCTTCCCTTCATTTAGTGAAGCATTATAATTGCATACAAACCTAATTATGTGCTCTCTTCATTTTAGACCTGGGAGATATTTTCTCATTCATTTTTAAAAATACGATCAATTAGTGATACACCTAAGATAATTTACATATAAATAGAGAAGTTAGTACTATTTTCAGGTAATTCCCTTCCAAAATAAAATTGGCAAGTTATAAAAAATAAAAATGAGACAGGAATGGGGGAAGACTGTAAGGGAGAGAGAGAGGGACAAAAGAAAACCTGCTGAAATTTAGGAGGGAATTTTAAAAAAACACAAAAGAATGGTGTAGCAGATGAGGTGATTGAGAAGGTTGATTTGCTTCTCCCCACAAGCCAGGGGGAAGCATGATTCAGCACGGCAATAGGGCCAGGATTAATGTGCTTCCAGTACATCTCTGAAAAGAATGATGTGACTTCGGTGGATGGTGCAGTCTAGAATCAGAGGAAGGGGCTTTGCAGCACGCTCACAGCAAGATGCTGCTATGCTAAATAACAAAGGGAGAATCTGAGTAGAGTTGAGTTACAGAGAAAACCCTGTGACAGAGAATGGAAAATGTCTACAGTATAAAAGTAGCTAGAATGTACAGCAGTGGTAGGTGCAAATTAAATAGGTGATGCTGGCACTGGGGTCATCATGAAGGCAGAATTCATGTGTCTACTTCAGCTATTTCATCACTGTATGTCATGTCCCTTAGCATATTAATCCCCCCCAAAAAATAGCTGTTGACTGAATAAATGTTGAGAAACACTGTCTCATGCAAGCATTACATATCTGTGGCCTTGGCAATGGTGTGTGTGTGTGTGTGAGTGTGTGTTATATCCCGTGTGTTCATTCCAATATCCTTTGCAAAGTGGCAAAATGTTCTATATAATGAGAGTGGATAGGGCAAGATGCATTTCTAACAACCTAGGTGGAGGGGATGTGCCAAGATGTCACTATTTATTACTGCTTTTCTCACTCCATTTGATGCTCAGTTTGCACCTGTTATATAAATATAAACATAGCAGAGCATAAGGAAAGGAAAAAGAATATACAAATATGCAATACAAAGAAAACTAATTATATACACCTTTGAAAAAGAACAGGGAGAGAGTAACGATTCTGAAGTTTCACTAGAAAAATTGAATCAATCTGTTCCCCCTTTTAGTAAACGCTGCCTTGAAATGTTTTTTTTTTTTTTTCAAGACAAATCTATGATAGTAGCAGATATTAACTGTGGAAATAAACTAGCAAAATGCATGTCACACTAAAGCACAAATATACTTAGCTCTGTCTTAAAGCTGTGGAAAACAAAAAAAGTCCTTCCCTAATTTGCCTTTAGATTAAGGGGTAGATTAAACCTGACTTCACAGATATCGTCCCATAAGCCGGCAATTTATTTGTAACTTCATTTACTTTTAAACCTCTTATTATTTTCTTTAGTAGCTAGGTTCAGATTTCTAACACGGGTCTGATTTCTGGTCTCTACTTATGAAGTGGAGGATGAGGTCAAATCCAGCTGGAGGAATGCATTGTTTATTAAACAGGGGAACTATTTCCGAAGACATTGCAAAAACCTCCCGAGCAACTACATCTTTCTTCCTGTGGCATCTGTTGTTGGCTTCCAGAGCTAGGCTCATGACCATTAATAGAAGTGATTGTGACCAAAATATCCCACCGCTTTTATTCCTTGTGATTGTTTTGCATGGCAATGCCGATATCACCATCTTAATTAGTTGCCCTAAATTGTATGTGACAAACCACTAGATAACATATTTACTCCTTTCATACAGGTCTTACGCTGAGCCAGACTCTTTACATACTTTATCTCATGTAGGCATCATTCAGTTCTGTCAAGTATTTAACATCACCTGCAATTTGGAGATGACAACCTTAGAGACATTATTAACATGCACAGGGTCACAAATCCAATGGTGGCTGTGCTAGGACTTGAACTCCCAAGGTTCTGATCCCAAAGTTTCGTAGCTACTAAGCTCCACCAACTTGAGAGTCAAGTCCTGTTGAAATAACGTTAACTTTGTCATCAATATTAACATAAGCTGTAACAGTTTGTCAATGGCACAGCTATCGCCAGAACTTAAAGGAAATACAGAATAATTAATCATTTCCTCAGAAGCCTATAGGATAACCTACCATTTTAATATTTTTATCAAATGAGAAGAATTAAGAAAAGTGCCTTATTGTTAAACCTAGTATGAAACAAGCAAATCTATCTTAAAGGGCTGTGGGAATTAATATATCCAAAATTAGTATATCTTATTTTGCTCAAGTTGAGTTAAAACAATCTGACAGAAAATAAAGAGTAAAATACTAAAAGAAGCAGTTTGGTTTTGATAGCCAAATTTTAAAATGCCAGCAGTGTGTACCAGAACAGGAAGGGTTAGTAAACAAGGCAATAAAATGTAACATTTTGTTATAAAAGCCAGTAATGCAGCATGAGTGTAATGGGTTCTTCCAGAGAGAGAAATATTTCCTGTCTGTCATAGAGAGTAAAGGAAGACAAGTCAGCCCAGTTTCAACTGTGTCCCGTCTTCAATGGGGTAGATTCTTGTGCTCAGACCATACGGAGACTCTGTAAGCAGCTTTATGAGAGAAAAACCAACCAACCAACCAACCCAAGCATCAATTTAGGTGTGATCTGTAAGGCACATTTAAGAACACAGGATGCTCTTACTTTTGGGGTTAAGCTGAAGGTTTAGCCTGACAATTTACTTCTGATATATCCAAAGAACTGCCTCCGTCAGATTCTAGTGTCAAATCTAATGTAAAAGGAAAACCTTTCAAATAGCATTGAGCTGAATGATGAATAAATCATATTCACCAGCAACCCTTCCAACATATGACCCCAGGTTAGAAAGAAAGGCACGTGCTACTCTTAGAGGAGGCAACGTGACTAAAAGGGAGAATTTTGTGAAACAGGAGGGTAAGTAAATGAATGTCCTCTGGTCTAAGGGAGGTAGTTGCGGGCAGAGAAGAGGTCAAGTCAGAGGTTTGACACCAAGGTCTCCATTTAAGGTCAAAACAATAGAGCAGATAGTTTGGGAAAGTCCCATGGCAGGAGATTTGCATCTTTCTTCTCGGGGTGTAGCCCATAATGATCACAAGCTTCTGAGAGAAGGCCTGTGTTCAGCAGGACACTGCAGCTACACACATGGCAGCAGTTCAGAAGTGTCTGTGGGAAGTATCAATGCGGACTGAGGGCTGGGACAGACTGCCTTGTAGCATGCTCCCTTGCAAACATGGAGTACCCTGAGCAGACACAAAACGGCATGAGGTGAACTGACTCTGCTACTCTGACTCCTGGAGTATAAGAAATTCCCCAAATCGCACAGGGTCACAATGTGTACAGGGGGAAAACTACTGAGTTGAGGGCCAGAGGGCTGCCATGAAGCTAGATTCACAGCGAGTGGAGTAACCAAGTAGCTAAGGCTACAGACTAGGGAACCCAAAGCAGGGGACTGGATGGAGGAAGGGTCTGAGCCTCAGGTTTTACGGCATCTGTGAAAGAAGTAGAGTCCAGAGAACCAGGTGGGAAGAATCAGAACATCATGGTTATCTCCAGTGGATAGTCTCAGCAACAGAGGCTACTCACAGGGAACACATGAGAACCAAAGAGGGCTCGAAATGCCTCAGTAGTCGCCAAAGGCCAGAGACCCACAGAAACGGGTACTCCATGCCACAGACCCACCATACCACATGAAGGTAGGACCAGAACCAACCCAGAAGCTAGCCCAAGGAAAACGGATCCTTTTCCAATCTCATAAGGATAACTGCACTGAGGAAGGAGGGAGAAGAGGGAAAAACAGCACTGAGTGGGATTTGGGATTTGAATTGATCGCATATTTTCTTGAGATGCTTCAAAATGTTTTGAAGAACAACAAAAGGTTTTAAATAAGGAAAGCTTGAGAACCTTATATTTATTTTCTACCAGCCAGAATGGTAAGGCCCCTGAGGATATTTAGATCCTCACAGAACATAAAGAAGGTACAGATTTTGGCATATCTGCATCAGAGTGTGCAAAATTTCAACCATGGTACATATGTCAGGCCCAGATGAGAGGATCCACCCCTTCACTCTTTTTCTACATTTAGCATTTCATGAACTTAGTAATTTTCCTAAAGACTGTGCAAGGAGAATGTACTGAACAGCCTTCTGCCATGCTGCCGTCCTGCTGCATCTCCACAAGGAATTTCCCAGAAGCCATGCTTCTGACATGTGATGCCTCCACAGTGCACAACTCCTTAAAAAGCGACTGCAAGTCCGTGGTTCCCACCACTTTCCTTGTGAGGAGTAGTTGTGTTGGGCTGGCTGGTACTGAGATTGTGGATGGAGGGGTTCTACCTTGCTATCTAGGTTGTAAGTAGACTAGCCTAGCAATTCAGAGTGTGGTACCTCAATAAAGAGGGAGCAGCTTGAAATGATGACTGGTATTCATATGGTCCTAACTAAAAACGGGAATGCTCTATAAATTGAGATCAAGGAGTAGGTGAGATTGAATGGTTCATGCCAGATTCTCATCAGGGTGTTTCCAAATGGTAAGCTCTAAACCTGGCTGAAAATTAACAATCACTCATGGAGCTCTGGAAAAAGACTCCTAGTCTCGTCATGGTCAGACCCAACAATATGGTAAAATGTTTAAAACACTTTCACATTGCTTTTTTGTGATGAACACGTCCAGTTCTCCAATATTCAAAATAGAAACCTGAGTTTCAGCACGGATGTCATGTGTGCAGGTCACTTCATAGGAAAGGCTGAAGTGTCCTGGCCACAGACAAGGGCTCTACCCTGTACTTCTATCTCAGAGTAAATTGTCTAAGCTTTCTGAGCCAAAGTTTCATCATCTCTAGAATAGAGGTAATTATCTACATTTACAATTACTATGACAATATGATAACAGTGCTCAATTCACACATAAAGGACATTGACATTATTGTTGTTGATGACTGAGCATCACCCCTGTTACCCACACCTGTCACTAACTAAAGTGGCGATACTTGAACTGCAAGTACTATGATTAGGAAATCTAACAGTGTCAAGTATAATATCATAACTTAAAATATATTTTGGTCATATCTTATTGTTATGTATTTTTATTGATATATTTTATTTTTTATAGGATTGAATACTTGCCACAATATTAACAGCCATAATTATGATTGTTATTGTAAAAAGTATAGTATATTGTTACTGTTATAACAATATCACTCAGCACTCCAATTTGTTCTCATAAATTTCTGTCTCACATAGCTCATGATTTTATGTATGCCAAATTACATAAATGCTTGATTCCTATGTTAATAGTTTTCAGAGGATATATTTGCCAGCCATCATTCTGAAGATGTTGTTCTCTTCCTTTGGTCTTTATAGTTTTTATTTTTTTAGTTTGAATTTGGGGGTTTTTTTTCCTTCTTACCTATACAGTACTCAGATAATGAAGATGTATCCCACCTCCTTCGTCATCAAGAGACAAGATGACAAGATTATGGATTTTGTTTCACCTGTCTACTTGCAGGCTGATCAGATGCCTTTTTAGACACTTCTCTCTCCACTCCAGATGGATATAAACCTCTTCTACTGAAGCTGTCCTTGACTATTGAACGTGCAGTTGTAGGTACGATTGTCTCCCAACTACTTACCTGAAGCTCATCTCATTAAGTATCTGGGAAACTGCTCTTTTAAGAGGCACCATCACCAAACTCTTCCTTTCCCCTTCTCCCCCATCAAGACCTATTTTCATTAATTCTGCAAATAATTGTTGAGCGCCTTCAACCAAACAGGCAATCTTACCCTGAGTCTCTTCTATTGACCCACTAACTGCATGAGGTAGTGGGTTCCTGTATATAAATTCTTTGTGTCTCTGTTTTCTGTAATTTTAAATCTCTGAATATTTGTAAAAGTAAAATGGGTATGACGTCCACGTGTAAAAATATCTTTCTTGGAATGCAATATTAATCATTACTAATTATAGAGAACTTACTCTATGCTAGGCACTAACTAAAGACTTTGCATGGATTAATTGTATATAGTACTCATAGCAACACTAAGGTAGATCTCTTTTGTTATAAATTTTTAAAAAGAAACAGATACATAGCTAGATTAGAAAATTTCTTAAGGCCAAACTGCAACAACGTGGCAAAGCCAGCACTCAAATTCAGAGAACTGTACTTTTACCATTATGCAAAACTGATGACCTTCAGTTCTTGATTATCTGCCCAGAGATCAGTTAGTAGGGGTCAGGAAGGAAAAAAAAAAGTACCTTTCTACGATTTTTTTGTTGTTGTTCAGGCAGTGAGGGTCACTGGGAGTGAAGTTTATTTAGGCCAGCCATGTTTATTTTTCCTAATCCAGTTTTAAAAACCTGACGATAGTGGAATTAATTCTTAGATCGTGACTATAGGTTGTGGCCATCAGCTTTTGATAGTGTTTTTGATTTTAACTTTTTCTATGTCCTTACATACGTGTGTATATATACACACACACACATATGTATGTGTTTATATGCATGTGTGTACATATATGCGTGTGTGTAAAAATGTGTGTAAATATACACACACACACATATAGCTGACACTTGGAACAGTGAAGGGGTGAGGGGAGCCTTCCCTCACACAGAGAAAAATCCACGTACTGTGGTTCCTCTGTAACCGAGGTTCAGCTTCGAGATTCAAACAATGGCAGATGTGTAGTACTGTTGTATTTACTATTTTAAAAAATCCACATATAAATGGACCCATGCAGTTGAAACCCATGTTGTTCAAGGGTCAACTGTATGTACACAACCTCCCACCACTGCCACTTCCTGCCTTGTCAATTGAGGTGTTACCAGTAGCCAAGAACACATTTTGGATCAGCTCCAAGAGAGGCTTCGTATTGGATCCTACTGTTTAGTCAACTGCATTAAAAGGAGATTCCTTTGTATATACAAATGCCAGTAACACGTTGCCAGGACAAATGGGATTCATCTGTGTTCTAAATATACTTAAATTTAACAGAAATCACATAACTAAAGGGTTTTCTTTTCTTTGACCAATCATTTTAATTCTGCTTCCTAAAAATGCAGAAGCTATGGAAAAGGCATTAGCAGCCCCTTCGGCAAATGCATAGCAGATGGGAATTCGAAGCTTAAGAGATGCAGGAGGAAAAAGTTGCCCCTCCCTTGTAGTAGACCTTTTATTTCAGGATAGACAGTGATCCAGGTTTAAAAATGACTTGTGGGTGATATATATAGGAAGTAAAATATGTTCCGATTTGACAATAGGAACAGTACTTTTTTAGAGGAAAATATAATGCAGGGAGTCACTCATATTCAATTATATATTTTTAAAAAGGCAGAAGGATTCAGTAGTACAGTGATAAATTATTTCACCAACAGAGGACTTGGGGAAGGGCTATCTGACTAAATATTCAGCAGAGAGCAAGTGTCAATTTAGCTAAGCAAGTGATTTAACTCATGATTTTGTTTTTCACTGAACGACCTGCCTTCCTGAATAAAGTAATGCCTCGTTTTAGCAATGGTTAGGATATTAAAGCAATGGATCTGTTTGGTGGAAAAATTAAGTGAAAAAAATAGTCCAACTCCTTGTGGGTGGTATGGGTGGGAGGCCAGATGGCATTCTCAGAGTTGAGTTTCAGTTACTCAAAGTTGTTTCTTTAACCTGATCGCTGCTGCTCAATTAATTGAGAGAGGTAAGCTGGGGTCAAGCATCTAGCCAGTGATTCTCAAGCCTGGATGAATATAGGCATCACATGGTAAACTAATCAAAGATTACCCATGACAGAGCCCCATCTGAGACCAATTTCATTAGAATCTCTGTGTGTCAGGCATCTGGGGAATGGGTATTTCTGAAAGCCATCCACTTCCTGTACAGGGTGCTTCTAATAAGCTGCTTGGGTTGAGATCAGTTGGTGTCTTGGATCTATATTAAGTCCAGTTCAAGGCAGACCTTTGTTGCTGAAAGTAGTTGGTTCCTGAGGTGTATCTTTTTCTCACAAGATAAATTTTCCTTCACTTTTCTTGCTTATCAGGTTGGGAAAATAATAAAAGGTGCTTATGAATCTTAACTAAACACTACATTTTGTGAAATCATGGTAATTAATGTATGAGCCCCTTTCTTCATTATCACAGTGAGAATATAACCTTCTGAAAGGCATCCTTGTTTATAGCTAGATAAATGCTGCTGAGATCTTGGCATTAAGATGATAAAGTTAAGCTTCTACTCTCTCTTAATAGGATTTAGAGCAAAAACCAGAGATGAATATCACCACTGAGGAAGAAAGTAAAATTGACCTTTTGTATTAAACGAAGGACAATCTAAAAACAGTTGTTCTATCTTAAAACAAGTAAAATACTTCATAATCCAAATGAAATCTTTTCTTGGATCAGTTTTTACCAAGTGGCTATTTAGTGATTTCTTTTAAGTGAATATTTTATTATATTTCTGAAATTTATAAAAGGCCATTAAAAGAAGTCTTAGAATGCCCAGTGTTCAAGCTACACAGCAGGGCCTGGATACCTGGTTCAAAGAAATTAAGTTTATATTCACCATAAGCCAGATATTTTTCTTTCTTTGAACTTTGGATTCTGTGCTGTGCTGTTCCCACTGACACTGTAAATTAAAGGATAAAATGGTGACTTTCCACTCTGCTTCCCATAATGATGTATTCTTAGCTGAGCTTAGGTGAGAAATTTGAATGTTTCAGAAAATCAGATTGCTTTTTTTCCTGCCTGAGGGACTAAAGTGGCACAACACAGGATTGTATATCATTCCAAAAAATTTATACTTGCTTACAGTATTCGATTTTGTTTTAGCCTTTTATTTCTTCTCAACAGATTTTTCACAGCCACAATACTGGAGGCTGTTTCTGAAAACTGCTAATTTTTAGAAATAGACCAGTCAACCAAATTAGCAGGATGACTGAGGGAGAACTTTATTAGGGAGTGAACAGCCGTAAGGTCTCAATAAATCTCTTCAGTCATCTGAAAAAATGAAAAGCTTGGAGGGGTGAGGGGGATGGGACATGATTAGCTCAGATTTATTCTAACAACCAAGGAAACCAAATGTATGATTTTGTATAAGTCCCTTTGAAATTTCATTTCCACAGACTAAAATGTTTCTTGCCTGGGGGGGGGGGGGGCACAGTCATTTCCTGTGATTAACATGGATTTAAGGACTAGATGTCCTACTAGCAGAGTTTTTTTGATTTTTATTTTATTATTATTATTTTTTTGCGGTACGCTGGCCTCTCACTGCTGTGGACTCTCCCGTTGTGGAGCACAGGCTCCGGACGCGCAGGCTCAGCGGCCATGGCTCACGGGCCCAGCCGCTCCGCGGCACGTAGGATCTTCCCGGCCCGGGGCACGAACCCGCGTCCCCTGCATCGGCAGGCGGACTCTCAACCACTGCGCCACCAGGGAAGCCCCAACTAGCAGGGTATTTACTTTAAAATACTTATCAGGCTTGCCCAACCTTTTCCTCATCAGAAAACTTCCTTAATATCTGCATTATATATAGCTCATTATATTATTATTTTTTAAAATATTTTCCCTGATAGTCTAAGTCCCTTTAGTGCCAGGTTTATGTTTTTCCTTTGTGCCTGGCATAAGGTAGTTACTTGGAAAACATTCATTCAATTGAAATAACGGCTGCATTATTCTTTGAAAGTATCATTTCACTTATTTTTTTAAAAATGTGGGTGACTTCTCTGATTATGAGATTTTCAAGAGCATAGACTGGGTCTGGTGTTAGACACTCAGTAAACGTTTGCTGAATTGGACTGATTGTTTCTCATGAAATTGATCATTATTTCAATACATACTTAGAGTTGTTAAACCAGATTTTATGGCAAACAGTTATAAGATACTGTGAAAGCCAACTGCAGGAGACTAATATTATCTAGAGTGTCAAAGGAGACTTCTTTGAAGAAGTGATATCTGAGCCAAGACCATAAAAACAAGTAAGTAAGGGTGGTGGTGGGATGGAGGGAGAAAGGCAGGGCAGGGAGTGGGGGGTACCTTTGAAATAGAGGCAAGAGTATGTGAAAGGCCCTGAGATAGGGGGTTGACACACTAAATAAAAGCCAATGTTGCTGGAGCACAAAGTGGGGTAGAATAGTTTTAAGCCAAGAAAGATTAATAATTCAAACTATTTCTGGCTGTTATAGAAAAAAGAGAGAGATCTAAGAAAAGATATGAGCAGGCCAGACAGGATACTATTGAAGCAGTTCAGGCAAGAGAAGATGTACTTGGGTGTGATAATGATGGTGATGTTGAGAAGAGTGACTCAAACATATTTGGAGCCTAAATCAACAAGGCTTGCTAATGAATTGAATAAGAGGTGAAAGAAAAAAAGATGTTCAGAATGACTCTCAAGTTTCTGGTTCTGTAAACAGGAAGATGGCTGTCCGTTCCATTAAGGGATGGAACATAGGAGGAAGGCTGTATAACTTGTATAACTGAGTATGTATAACTTGGAACATGTTGAATTTGATGTGCTTTTTTGAACATCTAACTGGTAATATCTAGAAGACAGCTGATATACTCCTCTGGAGGTCAGGAGAGAAATGCGATGGAAATATAATCAGAGTCACTGGTATGAATGACTGGTTTTGAGCTGAAGTCATTCACTGGGTTAACTAGCCTAGGATGAAATATAGAATGGAGGGGGAAGGGCAGGCCTCAGACTGAGCCGATAATATCCCAGGATTTAACAGAAAGTAGAGGAAAGTGGGCAAGCAAAGGTCATTGAGAAGGTGGGAACAGAGAGGTAGGAGGAAAACAACACAAAAAATTATGTTGGTACAGGAAAAAAAAAACAAGAAGGAAGGTGTGATCCCATAAGCCGAACACCCAAAAATTTTGACTGGATTTAAAAACATGCCGGGATAAAAAGTGGACAGTGTAAATGCAGGTGGGGTGTCATAGCAAGGTTTGAGAAAGTTGCTATCAAGAGCGTTTTGTTTCATTTTGTTTTTTCTTGTTTTGGCTAGGTTATGTACAGGGAATGAACGGAGTAATAGGGACGTTGGAGTTTTGTAGAGCATAGAGCAGGCTTGAAATAATCTTTTCAGAAGGTGGGAATGACAGAATGTAGTAGGATTACATGGCAATGATAGTCCCGTTGAGGTTAATCAACACACACTAATTATAGTGGCACTAATTTGACGTGCACTGTTACTGTATCTGGCTGAGCCCAGCTATACAGATACAGGCCAGATAAAACAAATAGTTGCCTTCATCAGGGTTTGAGGATTTTCATGATCAAAAGGCGAAAGCCAGTGGAGCAACGGAACCTGGGGTATTGACATGAACATAGTGACATGATGATCCATGCAATTCAACCTAGTTAAGAAGAAAAATGAAACTAGTGGGAAAGAGTGGGAGCAGCTAATGAAGAAAGAGAGGCCTCTGATAATGACAAGGTGTCAGAGGCCTCTCCTTCAGATGGGGTGAAAGAATGATCATACGGGGGTACTTCAACAATCAAGCTGATGAATGAAGAGAGGACAATTACAGTAACATCAAGGAAACTGAGGTGACGATGAAGTGGAAAATCGTCCTATGGGGTATACTTCAATATTAAAGGTGTACTCACAAAGTAAGAAGCTTAAATTAGTGGAGGTGATATGGTTTTGAGGGGTAAATATACAGCACGGTTGTGAGACTGACTGCCTGAATCATAGCAGAAACGTTTGTGGGAGATGAGGAGGTCAAAATGAGACACTAGACTCTAGCAACTAGGGTATCACACCAACATGCACCAACCCATCACTGCAAGCATTGGGTTGCAAAACACCTGAAAGGATGCTCAGCATCACTAATCATTAGAGAAATGCACATCAAAACTACTGGCTTCCCTGGTGGTGCAGTGGTTGAGAGTCCACCTGCCAATGCAGGGGACACGGGTTCGTGCCCCGGTCCAGGAAGATCCCACATGCCGCGGAGCGGCTGGGCCCGTGAGCCATGGCCGCTGAGCCTGCACGTCCAGAGCCTGTGCTCCGCAATGGGAGAGGCCACAACAGTGAGAGGCCCCAGTAACGCAAAAAACAAAAAACTACAGTGAGGTATCACCTCACACCGGTCAGAATGGCCATCATCAAAATATCAACAGACAATAAAGGCTGGAGAGGGTGTGGAGAAAAGGGAACCCTCTTGCACTGTTGGTGGGAATGTAAATTGATACAGCCACTGCGGAGAACAGTATGGAGGTTCCTTAAAAACAGAACTAGCATACAACCCAGCAATCCCACTACTGGGCATATACCCTGAGAAAACCATAATTCAAAAAGACACATGCACCCCAATGCTCATTGCAGCACTATTTACAATAGCCAGGACATGGAAGCAACCTAAATGCACATCAACAGACAAATGGATAAACAAGATGTGGCACATATATGCAATGGAATATTACTCAGACATAAAAAGAAACGAAATTGAGTTATGTAGTGAGGTGGATGGACCTAGAGTCTGTCATACAGAGTGAAGTAAGTCAGAAAGAGAAAAACAAATACTGTATGCTAACACACATATATGGAATCTAAAAAAAAAAAGAAATGGTTCTGAAGAACCTAGGGGCAGGACAGGAATAAAGACACAGACCTACTAGAGAATGGACTTGAGGACACGGGGAGTGGGAAAGGTAAGCTGGGACGAAGTGAGAGAGTGGCATTGATATATATACACTACCAAACTTAAAATAGTTAGTGGGAAGCAGCTGCATAGCACAGGGAGATCAGCTTGGTGCTTTGTGACCACCTAGAAGGGTTGGATAGGGAGGGTGGGAGGGAAACGCAAGAGGGAGGAGATCTGGGGATATATGTATATGTATAGCCGATTCACTTTGTTATACAGCAGAAATTAATACAACATTGTAAAGCAATTATACTCCAATAAAGATGTTAAAGAAAAAAAAGTATTGGGTTGCAGAAGAAAACTGAAATAAGTGCGCTCAATAAATATTAATTAAATGATCCACAGTAGCAAAATAGTCAAATGGAGATAATGGGAACAAGAAAATTGGTGATTATTTTGTGACTGTTTGTGGGAAACTTTCTGGAATAATCCCAAATGGCTTTTGATCTAAGTGAAAGTAGAATCATCTGTTTCAACTATTTTAAAATACAGTGTCTTAAGTTTCTGCCTCTGGAACCATATTTTCTATATAAATTAGGTATTAGAGTGAGTCTTTGTTATTGTTATTTTTAAAGCATGACACAATTAGACTCTTCTCAATATGAAATAAAAAAATATGAAGAATGAGAAAGGATGAAGAAGTTTTCCAAATAGATGATTTCATTCTGTATTTTCTATTTTTTTTCCCTAGCAGGAGAGAATTATAACCTCATCATCAGATTTAGTACAAGAGGAAAAAATTGAACTTCAGTCTAATAGACTAACTTACTGTACATGTTCTGAAAAAAGGAAATTGCCTTAGGAATTATCTGAAACATAATAAATCAGTTTAAGGAATAAAACAGTACTATATATTGTAATGCCAAAAATCATCCTGGAAGCACTGATTTATCTAAGTCTTCCACAGAGAAAAACCCCTAGCTAGCCAATGTTAGTCACCTGACATGAAGCATTTATTTAAAATATTCAGATAGGGAATGTCAACTAACAGGCAGTAACATGAATTTCTCTTTTCCTATCAAGTTGAAGAACTTTTCCTTGGTGTTTTACTGTAAACTGTAGTATAATGCTTCTTCAGAATTTCAAGGATAACCTACACGAAAAGGATCAAATTGCTACTAAAATATAATTTCAGTATGTTGTATTTTTTTTAAATTTGTATTTATTTATTTTTGGCTGTGTTGGGTCTTCGTTTCTGTGCGAGGGCTTTCTCCAGTTGCGGCGAGCGGAGGCCACTCTTCATTGAGGTGCGCGGGCCTCTCACTGTCGCGGCCTCTCTTGTTGCCGAGCACAAGCTCCAGACGCGCAGGCTCAGTAGTTGTGGCTCACGGGCTTAGTTGCTCCGCGGCATGTGGGATCTTCCCAGACCAGGGCTCGAACCCTTGTCTCCTGCATTGGCAGGCAGATTCTCAACCACTGCGCCACCAGGGAAGCCCCAGTATGTTGTATTTAATAGTTTGAGATTATTCTTTCTCTAGATACATGAGTGTATATGTATACATGTGTATATACATATTTGGGAGAATTGAACAGTTACTGCTATTATATATCAAAGAAATGTCAAAAATTAAACACACATTTTTATCTAATAAAATGCAAATGTAGAGACATCTGGACAAATAAACCCAGGAGAAGTTATGGTTTATTTAGTACCTGAAAATTCTTCTACTGTTAGTTATTTCCTAGTTGAAAAATTAATTTATCTAAATGAAATATTAATGTTTGATGCTATAGATAACAGTCTTCAATAATTCTGGAAATTTTTATTTTACTCAAATGGTACTTTACCATGTCACTGGATTGTTCAGCAGATTTCCATTAACTAGCCACTATCAGCATGGTCAACATTGATGTGAATGTTGAATCTTCCTTTAAATATCCTACTTCTTAAATAAAGTCTTCTTAATTACAGTATTGGGAGGATGGTGCTACTAGTCACAATTCCTACTCTATCCATATCATATCAAACTTCTACTGCAGGAAATTTTCAAGCTTTTTCATGGGTTAGGATTTCAATAGAAGTAACCAAAAGCAGGGAATTTATATTTAACATGCGAATGCAGAATACTTGACCTGGTATAAAGAAGTACTGCCAGAGCTTCTACAGAAGTTGTAGATTTCAAAGGGCTGCTGTTTTAATGTTGCCTGAAGAATCTTAAAATGAAAGCATCAGGATGTTGGGTGACAATCCAGGATGATACTCTACTAGAAAGCAAACCTGCCAGAGTTTCCTGAAGAAATTAATAGCTCAGAAGGCATTTAGAATATATTTCAAACTACTATAGCTTCAGTGAATGCACTGTCTTAGAAAAAGCTAGCAATACAAAGATCCTTGGTGATCAAACAGAGTGGGGAGCTCAGGATAGAGTGACATCAGCCACATAGTTATTTTCAGGCTTAGAGGTGAAAAACAGAAACTACAGAAAAATAAACTATATAGGAGACCACAAGGAGTGGTGTAGTGCATGTACTATTCGTAAATTTTTCAAAAGGAGTAAGAAAAGATGAAGAACCAAGGTGAATCCAAATAAAAAAGTAAAGTCTTGGTAACAGATTACCTGCAAGCCTAGTAAAGTATAGTGAGATTCTTAAGCTCTCCCTGCAACCTACATGATAAGGAAATGGCACATCAAGACTTTGAAAACAGAAGAACAGAACTGAGCAGAACTTATGATAACCCAATCACAAGACAACCATTGCTGATTTCCTAGAGAGAGAGATGATATTAAAACTATGCTCATGACAATTCAGTAATTCTGAATTTAATTTTTAGTTATCTGTTTTATTAAACATGTAACTTCTCAGTGACTCAGTTATCCAGTTTATCCATAATTGGATTAACTATTGTTAATCAACCTCTTTTTGCTTGTCTCCTGATTGAGCAACCCCAGCGAAGCCTTCTCTTTAAGATTCTTTTGGACCAGGAAGAACATAAATTAAAAAAATAAAATGTAGTATGATATTGTTAGAAGTAAAATACATGAACCCAGCTTTACCTACTGACCATCTGGCTGCTAGATGGTACTCAGGCAGGGATAATTATGCCTATGTATAGTTCTTGAAAGATGCAATTAGTTATATGAGTTGCAAAAGCCCTAACTAGGTAACTGAAGAAAACAGTACAATCAAAAGAGATTCACAAGGCCCAAGTACTGCTACATCATTTGCTACTTACCATTTCCATAATACTGCGAGACACTATATTTCCAATCCTCAATCTCTTCTTCTGTAAATAATTAGTAATATAACCTATACATTATATGATGTTTGAGCATTCACTATGAAAATATAGAAGTAAAAAACAGGTATTACATGTTCTTTTCTTGCTAGTATATTTTCAAATACTTCTTCGGTGTCTGGTGCTCTTTCTTCCTCTTTTCTTTTATGTATACCTATGTATCCAGGGTCTTTTCTTTCTATGTATACCTCCCTCTCTTTCTTTTATTCACACATACATATAGTCACACCCAAAGAGTGGATCCGACCGGGCTAACTTGATAGATAACTGTAGTTAGAACAGAAATATTTCTTCTTTTTAACTTCTTTTAGCATTGTTAAATTTGAACCGTAAAGAATTTATTGGGGTCACCAATATCTGTATCTGAGGCTAAGTTCTTGAAAATAGTAATTGCAAGAAAATAAGTTAAGCTGGTCAACATACAACCAGGTATAAAGTAAGAGTAAAAAGATGTGTGCTTTTCCCCATAGGTACTGTCTCAACAATCTTCAAGGATAATGGACAAGTAAAAATTTAAATTAAAAAAAATACCATTTATGGTAGTATCTAAAAACATGAAATGCATAGGAATAAACTTATAAAAATATGCTCAGGATATTTACCTTGAAAACTACAGAAGATTGCTAAGAGAAAGTAAAAAAGACATAAGTATTGGACATACCATGGTCATGGAATAGATGACACAATACTATTAAGTTGCCAATATTTACCAAATTAATCTACACATTTAATGCAATATCAATTAAAATTTCAGAAGGGATTTTTGTAGAAAGTGACAAACTTAATCTAAATTTACACAGAATTACAAAGGGCCTATCATAGCCAAAAGAATTCTAATGAACATAATTGGAGGAATTGTACTATTTCATTTAAAGACTCAGTATAATCCTATAAGTGTAGTGGTATAGAAATAAGTGTCATATTAGCATAAAGACAGGCATATTCATTAATGGAATAGAATATGGAGTCCAAAAACTGACTCCTACACACGTGGTCAGATGATTTTCAATGAGCAAAGGTAAGCAATGAGAAAGGGTAGTATTCTCAACCAACAGCACTGTCACAACTAGATATCCACATTTAAATAAATAAATAAATAAGGGGGGAAAAAGAGAATAATCTATATCTGATTCTGCTCCTCAGTGAATAAGAGCCCCAAACTCCCTGTGGGGTGTGTGTGTGTGTGTGTGTGTGTGTGTGTGTGTGTGTGTGTGTGTGTGTGTGTGTGTGTGTGGAGAGAGGTCATTGGTCACAACTAACTCATGAAGTAATAGGGAGTCCCATTTTGAGCTGAATACTAATGGAGTATAAAACAATTTCTAATACTGTGTTTGGATAATGCTAATCTTAATCTCTTTTGTTGTATATTCTTCATTTATCTCAGACGATGTCTTTGGTGATCTTACTATCTTCACTATATGGTCTGTGTATCATCTCCCATGTCTTCACATGTTGTATCATGGCATGCAGTGACTTGCAAACCTTTACTCTAGATCAGATCTCTCTCCTGGGTTCCAGATATGTAAATTTGAATATCTCTTTGATAGATTCCTCTGGATATACTACTGGGACCTCAAGCCCAACACCCACCACAGATTCATCTCACTGTTTGTCTTCCTTCATTATGCCTGCCCTTCACCCCATTCTGCTCTTCTTTTGTTCCCTGAATTGATAACTGATACTGCTTTTCACTCAGTTTCCAGAGTTACAAGCTCAACACTCATTGTTAATTCCTTCCTGACTTTCACATCCCTTCAGTCATCAGGAGTTTAGGATTATATTCCTAAGATTTTTTTTTTAACATCTTTATTGGAGTATAATTGCTTTACAATGGTGTGTTAGTTTCTGCTTTATAACGAAGTGAATAAGCTATACATATACATATATCCCCATATCTCCTCCCTCTTGCATCTCCTTCCCTCCTACCCTCCCTATCCCACCCCTCTAGGTGGTCACAAAGCACCGAGCTGATCTCCATGTGCTATGCGGCTGCTTCCAACTAGCTATCTATTTTATGTTTGGTAGTGTATATATGTCCATGCCACTCTCTCACTTTATCACAGCTTACCCTTCCCCCTCCCCATATCCTCAAGTCCATTCTCTAGTAGGTCTGTGTCTTTATTCCCGTCTTGCTCCTAGGTTCTTCATGACCATTTTTTTCTTTTCTTAGATTCCACACATATGTGATAGCATACAGTATTTGTTTTTCTCTTTCTGACTTACTTCACTCTGTATGACAGACTCTAGGTCCATCCACCTCACTACAAATAACTCAATTTCGTTTCTTTTTATGGACAAGTAATATTCCATTGTATATATGTGCCACATCTTCTTTATCCATTCATCTGTTGATGGACACTTCGGTTGCTTCCATGTCCTGGCTACTGTAAATACAGCTGCAATGAACATTTTGGTACATGACTGTATTTGAATTATGGTTTTCTCAGGGTATATGCCCAGTAGTGGGATTGCTGTGTCATACGGTAGTTCTATTTTTAGTTTTTTAAGGAACCTCCATACTGTTCTCCATAGTGGCTGTATCAATTTCCATTCCCACCAACAGTGCAAGAGGGTTCCCTTTTCTCCACACCCTCGCCAGCATTTACTGTTGGTAGATTTTTCGATGATGGCCATTCTAACCTGTGTGAGATGACATCTCATTGTAGTTTTGATTTGCATTTCTTTAGTGATTAATGATGTCGAGCATCCTTTCATGTGTTTGTGGGCAATCTGTATATCTTCTTTGGAGAAATGTCTATTTAGATCTTCTGCCCATTTTTGGATTGGGTTGTTTGTTTTTTTGACATTGAGCTGCATGAGCTGCTTGTAAATTTTGGAGATTAATCCTTTTTCAGTTGCTTCATTTGCAAATATTTTCTCCCAAAAGACCCTGAATAGCCAAAGCAATCTTGAGAAAGAAAAACGGAGCTGGAGGAATCAGGCTCCCGGACTTCAGACTATACTACAAAGCTACAGTAATCAAGACAGTATGGTACTGGCACAAAAACAGAAATATAGATCAATGGTACTGGCACAAAAACACAACAGGATAGAAAGCCCAGAGATAAACCCACACACATATGGTCACCTTATCTTTGATAAAGGAGGCAAGAATATACAGTGGAGAAGAGACAGCCTCTTCAATAAGTGGTGCTGGGAAAACTGGACAGGTATATGTAAAAGTATGAACTTAGAATACTCCCTAACACCATACACAAAAGTAAATTCAAAATGGATTAAAGACCTAAATGTAAGGCCAGACACTATCAAACTCTTAGAGGAAAACATAGGCAGAACACTCTATGACATAAATCACAGCAACATCCTTTTTAACCCACCTCCTAGAGAAATGGAAATAAAAACAAGAATAAACAAATGAGACCTAATGAAACTTCAAAGCTTTTGCACAGCAAAGGAAACCATAAACAAGACAAAAAGACAATCCTTAGATATTTTTGAACTAGACCTTTCTTGTCCATTTCTGCTGCCACTGCCTTGGTTCAGGTCCCCATTTCTTTTTTTTTTTTTGCGGTACGCGGGCCTCTCACTGTTTTGGCCTCTCCCGTTGCAGAGCACAGGCTCCGGACGCACAGGCTCAGCGGCCACGGCTCACAGGCCTAGCCGCTCCGCGGCATGTGGGACCTTCCCAGACCGGGCACAAACCCGTGTCCCCTGCGTCGGCAGGCGGACTCCCAACCACTGCGCCACCAGGGAAGCCCCCCCATTTCTTAAATGAGTGATTATAGGAGCCTCTTGGCTTGTCACCAGGATGACCTTTCAAAACTGTAAACCTGAATATGACAATCTTCCTATAACCTTTCCTTGACTCCCCATCACCTACTTAATCAAGAACCTGCACAATCAAGTGAAAACTCTTCAGTATGACTCTCCAGCCTCACCTTTCACCTCTTACCTATTCATATAGTACTGTTCAGTAATATCAAATTATTTTAAATTTCTAGCATATATGAAGGTGTATCTCTTATAGTTTCACAATGCACATTAATATGTTAAGGGCTCTGTGAAGACCTGTTATATGGGAACTTGCTTACTTTTTTTTTAAATTGAGAAGTTCCCAAATATATTGAACTTCTAAATTTCACTCCTACCTTTACTCCTTCCCCAGGAATAGCAATCACATCTCATAGGACTTTCTGAAGTTTTGATGACTATGATCTAGAAAATACTTATTCAACGGATGAAATCAAAATCACTTAGCCAGAGGATATGGGGAGGGGGAAAGGTAAGCTGTGACAAAGTGAGAGAGTGCCATGGACATGTATACACTACCAAACATAAGGTAGATAGCTAGTGGGAAGCAGCCGCATAGCACAGGGAGATCAGCTCCGTGCTTTGTGACCACCTAGAGGGGTGGGATAGGGAGGGTGGGAGGGAGGGAGACGCAAGAGGGAGGAGATATAGGAACATACGTATATATATAACTGATTCACTTTGTTATAAAGCAGAAACTAACACACCATTGTAAAGCAATTATACTCCAATAAAGCTGTAAAAAAAAAAAAAATCACTTAGCCAGACATTCAAAAGACATTATTCCCCAACTCTCAGCTAATTTTCCAGCCTTTCCACTCCATACAGAAGCTCTTCATATATCCATACTCACTCTTATCTAAAAAAATCATTTTACTTTCTCATCTCTCTGTCTGAGCTCTGGGCATTTATCAGCCTAGAATGCCTCTCTGGCCCTGACCCATCCTTCATTATTCAACTCAATTCCTCCCCTTGGTTTAATGTGTGGCTCACCTCTTCAATGAAGTGATCTTTTTCTATGAACCCCTTTAGCAATTATTGCCTAAGCCATTACTTTGCAATTAATCATGTACTACTTTGTCACATATTTCTGCTATTGACTAGAAAGTTATTTAAATTTTTAGCATGCATCTGTTTTGCTTTTCAAAAAATGTCTTTAAACCCTTTGACCTATACCTGGATTCTCTTACTGTTCACCCAGGGCAACTATATATAGCAGGCACACCATAAATGGCTGATCTTTTGTTGCTGCTTCTAAACCAGCAGAAGGGATTTACTAAAATCATAAGCTTTTATATTAATGCAGTGAAAGAGAATTTCAAATGATGGGGAATTTACATATTTTATGTTGTGCAAACGAGGCTGACTTTGAGATTCCTAGAAGAAATAATGCATATCTTAAAGACAGTGCTTTGAATTTTATTTGAAATAATTATTCTTTGACAGGGAAAAATAACCGTATTCAAGAAGTAAAGACAAATTTCATCCATTATGATTAACTATTGATGCATCATAGTTACTTCATCAGATATTTTATACCTCTCCTATTCCACTGGAGAACAAATCAATTACATTAAAATATTTTTTCTGTGATTAGAATTGAATTCTAAAGTAGCACCTTTCTGCCTCCTACACAAGACAAATACACCTACCAGAAAGCACACAACTGAAAAATGAAAGCTACAAACAAATGAATTTTCCTTCATTTTTATCACTAACCAATACCTACCATAGCATGACAGAAACCAATAAACACTCAATGCAATTTACAGTTGCACTAGCATATGGTATTTCCCCAATAGCTTTCCTGATGTCTAAACCACTACCTTGAAAAGTACTGAATCCTCCTACCTTCATTCTACATTTAATATCTGTCACGATTCTGCCTTTAGAAAGACAATTTAGTCATATGATGATAGGTAGTTCGGTAACTACCTGACAAATCAGACTTTTAAAAACTCTGTTGTTCTCTTAATTTTGATTTGGAGATGACATTTATTGTTATGAACTTGTCAGATATAACCTTGTAATGGTGTGCATGTAGCTGATATATTTTAGTGCTTATTTACTCATTTTACTTGAAATATTTATGTAAATATACATGGAAATGTGTTCTTTATAAATCTCACATGAAAAATTATTCTGTATTTTTGGCAAGTCATCAGAATAAGATGCCATCTTTGAGTAAGATGTATTTTCCATTACTCTTCCTTGTTTCTAAACCCCAGTTGTAGCCATATCAGTCCTCACCACTCAGTACACCTGGACCTGCCCAACTATCAGTCACCCTTGAGGAAGGTCGGGACACCCCTGGGATTTGCCACACAAGGTACTAGCCGTGATAGACTTTGTAAAGTCGGCTTGAAGTAGCACATGGTAAATGTTAACTTAAAAACTGAAAATAACAAATGATGTACTGGACTTACTTTAACACAATCTTTATTACATGTTTTGGCCTTTAAAATGCTAAAGCTAAACTGGATATTTTTATTTCTGGTCCTTTTGAAAAAATGTGGATCCTCTGCTTTCTCAAGATAAGTTGTGAAATTTAGATGGAGGCATTTAAATCCCAAATCCAGCAGCTTCTCTCCATCATCTTGTTAACTGCAAATAAACAGCATTCAAACTTTGTTAAATTTGTTCCCAAAAGGGTTTTCATACAGTCAAATATGAATTTGGGGGGGGGGTGAATGAATCCACTTACATATTACAATCTTATTTCAACTTTACCTACATAGAATGAAGTCCCTGATTTTATCTGCGGTGCCTATCACTATGCCTGGCATTTGTTATTTGATCCATCCATGGAGAGAGGGGGATACAAGAGGAAACATTCACAAAGAGCGCTGAAAAAAAAACAAGTGTAATAAAGAACAATCCTATAGCTCTTTTCCTATATCACGCATTTCAAAAATGAATCTAAGAGAGGTTAAGAGAAACTCAAGTTATTGCTGGCAGAGCTGGGTCTAGAACCCTAGCCTGAAGCACAGGCTCTAGCCCCTATGGGATGCTGCCTCCCTGGGATATAAGGACTGACAGGAAATAAGCACCTCTTCCCACTCAGTGTATTAGCATACCTTTTTTTTTTTTTTTCCACAAAATCTAAGGGTTTTTCTCATTTTCCTTGCTTTATGCCATTTCCGCATCTTTAAAACATGTTTAGAAAATTCAACAAGCTATAAACAGTATTTTTTTATTAAGAGATGTGACATTAAGAGGTGTCACAAATGTAGAGAGATTCAGTGTTTGCTGTATTCTACCAGCCATGCTGTAAAGGTTAGAAAAGTGACATGTACTAATAAGACCCATGGCACTAATGAGAGGATCTGGTGCCACATAGTATCTTAAAATCCTCCCCAGGGTTCATTACTATGCCATGTTGATCATGTCATTTTTAGTAAATTCAAGAGTGACTCATTCCTGGCTGACAGCTAAGTGCAGATACCGTTATGTTACCTCTAAAGCTCTGTCAGTGAACTTGTCAGAAAATAAAGCAGAGCCTCCTTACTAGGAAAACATAAACGTCCAAACTTCCCAGTTTTTTGTCTTAACGTACTGAAATTTCCTGTATGCTCTCTACTGAAATATTAATTTTCAAGCATGGTCTGAACAAACATGCTTTACAGAAAAAACTCATCATTGTGCCTTCACACAAAGGCTGTATTATCCTTTTTGTCTTGGAAATAGATTTCTATTTTTACATTAGTTTCAACAATGTGCAAAAACCCTTAGAAATTTTTTTTCAAATATCCTGATATTTTTATTTATTTATTTATATGCAGAAGAAAAATTAAATGTCTATTTCCCTACACAGAAAAGACATTTTTGTCACACACCTATGGTCACAAATATATAGTTCAGTTTGGGTTAATCTCTGAAAAGCAGAGCTTATAAACTCTTGGGAGCTTTGGTTCAGCCATCTTGTCACGTGGACAGTGCATGCGAGAAAGCCAGCCTGCCGAAAAAAGAGAATCATGGAAATAGGGAGGAGACAGAGACAGAAGAAGGATGCATACATTCCCTGAGGTCCTGACCACTTCCCAATTCTTGCATGCAATCCTGAGGTCATTCTGCATGCTTTGATTTTTCTGAGACAACTTATATTTAATCAGTTAACCATTTATTTCTTGTTTGCTTTGCATTGCTTTTCTACTTAAGCTTTCTCGGTTTGGTTTCTGCTACTTGTAAATAGAGTCTTATTTGGTACCCAGGCCTCAACTGTTGGTGGTGGTGGTGGTGTATGTGTGAAAATGACATGAGGATAGATTTGTTTTTCTAAAATAAATTAGACTGCCAGAAATAAGGCTCTGGTAGAATGGGACAAACTACAGATTAATGGGATGAAAAAATTATAGGTATCCATCAGGCTGGGTCCATCAGGGAAGATGCCTCCAGAAGTCAATGTACAAAATCTGGCAGGGTAGAATATTTTATCAGAGAGGTTTTACAGATAGATAGTTCATGGTAAAAGAGCAGGGAGGAAGGATATTGTGCAATCTCATAGCTGAGAATATGACTGCTCGTGGTGACTGAGATCTAGGGAGAATACAGTATTTAAATTTGGGGCTGTTCCATTTGTGGCTATAAATACAGATACCTTGAAAGGTGCTGTTACAACAGAGCTCATCTACTAAAAGTGGGTTATAAAATGGAGTCTGGTTGCAGAAAGAAAGGTTAAGTGCTCGAGTACAGAAACCCCGTGGTTCTCGACCAGAGGCGATTTTGCCCCTTTGGGGATATTTGGCAACATCTGGAGACCTTGTTGGCTGTTACAACCAGAGTAGGGGATTGTTAGTGACATCCAGTGGGCAGAGGTCCCGGATACTTCTCAACATCCTGCACTTCCCAGGATGGCCCTGCACAATAAAGGATTATCTGATCCAGACACCAATAGCGCCGAGGCTGAGAAACCCTACTTAACCGATAAATAAAAAGTGGAATCTTTCGATACTTCAGAGTGAATCTCCAAATTCCAGGTTAAGAGTCCTGCTGATTCTCACCTGTGGAGTTAAATCAGTTTCAGATATTGAATAAGGGTTGTGGGGAGAGGAGCTTATCCTTGATTGAGTCCAGGTCCATTCCCAACTGGCACATTTAGTCACTGCCGTTACCTTGTGTGTGTGCGTGTTGTTTTTATTTTTATTAAAAAAAATTTTTTTCCAGTCATTAAAAAAAAATTTTTATTGGAGTATAGTTGCTTTACAATATTGTGTTAGTTTATACTGTACAGCAAAGTGAATCAGCTCTACAGATACATATATCCCTTCTTTTTTGGATTTCCTTCTCATTTAGGTCACCACAGAGCAGTGAGTAGAATTCCCTGTGCTATACAGTTGCAGTTATTTTTATATATTATATTTCTCAGCCTATGGCTAGCCTGCAGATATAGGACCCAACCTAACTGTACCTCAGTCGCCTCAGAGGCTTGTCAGTACTGGGTTCTCGAAGGCTTAAAGCAACTGCATCCTGACACACTAAGCCGAAACACAGAACTGGCACAGTGGCCTATTTCATTGTATGCCATAGCAGAAATGCTAAGCTGGGAGCACCATGCTATAACAAGAATATTACAGAAAGAGAAAACATGTATAAGACTTCTAATTTGATGTCTAATAACTTGAAAAGTCAATGTAAACTGAAATAAGAAGATGATTCTATAATTTTACTTTCAAAAAGAAATACAGGAAAATGTTGATGTGTCAGTGCAGAGGTATTTCATCTACCCTGGCTCTGCATTAGGCCTAGGAATGTGTATCTATTTGTGCTGTACAAAGATCCTGAACGATGCAAATTTCAGAGAAGCACCCTTACACACAATCACCAAAACATGGGGATTCAGCAATTTTGTTTGACTGACTCTCCAGGAAACAGCATAAGAATGCTCCTACCTTTGACTCGAATACCCACTGTTTTAGTTTCCTATTGCCGCTGTAACAAATTACCAAACCCTAGTGGCTTAAAACAACACAAATTTATCATCTTACACTTTTGGAGGTCAGAAATCTGAAATGGGTCTCACTGGGCTACTTTCCTTCCTGGGGCTCTAGAAGAGAAACCATTTTCTTTCACTTTCCGGGTTCTACAGGCTTCCCCTATTCCTTGGGCCACGTCCCGCTTCTAGCATCAAAACCAGCGATGATCTGAGCCCTTCTCAGGATGACGTCCCTCTGGTTCTTACTCTTCTGCCTCACTCTTCCCTCTGTAGGGAGCCTTGGTCCAACAGGACAATACAGATAATCTACTTATCTTAAGGTCAGCCCTTTGCCATGTAACATAACATTTTGATAGATTCTGAGCATTAGAATGTAGGCATCTTTGTGGGAGACCATTACTATTGCTACCACATTCGCTAAAAAAAGCATTTTACAAATAAGTAGATACAGCTTACTAAGCTGTATTAGTCACAGAATCAAGCTTTGGCATTTGAAATGGGATAATTACATCAGACATTTAAAAAAAGATAGCAAGCAAAACCTTGAAGCTTTAAAAGAATTTCATGATCTTGTAGAAAACTCATTTCTTAATACAGTCTAACTTCTGGAATGTTCACAAAACAAATGTAATTTAGGAATGAAGGATTCTCAGGATAACATGACATTATCAAATAGTTATTAATTTTATTATTGCCATAACATTAAGCATGGGATTTCTAATTTTATTAACCTTTTGATATGTCACAAAAATCCTGCCCACACTCCAGCTCTCCATCCCTAAAAATGTAATTCTCTTTAAAAAACTACAGAAGTTAAAAATACTCCTCCTTCCTACATTGGGAGTAAAATCAAAGCAAGTGCTATAGAGGACAGGGTGAATACTGCAGTCTTGTAGATGATCCTTCACATTGGTGATGAGGAACTCTGAGATGACATTTCAAAGATACTGACAAACTCAGGATCATTGATATCAATAATAGAGTTGACAGTTTTCTACAGAATGAAACTACCCCTTGGAAGAAGTATGCTTTAGCCTTTGATTCACTTATTAAATTTAGTAGTAATTTAGTAGAAGGGGTGCAGGAAATCACCTAACTGCCTCACACATTTTTAGGAGAAAAAATTAAAATGACATAAAGGTAGAACAATAATGCATTTTTCCGGGAAACCAAGAGATTTCCATCATTTCCATTCTATAGTGACAATTTCCCTTTCAATGATCACAAACCCTGATGAACATAATGATGCCTCTAAATAGAAAAAAAAAAAATACTCGATTTTTTTCTTTTTAAGACATCAAGGAAATAAACAGTGCATTTAAAAATGCTTACATCCTATAATAACAAAATGATAATGAGGACTACAATGAACACTTTAGCACTTAACAGGGCTTTCCTTTATCCACAATACCTAAGTTATTCTAGAAAACAAATACAAAAAACCAAGCAAATGTATCTTCTCTAAGGTACAAAAAGTTCATGAATTTAAATAACTATTTAAAGCTACAGAATAGGAGAGGCTATATGGTATAGATAATTGTCAGCTGAGTTGCATGAAAAATAAGGAGTGTGAGATGTGTGTTACTGAAAACAAATGCCATATATCTTACCTATCCTTTTATCTATCTATCTATCTATCTATCTATCTATCTATCTATCTATTCTATCTCTCTATCTCTCCATCTATCTACTTACCTATCTATCTATCTGTCCCTCAGATGCATTTTGAGGTCCTGGAAGGCTGAGAACATGTCTGTATTTCTTACATCCCATACAGTGCCCAGCAGTAACTTGATCTTAGTAGGCAACATTGTTTTTGCTTACTGCATTCTGCAGTACTGAATACTGACATTATCAGATATAGTACAGTGATTAAATGACAAAGAGCTTTAATATAAATTTTTAAATTGCCAATTCATTGTTATCTAAGTATATTCTATATTTCAAGTAATGCTTCCCAATTTTATTTATCACACTGATCTAATTAAACACCATTGGCCCAGAGTAGCGAGTACTGACTGGTTCCCTAACTCAACTGTAATATCATGGGAAGCTTTAGCACTTCATTAAAATTATAACCTCATCCACTGCTAGCTCAATCATCTAATAATTTAAAATATGTAGACTGTGTAAGTAAACAATATAAAAAGATAATCTGTATAAAATTTTAAAAATTGCAGGTACATTTTAAGTCCACGGGAACATAAAAAAATGCTGGAATTTATTTATCAGAGTTTCCCCTGCTAAGCAACAAAATGAAGCATCTTTGGATGGTAATGAAAAATTTCATTCTCAGGTACAGTAGTATGTGATAATAATAACCTTAAAATAGCAACCAGCTTGCAATAACTGAAGAAAGAAACTACTGCGCCATTAATCCACATAATGTAACGGATTTGATATTGCCTTTTCCAATCTCTCTCACAGCTTAAGACAAAATACCATGTTCCAATTGAGAAAAAAATATTTAGGCCTTCCCTCGTGGCGCAGTGGTTGACAGTCCGCCTGCCGATGCAGGGGACACGAGTTCGTGTCCCGGTCCGGGAAGATCCCACATGCCGCAGAGCGGCTGGGCCCGTGAGCCATGGTCGCTGGGCCTGCGCGTCCGGAGCCTGTGCTCCGCAACGGGAGAGGCCACAACAGTGAGAGGCCACAACAGTGAGAGGCCCACGTAACACACACACACACAAAAAGAAAAAAATATTTATTAAAAAAAAACTTTCAGTACATAGAAAAGAAGCATTCATGGTTCTCAAAAGGTGGACTATACTGGGTTGTAAGATTACTACACTGTTCTTTGCTTTCTGTGTTCCTTGCTTTCTGTGTTTTAGTCAGCATCCATCTTGTGGGAAAGGGATGAACAGGGGAAGCTTCCTTAATTTAGTTCCTTTCATCTGAAGATTTCAAAAGCTTTGCTGATGGCTATTATTTACAGTCGCTGAATAAATGGGAGCACTGAGCCAATGCGAGGCTATAACCATTCTGTAAATGAATTACAAAGCAGTAGAATCTTGTTAAAACGAGTCGGAATGTAAAATGTCTTAGGCGTCCTGCTCAATTGTGAACTCATCTTCCATTTTTCTAAGCAACTTTCTCCATTTTAGAACTTTATTCTGACATTTTAAGATTAATAATGACCTTGCTCACTTGTTCACACAGTCATTGGCCCCTGATTGTTTTTAGAAATGTAAGCCAGCTAACGTGCTACCTATGTGCGTATGCATGAAAAAGTGGGTGGGGAGAGGGTGTATGACATTATGACATGAAATCTGAATGTGCTTTAGGATATAAATTGTGCAGAGGAAATAAAAGGAGAGAAAAATAAGTCTTTAGACTGAAAATTGATGGAAAAGGAATGGAGGAAATTACTATTAAGTGTAGAGGGTTAGAATACCTAAAAAAGCAAGTCTACGACAAAGTAATTTTGGACAGGAGGCTACTAAGAGACATATGAGGACAGGAGTTGTGTGCAAGAGGCAGAAACGTGTGGGGCTAAAGATGGGGGGCAGAAAGATATGACTCCTAACAAATACAATACAAATTTTTCATTAATGAAATATCTATGAAGGCTTTTTAAAGTTATGGCTCCCATACCAGGCCAATCATCTGAACCACCTAAGAATGCTCATAGATCAATTCCCATCGTGTGCTTCCCGGAGATACTGATTTATTAGATCTGGCCTAGAGTCCAAGAATTTGACCAATATTTTTCAAAAGTTCTGGGGAATCTGAAAGTTTAAACACTTTAGATGATCTAACCTTCCACTATGACCAATACCTAAGAAGCCTATCCAACTCTGGGAGCAGCAGATACCTTGCTAGCTCCCATCAACTAACACTGAGAAACTTAAAATAGGAACTGAGGAAGGATGGGTTTGTCCAGGTATCCGAAGTCACACTCAGAGTTTTCTGGTGTCAGTATGCTTGCATGATCTGTATCTTGAGATGCTCTTCTGTTACCTGGCCTAGATTTTTTCTCCCTGCTTATTTCTTGGACAGTGACCCCAGTGCAGCCCAACTGGAAGACCAGACTTTATTTGGATCCCTAGGCTGTCCTGCAGTCTGCCCGCATTGTCAAGTTTGTCTTTAGCTTTATCTGCTATTCATGCAAACCTCACAAATCTAACAGACACAGAATCAGGGAAAGTTTGAGCAAAGCCTTTCACCAGCGTGCCCCATGAGCCCCTCAGGACTTTTCTTACACTGTTCAGTCCTCACTCACTCTGACCCTCTCAATTCAGAATCAGTGAACAACAGCCCAATGATTTTGCGGAAGTTTACCTGAATCAAGAAGAGTTCTTAATCACATGAATGATATTCTAGCAATGTTTTTAAAGAGTGATCTTTGCTCCTGAAGCAGAAACACTGGTGGCCTTGTTAAGATGCATGTTCTCAGGCTGCATAACCTATGGAATTAGAATCCATGTGTGCAGAAGTTATCGCTTTACATTTTAAAACTAAATTTGCAGGTAAGTTTTCTGCACATGGAAGTTTGAAAATTGTTAGAAAACACAGAGGTCATTTAATTAATTAGATAATTATTTACTTTGTTAATTGATTCCATAAACAACAATTTATTGCCTTCCACGTGCCAGGTACTAGATAGGCTCTGGGAATGTAAAGATGGTTTGAAAAGAAAGTAATGCCTTCCAGTGTGGAAGACAGACAAGTCAATAGATGATGGAAACAGAGCGTGATTGGTGCTGTGGTAAATAAGCACAGGGCCATCTAAGCATGTGGAAGGTTTAGATGTTTTGGAACGTGGTTGTCTGACAGCTGTGCACTATGATTACATGAGTTTGCTTTAATGGGGTGCCAGTTGTTTTCTGTCTACTTTATACACTTAAAAAAATCACAAAATGTTTCTTTAAAATTTTTCCAATGAGACCGCAGTGTTTTTCCTTATTGTACAGCCCTTTTGCATTTAGATATTTTAAAATGGCATCATTGTTGATATAAAAAATTGTGTTCAGATGTAACTTTAAAAAAATCAAAACAGAAGAGCCACATTGAGACAACCAAAATGCTTTGACCTCTATTTTTGCTACTCAGTGAGGTGATTATAATGTTTTGAGATAATATAACTGAGTTGTTAGTGTTTCATAGCCTTCCTGAAATTTTAATTTACATAATTAGTTTGGGATAAATTACTTACCGGAAAAATACATACAGAAATTATTATGTGAAGGATGACAGTGTCAAAACCAAATCTGAACTATCTATACATTATTTGTTACTAGGTGTTTCCAGATGTTTGAGTTACATGAGGTTTTAGAAAATATGGGACATTTTAATGCAATACTTCCAACACTATATAAAGATTTAAGGTTTTATATCATATCACATAAGTGACAGGACATCTAATATTTATTTTTTAAAGAGTAAAAGTAAAAGCCAAGTTTTTTCAAGTGCAAGAAGCCCATGATCAAACTTTTCTTTCTCTAATGCAATGTAAGCACCATGAATACACAACAGACTCTGCCCACAGAATCCACTGTGTTGTCAGGGAGACAATCTGGTGTGACAAGTGCTCTGATAGGTGCCACTGAACCAAATATACTGTGAAAGTATTAAATATTGTGTTGTATACAAAATATTTAAATTTTGTGCCTCACCTGTGTAGAATGTATGATCGCCACCACTCAAGGGAATACAAGATGAATAAAGCCCTAATATCTAGTAAACTGGACGAGATGAAGACATATACACTATAATCTCAGTAAAAGTAAGGTAGATCTCAAGAGGAAGTACAAGCAAAGAGCTCAGAAAAGGGTGAGATTGACTTTAGATGGGGTGATAAATGAAGGCTTCATAGAGGGGAGAGAACTGAGATGAGCCTCAGCATGGCTATCTAATAAATGTAAAAACAGTGTTCATTATTGCTATCACTTATTGAATGCCTTCTATTGACCAGCCACTCAACTAAATGCTGGGCTAATAAGTTCTTATGAATAGCCCCATATTTGAACTAGATGTTACTCTCTTCATTTTATAAATGAAGAAACTGCAGTTATTAGAGTTTAAGCCATTCTGCCTAGGTCACGCAGCATTATTGAAGAGCCTGGATGCCAACCCAGGTATCTCTGACTTAAACCCATGTATTTTACGCCACACTGCCCTGCATCCCTGTCCTAACAACTGGACCTAAATACAAAGAAAATCTGTGAAAAAATAAAAGGGTATTCAGATAGATCAGTGGTCTTCAGCTATTTGGTGTTATAATCTACTAAAAGGAACTGATGAGAAACATGGAGTCTCTCCCTAGAAAAGTACCTATTAAACACATCGACTTACAATTTTTATAAGTTTTCCCCTTGAATCTGAGATGAGAATCTGATGAAGACTATGGATCTTTATGTCTCCAAATTGTTGCCCATAAATTCAGTGCATTCACTGGCCCTCTCGTGTCTCTGGGATCCCTGTACCTCAGGATTGGGATCCCAGGAGAGGCTGGTACCCTAGAACACAGGCAGTAGAATGGTAAAGGAGCTTATTCTGTAATAAGGTTTCTTTGCAACCTCAGATCTTTACTTCTTCCCTTCTGTTCAACCAACACACCCAGTAGGTACGATAATCTAGCTTCTCTCCATTGCCACCACCGCTAAGCCATGGCCTCTATCAGGGGGCCTATTCTAACAGTTTCCTCATTATTTTCTTACTACAAGTTTCTCCTCCACCCTGGTCTATTCTCTACATTGCTTTATGGTATTTTTCTTATATGAACAGTTTGTCACTCTCTTATTTAAAAACCTCTTTTGCTAGCACAAGTGACAAAAGTAAAAAATCAACAAATGGGACAACATCAAATTCAAAAGCTTCTACACGGCCAAAAAAAAAAAAGTCAACAAAATGAAACGGCAGCCTATAGAATGGAAAAAATTTTGCAAACCATATTTTGAATAAGGGGTTAATATCCAAAATATATAAAGAATTAACATATATGAATAACAAAAAACCCAAACAAAATCTGATATTAACATGGGCAGACGAACTAATTAGACATTTTTCCAGAGAGAACATCGAAATGGCCAACAGGTACATGAAAAAAATGTTCAACATCACTAATCATCACGGAAACGCAAATCAAAACTAGAGTGAGATATCACCTCACACCTATTAGGACGGCTATTATCAAAAAGACAGACAGATGCTGGTGAGGATGTGGTGAAAAGGGAACCCTTATACACTGTTGGTAGGAATGTAAATTAGTCCAACCACTAGGAAAAACTATATGGAGGTTCCTCAAATATTAAAATTATATCTACCATATGATCCAGCAATTCCATTTCTGGGTAAAAATCCAAAGGAAATGAAAACAGGATTTCGATGAGATATATACACACCCATATTTATTGCAGCATTATTCACAACAGGCAAGATATGGAAACAGCCCAAATGCCCACCAATGGATAAATGGCTAAAAAAGATGTGGTACATATATACACAACTGAATACTATTCAGCCATGAGAAAGGAAGATACCTGTCATTTACGACAAGGATGGACCTTGAGCACATTGTGCTAAACAAGGTAAGTCAGACAGAGAAAGACAAATACTGTACAATATCACTTCTATGTAGAATCTAAAAAAGTCTAATCTGTACAAAAGAGAGTAAAATGATGGTTACCAGGGGATGGGGGGTGGGGGAAATTAGATTGATGGTGTTTAAGGGTACAAACTTGTAACTAGCAGTAAATAATAAGCCATAGGGATCTAATGCACAGTATAAGAAACATAGTCAATAATACTGTACTATAATAATGTAATGTGATAAATATTGCCTCAGTGGCAATCATACTACAATATACAAATGTATCAAAGTAAAGAAACCTATTTCGCTTGCTTTTTACACTAATTATGGAACTTCTTATCAAGGTATGGGCCACTCAGTATTCCACAGTGTGGGCCCAAATCATATTTCTCTTTCATTTAAAAACCAACCAGACCTGTGTGGGCTGCTGCCACCTCCCAGGCGCAGACATGGCTCTCGACCCCGCAGAGCCGCATCTCAGACGAGTCGAAAAAGATGTTTTGATCCCTAAAATAATGAGAGAAAAGGCCCGAGAGAGATGTTCTGAACAAGTTCAAGATTTCACTAAATGTTGCAAGGACTCTGGAATCCTTGGGGTAGTAAAATGCCAGAAGGAAAATTCTGCATTGAAAGAATGTCTAACTGCTTACTATAATGATCCAGACTTTCATGAAGAATGCAAAATGGAATACCTGAAGCAAAGGGAAGAATTCAGAAAAACTGGAATTCCTACCAGGAAAAGGCTGAGGAAGCTTCCCACAAGCATGTAGGCAACTATTCAAATGATACTCAGGAACGCCAATGTTCATGGAAATCACAGTCACCTGAAATGATGGACTCAAGGAAGTGTGTTTGCTTTATCCTTAATAATAGAAATAATTTTATCTGAAATAAAGATTTTTTTTAAACTTAAAAAAAAATTAAAAATGAAAATCAACCAAGCAAATACTTATTCATTATTTGAACTATATACATTTGTTTGTGCTTACTTTTCTTACTTTTTCCTTTACTTTTTGATAAACTCCTACTTATACTATTAGAGCTAGCTCAAGTAGCTTCTCTGTGAAGCCTCTACCAACTTCCCCACCCACCCACTCACTCACTCACTCACAGGACACTTTGTTCAGGTATCTCTTGCAGCCATGTTTTACAGTAATGGATCTATTTTATGTAAGTATACTCTGCAGAGGTGTAAGGCTAAGGGCCGTGGCCCACTGATCTTTGTATCCCAGTCATCCAGCACAGCGCCTGGAATATAGTGTGTGTTCAGTAAATAATTTTTTATATACAAGTGAATGAAAGATGAATGAATGAATAATCATTGAACAGAAGTTTCATATTATATTCAGGATAGTTCTCAATGTACATTTTTTCCTAGTTTGCTTTTACAAAATTTATTAGTGTTACTTTCAATTATCACTTCTACTAGGACAATGTCATTATTTTGTTGTTAAAGGAAGTTGCACACACACACACATGCGCGCGCACACACACACACACACACACACACACATACATTTATCCCAGTACTGCTGCTATGCATTCAGAAAATGGCCAATTTTACAACCAGCTGGTTGACATATAATTGCTTATAATATATCTGGCAGGCAAAAGAGCAATATATATATATGTGTGTGTGTGTGTATATATATATATATATAAATTGTTCAAGCTATTGGAAGCAGTGATTCAGTTTTTAGAAAGTTGTTCACCATAAATAATTGTACGTAATCATTTAACTCTAATCTTGTTTAGTACAGCAATATTTTTAAACAGATAAAACCTTGAGATATCTGAAATTTCTAACATGATAATATAGAAGAATATTTAATCATATGGGGAAATGTTAATTACATACTGTTAAGTGAACAATGAGTTACAAAACAGTATAGATACTAGGATGAAAGACACTTGAGTAAAATATACATTGTGGAGTCTAGGAAGACATTTAAGAGAAAACTACACTGGAAAACAAATTTATTATTTTCCCAAGCACTAGCTGTAGAATCATGTGTTTGTGTGTGTGTGTGTGTGTATAAAACTTTAATAAAAACATGCCCCACGTGCCATAAAATGATTACAGATGTATGATAAATGCTAATTTTTATGAGAGCCCCCAGGGAACTTTAAATTATTAGTAAAAATACAATGATACCACTTTATTCCTCCCTTCATTTTTTTCATTTATTCCTTCAGTAACCTATGGATGAGAGTCTAATAGGTGTCAATACTGTGCTAAATTCGTAATGACCAAAATGTTTTACTACCCTCATGAATCCCAAGTTCTAGCTACTAAGCAGTGCCTAAGAAAATAACCTATGTATTTACAAGGTATTATGGAAATTTATGGAGATAGGAGGGGAAAGGGTTAGAAAATTGAGATGAATTGGAGTTTAAAGTTTGAATTAGGCTGAGTTGATGGAGAAGAAAACCAGTGCCTCAAAAGAAGCGGCAAGAGCAGAGGCAATGGAGGTTCAAAGGAAGTTTTGGGTGAGAAAAGTGAAGTGTCCTCTGTGTTTGGTTTTATATTGACCCTAAGAACGACAGGAGATAACTCTGGAAAAGAAAAATGGGCAAAAGTGAACAAAACACACACTAATGGATTTTCATTTCATCCTATATAATAAAGAGCTAGAGAATGTTTTCATTTGTTAGTTTGTTTACCGCAGAATGTCTTTATTTGTTGTTTGCTTATGCAGTAGGTAGAAGGCAGGTAGGCTCGTTGCCTGGCTGCTTGGTTGGTGATTTTAGTAGAGAAGTAAAACAATCAGAAATTTAAGAAAGATGACCAACAGCAATAAAGATGAACTGACCAAAACCACCATGATAATCACTATGAACATCAATTAAATACTTAGGTAATAATGTTTATTTTTCTTTGCCTGTTTGGAATATACTGAGGACTTTGGGTGTCATATCAATTGTCATGATTACTTGAACACGCTATTAAGATATTCTCTGCATGTGTCTTTCACTGCCAATAAATTTTCCCTTTGTAAACAAAAGTTTTCAAACTCAGTTTATAATGATACAGCTGCCTCTAATATTGATATTGGTTATTATTTTATCCTTAATGACATTTCTCCAACTTCAAAGCGGTTTTTAAATGATTGAATCTATATGTCTTTTTTCCGTTTCTATTTTTCTATAAACCACCTTAGTTTGTTCATATCGAGTTAAACAACAACAAACAAAAAAAGAAGCAATAGCTACAGAGCACTTTATACTTATTTGAAACCCTTACACATACAAATTACCAGGACATTATGATTATTTAAGTAAATCCATCTAACAGAAATGCTAAAACTATAACCTGAATATGTTCATTCCATTGCTTTTCATTAGATTTTGGTCTCAGTCACCAAGTAAATAGATTAACCGAAGTTATGATTTAGTTGTTAAATAGCAAAATTTAAAGAAAATGAGGAGCACTGTTAAACTGGGCAAATGTAGAAACTATTTATAGTACTACAACTGACAGCTTTAAAGTCCATGACTTGGTAGGACAATGATACAAGAAATAGAAACACATCCTTTAGAATTTCTAACTTTTTATTCTGTATTGTAGTTGTAGTCGAGAGACCGTATATATAACAGTGGAATAAGGGAAAGAAATACCAACTACTGATTGGATAAGTGGAGAATCTGTTCAAAATATGTAGTCATACATGCCAGGTACTTTACTAATATTCATGGATATGTTTTGAATCTTATTAAAATGATATTTTCTACTTTGGTGAACTAGCTTAATGAAAAGACTCCAAATTTAACTTGAATTTTGCTAATTTTAGCTGTTAAAATAGGCACTTTTATATTGGCTGCTGCGTAATCTCTCTCAACCAAGTGAAGAGTTAAGGTAATACCTCATTATTTATTCTATGGAGAATGAAATGTGTGCATAGATACAGGGCCTTCATTCCTAGGAACACGCAGATAGACTAAGAAAGAAAATCAGATAAGCAACGCAGGAACAACTCAGAAAGATTAACTTAAGGAAAATGGAAAATAATTAAATGTGGATAGCTTGGCTTTCCAAAGCCTAGAGGGACATGCTAAATACTGACAAAATACAACAGTAAAGTCATTTAGCAAGACAGGTCATTTGGTAAAATAACAACAATAACAAAAACCCATTAATGTCTGGTCTGTTTTATAATATGGTCATGGTATTCTGTGGCGTGTCAGAGATGAATCTGAAAGGTTCTTGCCCTTGCCATTTACTCTCCCTATGACTAATGGCTCACATTCGTTAAACATACAGAAATTATTAGAGTTATACTTAGACACACATACACATATGCACACACAAAAGCTAAATTAAACTCAGGAATACTGAACGCTTACCTTCTAATTAACTGAGTTGCCTGGAAGTACACTGTTTCCTGATGTTAATAAGAACTCACAAATAATAATCAATGCAGCCAGTTAAAAATACGAACTCAGGGCTTCCCTGGTGGCACAGTGGTTGAGAGCCCGCCTGCCAATGCAGGGGACACGGGTTCGTGCCCCGGTCCAGGAAGATCCCACATGCCGCAGAGCGGCTGGGCCCGTGAGCCATGGCCGCTGAGCCTGCGCCTCCGGAGCCTGTGCTCCGCAACAGAAGAGGCCACAACAGTGAGAGGCCTGCGTACCGCAAAAAAAAAAACAACCAAAAAAAACCAAACTCAGTGAAAAATATAATTTCAAGTTAGCTGACTAATGTTCTATTGAATATATAATAATATAGATAATATAATAAAGTCTTATTATTAATGTTAAAATATAACTATTATAGCCATCCCAAAGAATAAATCATTTGGAGTTGTTCCAGGCTAAGTCAGCAGAGTGTCATGGACATTTAACATAAAAAACACTTCTTGACCCTGAGGATATAAATCAGAAAACTATTAGCTGAGGCACACTAGTTGATTCTGCGAAGCTCTACACACAGCCTCACATAATGTCCTCAACAATAAGGAGGAAAACTAACTGATCTTATAATTAATTTGACCAACACAGAATGTACATTTAGGTCAAAGAGTGAATATTGGGTTTGACATTGACCAACTTAGCTGTCTACATGGATCAAATTAAACAAGTAATTGCTGGCATGTGGCCAGGTCAGACTATGGACTTGTACCTATTAATCTGACTGTATTTGGAAGTTCAGCTATTAATTTGGGTAATCTATTTACCTCAGTGTACGGCTGAACTTCTGGGATTTGCTCTGTTGGAAGTTGTAGGTGAACATAAAGGGTAGCCCCAAGTAAAATAGGCAATTTACATACGCGGAAAGTAGAAAATTTTGTGTAACTGTGGTTAGGGAGGAAAAAAATGTGATTTCTATGTCACTGGAAAAATTACTTATTCAATACTCCAAGCCAATGTTAACGTTCCTACCTTGAAAATTAAATAAGAAGTCAAAGAACTGGAGCCGTTTTACTAGTTAACATTCACTTATATTGAGCTATATTGAGTTTGAAATTAAATATTAGAATAGTTACTGGAAACTGTCTCAAATACGTTTACTACGTACAATGTAAAATTGTACCTAAAGAATGTGGAATAATCTTTTAGAGTTCACCATACATTGAAGATTAAAAAAAAAAATACAAAGAAAGCCAAATTCTTTGCAGAAATAATGTCACCTCCATTGATATGTGAAACTAGAAAATCTTCAGAAATAAACTCCCGCATAGCTAAGCATCAAGTATATAAAGGTTAGAGGAGTTTTTAAAGTAAGAGAGTTTCAATAATAAGGAATCTAAACTTAGCATCATTAATTTGAATGGCATAGAACAGCATGTTTCTGACAATCAAGTAGCCAAAGAACAATCTGCTTCTTTGCAGATAAAGCTAAAAGAAACTACTTCTCTTCTCATTCAGCCAAAGGCAGGTAAAAGCAACTTTTATCTTAAGACGTATATGAACATTTCATTTGATTTAGATGGTTTAAGTGGTGACTTGACAGCAGGAAGAGCTAACAGATAGTCACTAGAAGTCCCTTCCATTCCTGGTTATTTTTCCTCCTACAAGTTCATTACAGCACATAGTTAGAACAATTATTTATGCCCTAAAATAGAATATATTATCTGCCTATATTAATTTATCACACATCTCTCCCTTATGAAGTCATATGTTTTTTAAAGTAGTGTGAAAAGTTGCTCTCCTTCCAAAAATTTCACCATTTGAGATTTATGGTGATTAGAGAATTTTATATCTTTGGATTACTAAACACAACAGAATTGCAAGAAATTTCTAAGAATACATTTCAAGCATTAAAAACAGAAAGGAATGCGCCTGTTCACCATGTTGCCTGATGGCTTTATCTGGAGACATTTCAGGGAGGTGCTGAGGAAATCATCACATGAAAAATTTTTTAAGTAACCTAAGCACCAAAACAAAGTAATCGCCTGAAATTTCTGAATCTTAAATCTTCACAAATTTCCATAATCAAACGTCATAGGATGTATGGTGTTTAAACAAACTATACGTTAGCAAGGTTATATCGATATATGATAAAGAGGAAAGAAAGTACATCAAACATTGCAAACATCACATAAAACTTCTGAGCAGTACACGTGTGCATTTCACCTGCTTAAGGAGATGTGAGAAGTCAATGTATTTCTTTGATACTAAGAAATTTCTCTCTGTGAAGGTATCTAAGATTAAGAGTTAAAGAATTTTGAATGATTTTTCAGTGCTTATTGGGTAAAAGTAACTAATATTCACAGTCTCTCTCTGAGCCTGGTACTATGCTAGGTAATTAACATACTGGTATCTGATTTATTTCTCCCAAGTCTGATAGTTGTGTACTCCTATTCCTATTTTTTATATATATTTATCTTAAGGCTCAAAGAAATTAAATATTTTTCAAGGTCACATAGTAAATTCCATTAGATTGGAAATGAACTCAAAGTCCATTAATTCAAAAGGTCTGGGTATTTTGGACAATTCAGAAAACAAAAGAAAATAAATTGAGGCTATCAAACTTCATTCTATTAACTTTCATTTTTCATATTGAGTATCAAACATCTCCATTACAGTGTTTGGAGGAAAAAAGTGAAAGCAACGTAGTATGTTAATAAATATGAATTTTATGTGATAAATAATATTTGCTTTAAATATGTATTCTTACCACTGAAATTGATATAGGAGAGGGAAGCCAGATTGGTAAATAGTTTAGGATTAATAAAATATCTCTGAATTCTATGATATTTGTATTCGTCAATTTTAATATCCTATATACAGTAGTTATGTTAAATGACAACATCAGCTCCGTGCCTGTGAACTAACTAATTGTAACATAAACATTACAAGAGGAAGAATGGTGCTTATGACAGTTCTGATGGAGCAATTCTAGAATAGCAAAAAAATCACCCCAGTAAGGAGATCATTTTCAAGGTCATTAACATCGGCTTTGTTGTGCTAAAGATCTTTCTACATAAAATAGCCTGGAGAACAAATTAGATATAAGGACAAAATTACTCATAATATTCACATAATAAATCTGGAAACTATTAATAGGTCTAACTTTGAAGAGATATTCTCTTTCAAAACATTCTAAACATTTTTTTTTTTTTTTTTTTGCGGTACGCGGGCCTCTCACTGCTGTGGTCTCTCCCGCTGCGGAGCACAGGCTCCGGACGCGCAGGCCCGGCGGCCCTGGCTCACGGGCCCAGCCGCTCCGCGGCATGCGGGATCTTCCCGGACCGGGGCACGAACTGGTGTCCCCTGCATCGGCAGGCGGACCCTCAACCACTGCGCCACCAGGGAAGCCCCATTCTAAACATTTTAAAAACCAAGTTTTTTGATATTTGATATTTTGGATATTTGATATTTGAATGAATGGAGAAGAAAGGGCAACATCATCCACTTCTAATCTATACAAATTTTAAATGTGAATTATCCAGGGAATGGTGAATGACATATAAGTTTCATATGTATCTATTATTGAACAAGTAAAAAATTAGGAACAAAGACGTGTTTATTGATACACAAAGTGAAGAAGACTAAAACTCATAACTATCTTTTGATTACTCAAATTATCTTATTTAAATTATCTTTTGATTACTACATTATTTAATACTGTACCTTAAACATAAAAATACTTTAATATAACTTTTGAGGGGAACTATGTAGCTTAGAGATTAAATTGAACCCCATCCAGTTCTACTTTGCAAGAACTGTGACCTTAGCTCAATTATCTAAGCTCTCAAAGACTCAGTTTTTGTTATCTGTAAAACGGGAATAATAACTGTGTCTTTCTCATGAGGTTACCGTGAGGATTAAATTAGATAAAATATACAAGTGCCGACCATATAACATAAACCATACCACTAGCAAGTGGTAAGTTCCCCTTAAGTGATAGAAATTATTATCATTGTGATCAGAGTCATCATCACAAAATGTATCCCTATAAACAAGGAATATGCCATTTTTTAAACTCTGTGTCACGCATTTTTATATTTTCATTAGTAGGTAGTGAGACATCTTATATTTATGGAATCAAATCAAAGAAAAGTAATACAATAAGTATTTGATTTGGGGGGGAGGGATAAATTGTGAGGCTGAGATTGACATATACACACTACTATATATAAAATAGATAACTAATAAGAACCTACTGTATAGCACAAGGAACTCTACTCAATACTCTGTAATGGCTTCTATGGGAAAAGAATCTAAAAAAGAGTGGACATATGTACATGTATCACTGATTCACTTTGCTGTACACCTGGAACTAACACAACATTGTAAATCAATTATACTCCAATCAAAAAAAAAAAAGTATTTGGTTTGAGATATTGCTAATGTGCTCACTTTTCCCTCATTAGTTAATGTAATCTTAAAGATTGTAATAGGAAATAATAATTTCCATCCATTTAATCAATAAGGACCATGAACATGAATTTATAATGAGATTTAAAAGTCCAAACCAGCTCTCTCTCCTTAATAACTGACCAAAGGAATTTCTCTTGACTCCACTTCTTGAACTGAAACTTGAGAAATGCCAAGGGCTCCATATAAAGGTTTCAACAACCCAGGAGAGGTTTGTTTCTATACTGCACAACCATATAAATATAGATCTATGTTAAACATTCCTTATGCTTATAATTGTCATAAGCCTAAAATAACTAAAATGCTACAATTTAAACACAACAGAACGTAAAACCAATACAAATCAGGTTAATTCTAAATTACATTAACAAGTTAATGTGAAGGATGATTTTTAAATTTTATAATTTTCAGCACATAGCAAGTTAAGTAACTGCTACTTTATGGACCTTTTGAATTCACTAAGCCCATCCTATTGAACATGCTATGTGAAAATCATTCTCCCCTCACTTTCCCTACTGGACAATGTAAATTCATCTTTCTACTGTGTGGATTAAGGTCATTTGACCTCCCTTTAATGAAAATGTATTATTTATGTATTGTCTACTTCTATCTTTTCTCAGTAGCCCTAGACAATTAAATAGAACAACATAGAAGCAAAATGTTTGTACATAAAAATTTTAAAGTGAAGAGTAAAATCTAGCAGCAGAATATATATATTCAACAAGAAAGAGGCTTATATTAATTTATTTTAGATTATCAGCAAAGAGGTATCACTCATTCTAAAGCAGAATTATTGTAGAGAACACTCACATGTCTGAGAATATGCCCATGGAAGCCCATGGAAGCAGCTTTGCTTTAGTCCATCTGGATTGATTTCTATGGCAGAACCTTCACTGGGGTTGTTTTTGCTTTCAGTCAGCTCCCAAGGATTTAAAGTTTGCCAACTATCCTTTTATTTCCAAACTTCCTGGCTTGGTAATTTAATTCTGGTTCTGTTTTTCCCCCTCTCTAAAACTACAAACAGGTTTTACCCCCCACCCCATCACATCCCTCTCTTACCCCAATCTGAGTCAGAAACCCAGGCCTCTGCCTTGCTGAGAAAAGAGGATTTAACCAAGCACTCATTCATTCATTCAGCACATACTTATTGGGTGCCTACTCTGCACACTAATACCCCATGTTGGCACTGGGGAGAGGGCGATGGATTATGCTGATGACAATAGGCCAAAGTATTTCTTGCTAAACTCTCATTTGTATCAGCAGTTATATTTCACTGATCATAGAGAACTCTACACAGCTGAATTTAAAAGTTGGCTTTTATTCAATTCTATAAAAATACTTTTCCTGGGGGCAGGGGTTAATTTCTACATCACCATAAAGTTTTCTACTTTACCAATAATTTGAAATCGATTCCAGATGCTTTAAACTTCTATTTTTCCCAGAAATAATTAGTAAACACTTAAACAATAACCCATTCAATTAAAACAATTAAATATATCAAAACTTTAAAAATATAAACACATTTACAATAATCTAGTTCTATGGAAAACAGGCAATGGCCAGTTAACACAAATATATCAGAATTTTAGCCTAAGAATCTCATATACTTTGTTTGATTATATAAATGTATGCTGATGACTGTTATTCAGCTGTCATGATGGCCAAAAGACATTGCAAAATCCTCACTAGTGATAGTAATAATATTTGTAAAAATAATAATGTACTATCACCAGTATCCTATTAAGAAAGGATAGGCACTATTGGAGGAGGTTTATTTTTGTACCATAAAATTAAAACAAATAGAAGTTGCACTGCTTACTGAAAAAATAAATCCTCAACTGTTAAAGGATAAAAGTTAAAAGAGAATATTCATTTAGTCCAACCTTCTGGTGATCAAGGTTTCCCTATCTTTGTCATTCACAAAAGGACACTTTGAAGAATTATATTCCTAATCAATTTATAAAATACAATTGGGATTTCATGCTGCTTTCTTAATAGCTTGAATAATGATAAGACCCAGGGGAGAGGGGTACAGATACCATGTGCTTAGAAATTTAGAGCAAAAGTCCCCATTTGGCTTATGCAGTGACATATACGTAAAAATAAGCCACTCAAATGTAAAAATGATTAAAAAATAAAAACTCTTCATTAAATTGTCCATTAGAAAAGAAAACAATCATAATTTTTAGCATTTGTGGCAATTTTCCCAAGTCACCATCTTTACTTCCTTTAAGAGGCAAAATAAAGTTACATAAACTTCAATTAATACCAAAATTCTTTGACAATAACTTGGAGAATCTCACAAATAACATGGAATTTTAAGTAAATATCACATGTATATTTATTCAATGTGTCACTCAATTATTCATATAACAAATATTTACTGAGAGTTTGCTATGTGGCAGACACTGTTTTAGCAGCTGGGAATCTAGCAGTAATCAAAATAGAATAAAAGTCTGTACTTTCAAGGAGCTTACATTCTAGTGGCGGAAGGGAGATGACAAACAAGACAACAAATAAAGTATATAGTAAATTAGACAGTGACAAGTGCCCAGAAGAAAAATAAAGCAAGTGGTGATGGACATGGTGATTTAGTTTAGTTAGAATGACCTCGCTGGAAAAATTACATTGAATAAAGAACTGAAGTTGGTAAAGACAGAAACATCCTTTAATTACTGTCATACTTTGATTGTTAGATACTTATGAAAATGTTAAGTAGAATATAATTCCTCAATATTTTCCCCTCAATTTCCTTCAAGGAAATTTCTGAAAAGCAGCTTCAATAACGAGCAATGTTAAGACAGTGTTAAGAATGCTAAGACACTTCTTTATGAGGAGGTAAGAATGACCAGATGTTTCATTCAACAGTGAAATTTCTGGAAATGTCAGCATTTGTCAGTAGAATATAAATGTAAATGGTTTGTATTTCTTAGGTTAAAAAAAACTAAAAAAAGAAGACAGGATCCCATAAAGATTTCTGAATTCCTAAATATAAAAGAAAGGGACGCCTTAATTCTAACTCTTTTGCCTTTTTAATAAGTATTGGTAACTGATTACCAAGGAATATTTGGAACTGTATTTACTCTTTCTATTTGGGCCCTTTGCACGGAACTGTTCAGAGCCACCTCCTGTGGTTTCCAGCTAGCCCTGAAATACCTGGAGACATCCTCGGTAACCCTGTGCTCTAAAGAGCTACTGAGAAGGGAGAGGCAAGAAGGTAGCAAACGCCAGAGAAGAAAGGTGTTGGCAAGAGAAACTAATCACCTGTGATGCATCAATTATACATGCTCATATAAAACAGATCTCACAGATGGATGTGGAACAAACATAAAAATAAATACGTTTAACTCTTGAGAAATACTTCTATATCCTGAACTATTCTAGTGTCCTCTTCCAAGTTGAAATCTGAGTGCAACGACTCCTGACGTAAACAATGTACAAATGCTTCTGACTTTGCCTGTCCTACCGTCAAACCTACATTTTAATGGCTGTGTCATTCTGACAGACTCCTGGGGCTAGACAAAAAAAAAAAAAAAAAAAAAAGGAAAGGCTTGCACTGAATTCTCAGGATCAATACAAAGCAGTGTCAAACCAAAAATAATGTGTGCTCCGTCTTGGAATACAAAGAAGGTTAGATGGAATCAGTATCATCAGGTGGTCACTGCACTTATTTCCAGGTGAGACCGAAAATAACTATGTGCTAGAATGAAAATAGCTCAATGCAGAACGACTGGAAACCAGTGCATAGGCCAACTGAGCTATAATTGTAAAGAAAAGGAGAAACATATGAAAATACTGGTATAGGACTGATGAAACTGTGTATATCAAGAACATTTTTCTTTCCTCAAAACCTTTAATGTTGTCTTTGGCTAGGCATGGCTCACAGTTCAGCTATTTCTAGAACAGTAAAGCGTCTACAAATGAAAACATCATATCCCTTGGAACTGTGCATTTTTTTCCTGTCTGAATTATTGGCTTTGATAGCGGTTTTTTACTGACTAAGAATTTGGAAGAATTGAGTAGTCTTTTTCTATGCCAAATTAGAAGTTAAATTTGCCCCTTTTCAGTATTCATCTATTTGCTAATTCTCCTTACATTGGGGTAGGTAAATATGACTGGTGACAACGTGGACGTTTTTGCAAAATTCATCCATTCAACTAATATTTACTAAGCACCTACTTTTTTTGGCCAGGCATGGATCTAGGCATGGGATATTCAGAGATACACAGGGAATTCCTGCATTCAAAAAACTCATCCTTACAAAATGGCAGGATCCATGCTTTACGTGAAGTTATGTACAAATATCTTTGTTTACACAAAGGGAAGAATAACTAAACAGTCTGCGAAGTTATGAAAGACTGCTAGTTTTCACTAAATACTCATTCTTTCTTCTATAAGAATAGAGTTTTGGTTAGGCATAAGGTCCCCTTGCTCAAGACTACACTACCAGCCTTCTCTGCAGCTAGGATGGCCATGTGATTAAGTTCTGACCACTTGAATGTGAGTGGCAGTGATATGAACCAGTTCTGAATTTTGCTCTCAAAATATCCGGGAGTGTTATTTTTAAGCAAAGATTCACTTAGCCTGCTACCTATATCGTGCCTAACATCTTCTAGGCAGGAAAATCAAAAGTCCTAAAATGATTTTGTATGCCCGTGTAAAAGAGATTTAGATCAAGTCATCTAGTGGACGGTTTCAACTGGTATGTAGTATTCTGCATACCTCAACCAGCCCACCCACCACATAAGTGCACCATCTTGGACATGGCGCCTTCAGCCCCTAGTGGAGATGCCCCAGGTGAAGCAGCATGGCATAAACCAGTTGTAACTGTTGAATCCTGCCCAAATAGCAGATCCAGGAACAAAAAGAATGACTGTTGTTGTTCTGAGCTATGAAGTTTTGGGGATGGTTCATTATGCAGCAATAGATAACTGACACACATGTCCAATTTCAAAAAAAATAGTCCCACAAAAATTCACTGTAAAACTATAGAGCATGTTATTCAGGCATAGGAGTATCAGACGCACACTGAAATTATGCGTCATGGATGGAGGGAAGGGGAGCCATTTGTGCTGATGGAGCTAGTAGTGACTAATACTGTAGCACTTTTTAAATATTTACTTTGTTGACAGTCTTTTGCTTCCTGTTAATATATTCATAAAAGTTATCAATAGACATATAACTGAGAAGACAGAATGCAATACAGATGGTTCCCGACTTCTGATGGTTTAACTTATGAGTTTTCAACTTTATGACAGTGTGAAAGCAATTAGGTAGAAACCATACTTCAAATTTTGAATTTTGATCTTTTCCCAGGCTAGCAATATGTGGTATGATACTCTTGTGATGCTGGGCAGCAGCAGTGATGAGCCGCAGCTCCCAGTCGATCATGAGGGTAAACAACTGATACACTTACAACCATTCCGTACCCAGACAACCCTTCTGTTTTTCACTTTCAGTACAGTATTCAATAAATTACATGAGCTATTCAACACTTTATTCTGAAATAAGCTTTGTGTTAGATGATTTTGTCCAACTGTAGTCTAACATAAGCGTTCGAGCACTTTTTTTTTTTTTCTTTTGCGGTACGCAGGCCTCTCACTGTTGTGGCCTCTCCTGTTGTCGAGCACAGGCTCGCGGCCAAGGTTCACGGGCCCAGCTGCTCCGCGGCATGTGGGATCTTCCCGGACTGGGGCACGAACCCGTGTCCGCTGCATCGGCAGGCGGACTCTCAACCACTGCGCCACCAGGGAAGCCCGCGTTCGAGCACTTTTAAAGTAGGCTAGGCTATGATGTTCAGGAGGTTAGGTGTATTAAATGCATTTTCAACTTATATTTTCAACTTAAAAAGAAAGATGATCTAAAATGTAATTAAAGAGTAATCCTTGGAAAGCCTCCATAGAATTTTTTTAGTAAATATCTCCAAAGTCTTCACAATACTACAACATAATTCAATTTGACTATTGCTTAGCTGCTACTTTTTAGTTATATGAAAGTTAGGATGAATGATAACTAGACATATGGTGATCATTTTGAAATGTATACAAATATCAAATCACTCCTTTGTGTACGAAGAACTAACATAGTGTTGTGGGTCAATTATACTTCAAAAACAAACACACACACAATCTCATAGAAAAAGAGATCAGATTTGTGGTTACCAGAGACAACTGTGCGGGAAGGAGGAGGGGGAAGAGTGAATGAAGGTAGTTGAAAGGTACAAACTTCCACTTATAAGATAAATAAGTACTAGGGATATAACGTACAACATGATAAATACAATGAACACTGCTGTAAGTTATATATGAAAGTTAAGAGAGTAAATCCTAAAAGTCCTCATCGTGAGGAAATATGTTTTTATTTCTTTAATTTTATATCTATATGAGATGATGAATGTTCACTAAACTACTGTGGTAATCACTTCATGATGTCTGTAAGTCAAATCATATACACCTTAAACTTATACAGTGCTGTATGTCAATTATATCTCAATAAAAGTGGAAGAAGAAAAGAGAAAAATACACTCAAGGAAAGAAACTTAAGTTTGCCTGTTAATGTTAATCATTAACTCAGAGTAGCAAAAGGTAAGAAGTTAACAGGAATTATCGGAGCAGATACTTCTGTTTCAAAGTGAAATTTTAGCAACATGTAGGACTTAAAAAAAAAATCACTAAATCATTATGTTTGTATTTCAGTTTTATTAATGGTAAACATTATTATTTCATTTGGGACAGAAAATGTACTATAAATATTCTAAAATGAATAGAATGCTTTCTATGCTTATACTCTCCCAGTAGCTTAACAAATTTACCATGTTCTTGTTCCCAGCATGGAAATTTATGCTATATAAAATTTTCATTTGTGTTCTTAAATGACCCAATCAATATCTAACCGATTAGGATTGGTCTCATATTCATTCTTTACACAATGAGAAGATTATCTGGGGAGAGGAAAAGAAGGTTGGATATTTTTAGACTCTAAAACATTTCCTTATTTTCTTGAATTAAAATAGAAAGAAAAAATGCTTTCTCCTAGTTGGAATATGCTTCATAATCAGCTACATATTCTTTGAACTCCTTAAGGAAAAATAAAAATGTGTTCAGCATGACAAAGTTGATTGGATTCTAGACGAACTATAAAGTCAAGTAAATAAATCATATAAAACCACTGACTATACTCTTATCTCTATAAATACAAAAATTATGCATTTGACTTTTGAGTTTTATCATTGTTTAGTTTTCCATTAAACCTAATAAGAAAGTACTAGTTCCCTCCTTTCTCATTCTTAAAAGTTAACGGCATAGTCACATTTAAATATAAATTGTTTTTACCTACCTAAAAATACTTTCTAGCAGAAATAAAATTTAAATCTAATCAAACCTTACAATTACACATTCATAGAAACCATTTACTCATAATTTTGACATTCCTTGTTTCTTCATAATATTTGGGAGTATCTTATCTCTGAGGGTAACTGAATCTTCCTCAGTTATATTTGAAATTATAAACAACACTTCTATGTATTATTCTATCCCCATTAATTTACTACTTATTTTTCCATCTAGCACTAAAAAAAGGCTTTCTTTCATCCCTCTCATTATATCAAATTAAAAAGATAATAAAGAATTTGGCAAAATGTAGCCACAAATAAATCTGCCATATCTTATTTTCATTGTGTATCATATTATTAACAATAAAATTGAAATCACTTCCCTTGAGCAAAAACGAATTACAGTATATAATTACCTTCATGAAATAAAAATTGCATTATGTGTAATATTTTGTTACCTGATTTCTTTAGCAATATATTCCGAAAATTTTTCATATCTTCAAACTTTCTGTGGGTAACACCTTTAAATTTTTGGTGTTTTTGACAACTCCTTAAGAAACCATTTTGTGAATTTAAAATAATCTAATTAACCCACTATTGTTGGTAAATTGTCAGTGCTCTTGAGATAATTACATCTAAAAAATTTTTAATAATATATACATATGCATACTTAAATTCCCCAAACCTGGTTATATACTGTAGGGCAGAATGCTGTCTCAGTTTGGATTTAGGGAAAGGACTTACCCTATTTTTCTGTGTCAGCATTTTCTATATATTGTGGCCATGATTTGTCCCTAAAGTAGTCAATACCTATATAAAACTGAATAAGTTCCTTACAAAAATATTTAATGTGATATCATTAGTAAGTCTGTAGCTCTAAAATTTGCTCATAGCAAAACCACAAAAGGAGTAATATTTATTAAATATTTTCCATCTGATGATGAGTTAGGTTTGAAAACGTATTAATTGATTCTTTTTTTTCTTGGTCATTTCCCAAAGTCATACTACTTAGGAATTTGTGCTGCACCAGAAGCCACCACAGATCTTTAGCTGTCAGGCACCAATTCTCCATCCACACACTCCCCCGACCTAGAGATCCTACTCACTTCAGAACAAATACAGTCCTTTATAAACAGGAAGAGAAAAGACATAGATGAATGGGCAAAGACAATGCTATCCTGCAATACACCAATTAGCCACATAACTGCAGTCCCTATTGGTACTGTTTCTAGTACTATTAATGATGTTGGTAAAGCAGTTCTGGTAAGGTTTTATAATATTCCCGTATAAAATACTCAAAACCACTGATGTCCTTTTCTTTGTGCAGTAAGTATTTCTAAAAGCTATCTACAATTTGAACTGGCATTATGATGCTTGCCATACTTTTCTCATAAATTCATATTTTCACATAGTAGATAAATACACTTATTGCAGATATCATATGTCATATTTCCTTCAGAAAAAAAAGATATATATCAGGATAGTATAGGTTATGTTGTGGGAACAAACAAACTCCAAAGCTCAGTATCTTATCATAATATCATAACTAGCGTCAATGAAAAATTGATATCTCATTGATATAAAGTTGGTATCTGCAGTACTCCAGGGCTATTGTACATGTGATACACCTAGTGATCCAGGACAGCTTGACTTTGTGCATCCCCCATCTGGACAAGAGGCTTGGGTAGTGGTGTTTCCCTGCCCCTGCCCAGACGTCACACATATTTCCCCAAAATTACATTTTATTGGGCAGAACATTATATAGTCTGACTAACTCAAGACATTTGGAAAGTCTACTTTCATGTGTACTCAACAAGGAGGAATAAGAAACAAATCTTTTAGAAAGGTTTCTAGGCCACAGACAGAAATGGATTGTGTGTGCAGGGATTTTAAGGATGACTTCAAGAAAGGCCAATTTGAAATTCCTTTGGAAGCCACCCAAAGACTTTTGAGTGTATTTTATTTCATGGAAATAAACAATATTTAACATATCATTTTTCAAAGCAGTATAGTCAACTGGCAAGGAAGCTAGGGTCATGAAATTTAAGTTGAAATTGATCAATCGTGACCCTAAAGTCTAACACCTTACCTAATTTTTCTGTGCCATCATTCCATCAACCAAATAAGAGTAATAATAATAATTCAGTAATCATTTCTATTTCCCTGACATATGTTATTACATATGGATGAAGGACTTCTTCCATGGCTGCATGCCCGTAACCAAAATATTATCAGTGATATTTTCAAATTTAACTGCATTACCAAGATTGGAAATTCCATGGTTCATAGAAAATACACTGTCTTGCTTTCCTGGACTATGCTATATGTCAGAATCATCTTTCTTATTCCATTCTTAAGAAAGAGCTAACCTTGAAGAAAAAGCACATTAAACATTTCTTGTATCAAATATATGCATGGGTAGAGATCTGCCTGCTTTTAAACAACTATTAAAATTTCCTGGCCACTTATTTCCATTTTATTGTATTTTCAGTAACAAATGAGTTCTCCTCTTAAACATGCATATAAATTTCCCACATAGATTACAGAAGACATGAGCCATTTGCTACTGAGAAAAGGAATATTACAACTAAGATTTTATCACCCTTTTAATCCTTACAATAGTTCTAGTATATGATATTCCATATTCTTTAAAAAGTAAGAGTCAAACAAAAAAAAGCAAATTATTCAAGGAAACTTTCTATATTTCTTGCCACATTTTTGAGATGTTGGCATTTTTGAGCTGGTACTTAACAATGAGCTCTTAAAGTTATGTTGAAAGCAGAAATTATCCCAAAAGATTTATATGGCTAGGTAATGCAGTAAAAAAAAAAAAAAAAAAAAATCACATTTTTGTGAACCTGCTTTGCATGTAGTTTTTTTTTTATAACAATACCTATTATTTCAAACATCTTTTAGAGTTAACACAAGACTTTTATACAATTATTATTGTATTGTATTCAGTTAAGTTATTGTACTTACTTAAAATCCTGTGTTTGTGTCACTAGAGAAAATAGAGGGTCACTAAAGAAATTTCTAATTTAGATATATAATTTATTGAGATACCTTAATTAAGTAGTTTATTCCTTAATTCCCACAAAATACTGCATGGGAAAAAACTTCCATTTCAGCTGGTGTGAGTTTAATCAAAGGAGATCTACAAACTTTGTGATTGCTGGTCTAAGTTTATATTCCAAATGTCTTTGTCAAAATTTGTACTTACTGAAAGAAAGCCACATAATACATGTTTTTTGATGTATTTCTGCACCTTTAACAAGTCATCTTTTTATTCCTCAAAATGCTAATCATGGCGTGTGGTAATCATAAGGTAAATTTTTAACTATTGCATATATAAATTAAAGTCTTATTTTAAAGTTAAAATTATATACACACATATATATACATATGTGTATATAAATTTGACCACAGATATAAGGTATATATATAAACCATTTTTTTTTTTAAATAAAGGGAAGGGAAATGTTAAGCTAACACTTTTTATTTGCCTTAAATGTTAGGCTTAGGTGTTTCCTATGTTCATTCACTTATTAAGTAATTATCTAGTACTTCTTACACATCATTCTCTTTCCTCTAAAAGTATACAGTCTAGCTGGGAAAGGGTAGGCCAAAAAAAAAAGCAATGAACCAATAATTTAACAGCTCTATTGGGGGTCACATTTCATATGTAGGGTGAGCACATGAAGAGGCACACCTAAGCTGTCTGACTGCACTCCAGGAGGCATTGCTGAGGACATCACACCTTTTGAGATAAAATGTAAAGGATATACAGAGGTTTTCTACGTGGACAGATTGGGTAAGAGCATTCCAGGCAGGACAGCATGTGCAAAACCATGGAAATATGATAGAATATTGTAAGTTCCTAGAATATGTGTCATTTAAAAATATAGTACAAAATAAATATATTGGCTCCCATTCTCACAAATAAAGACAGAGAGTTTAAGACTCTTAGTGGGAAGCCTGAATATACACTTATGTTTGACCCCTTAATATACTGCCTTGACCCTATATATTCTTTTCTTAAGATATTTGTTTGTTGATTTATTTGGTTGTGCCGGGTTTTAGTTGCAGCAGGTGGATTCCTTAGTTGTGGCATGCAAACTCTTAGTGGCGGCATGTGGGATCTAGTTTCCTGACCAGGGATAGAATCTGGGCCCCCTGAATTGGGAATGTGGAGTCTAAACCACTGTGCTATGGTGAAGCCCCTCTTTTCTTTATTAAGGTCAGGGTGTAGGGAATGACAGGTATACAAAATTGGTATCTTTAAAAATTCTGTCATATCTAGGAAAACTACTAACATACTACTCACTGATTTTGGAAATTAAATAGGATATATTTTAGAAAGCCAGTCAAGGGGTGAAAAAAATCAAACTTTAATAATCCTAACATAAACTCTTCCTGGCTTTGGAACCTTGAGTCCACCACATTTCTAGTTGATTGCCTTCTACGGATGTATTTTCCTGCAACAAATTAAGGAATGAATTATAATGTTCTGTGATAAATGCTTCACCTACATAACATAATTTGCTTTTAAAATTAAATCGATACCCCATATTTCTCTGATCCTTCTAAAAATTCCCAGAGGGAATTAAGTCAAGATGATTACTTTCAGGTTTAGAAGGACAAAGTTAACTTTTATAGAAGTTAAGTGTCTAAAATCTCACAGCTGATATATGGCTGAGACAGAATTTGGACCCAGTTCTTCAGAGTTCAATCTCAGCACTTTCTTCAATACCACATCTACTGTTAACCAAGAACCCTAATTCTAATTTGAAAACATTTTCCCTTAAGTCAAAACATTAAGAGACACTGTTAATAGAAGACATACACAAAAAAGCCCATCTCCTATGTGAGAGAAAAAACCTGACCTATAGATTCTGCCAATACTACCAGAAGAGCTGAACAAAAATAAAAAATTTAGAGTCATCTAAATGTTTTAAAAGAGACATGTAGAAATTTTTTAAAATCTCAGTATGGAAGAATTTTTTATGTTGTCATTATAGCATCCAGTTGAGCTAAAACTGATAGAGCCTCAAGTTTTTCATGATTCTTGAAAGGCAGTATTAGCTAATGAATTGAAATAAATGGTGTCAATAGGCTAAAAATATTTCAAAGAGGGTGAGTTCAGGTCGAGGGATTCTAATAGAATGCATAGATATAAATACATATAATGTCTTATTTTATAGTTACATTCATGTTATAAAATATTTTGTATTTAAATCTATTTATTTTTATATAAAAAGAAAATAAGAGAAAGTTTTAAAAAAATAACAATAGGGAAATGTCAATTACCATTAAGTGAACATAAATGATGTTTTTCAATAACTTACTCTCTTAATAAGGCAAAGAAAATCTGAAATTATTTCCTCAAAAGTTGCTAAGAGGTTTTTGCAAGGATTGTCTATTTGTAACTGGGTTCTTGGTTCACAATGTAAGTGTGACTTCCCCCCATTCAACTGCCTTCTTTTGATATCTGAAATTCAACTAAAATTCAATGGAATTTCAAGACGAGGGAGCAGAATACAGATAAAAACTCACTGGGAATTTTATGTGATATTTTTAAAAAAAATAGTTGCTTGTTTAAGAGACAAGAAAGTCTCAATAGTTGCTTGTTTGACAGACAAGAAAGTCTACTTACAGTAGAAGTATATCAAGCGCATTGCAGTGTGTGTGCTTCATTGGGATTGACCGATTAGGGAAAGAAAATGAAAACAAAAACTTTGCTTTAAACCAAATACTCAGATTTCAATAAGATATATTTGCTATGACAATTAATTTTCCTTATAGGATTATCTGCCCCCCTTAAAGCCCTACATAACTTGTTTTGATTAAATAAATGACTTGTTACTTTTTGTATGTCATGCCAGCCTGAGCTGGGAGCAAAAAGGGGTTATTTCATAATGTTGAGAAATAATTCCATGATCATTACAACGACCACACAAACAGACTTAATTCATTTATAAACTTGAGCTTCGGCAAGAAAACTCTACGTTAACTGGCTTTTCATATGCCAGAGAATGGTTCATTAGCTTTAACCGTAATATTGTGAAGACAATTCATGTAACAGAATGGAGAACCGTATCTTTTTTTTTTTTTTGCGGTACGCGGGCCTCTCACTGTTGTGGCCTCTCCCGTTGCGGAGCACAGGCTCCGGACGCGCAGGCTCAGCGGCCATGGCTCACGGGCCCAGCCGCTCCGCGGCATGTGGGATCCTCCCGGACCAGGGCACGAGCCCATGTCCCCTGCATCGGCAGGCGGACTCCCAACCACTGTGCCACCAGGGGAGCCCTAGAACCATATCTTTTTATCTACATAAAAATAATGCAGTCTCTGATGAATGTAGGATTTCTGACAGTTCAGTTATCAAGCCTTGATATAAATTCATGTAGCATATTGAAAAGGCATATTTCCATTGTTATGATACATTTAAACTGACAAGGAATAGAAGTGAACAGTGATTCTTCCTTCTAAAAAGACTTTCTATCCTATGTGATAAGCATTATGCCACACAGCATTTACATACAGGAGCTTGAAGGAATCTGAATTTCCAAGTATATTCTGATTAGAAGTGGCATGGACAGAAGTCCTCAGTTAATAATTCGTAATAAGCTGTTATTTTTAATAGTGTTTTGTGAAGAAAAAGATAGCTGTTTTACTTATTCCTTCAAAAATGTATGTTCCACTGAAAACAAACAATATCTACACAAATCATAAATACCACAGTCTAAGAGACTTTCAAGATTTTAATTCAGAGTTTGTGAAATACTCATTAAACAACAGCAAAATAAAAACTGAAAAACAAAACAAAACCATGCATTGTGCACCTAATACGTTCCCAGCACTTTGCCAACGTTGAGCACGAGGCAAGTGACTACTCTTCTAGAAGCTTAGGTTCCAATGTGAGAAATGATTAAAAGGCAGGGATATACGTTTCTTTTCCAGAAAGGTGCAAGGTCTGTAAACACTGAAAAGAGCTAGTATTTCGGTCTGAATAGATGAGGATTGGTGAAGCTCATCAGACCATATACAGTTGAGGAGAGGATTGGTTCCTGGACCCCCATGTTGTATTCCAGGACCCCCATGGATACCAAAATCTGCAGCTGCTCCAGTCCCTTGTATAAAAAGGCACAGCACAGTTGGCCCTCCTTATCTGTGGTTTCCGCATCTGGGGCTGTGGAGGGCAGATATCAGACATATCTTAAAGGACTATTAAAATATAGTAGGGCAGGTGAAGGGGGAGATGTTCACTCAGGCAAAAGAAATACAATTTTAAAGGTACGGAAATACCAAAGGGCAAAGTGCTTTTGGGAGAAGTGCTTTAGCAATTTAGAACATGCCCTACAAGGGTTTGCGGATGAAAGAAAAAGTAGGGCCATATGACAAAGGACTGAGGTTGCCCATTACACATTCTAAATTTTATCTGAAAAGCAATGTGTGATCTTTAAACAGGGCAAGGCAGAGAGAGAACTTGCAGTAATTCAGCTAAGGAACATCTTAAAATAGTAATAGAAAATATAACTGTGCTAGTCTTTAGTCTAAATCTACCTTCTTTTTCATCCCCCCCCAAAACTGTATTGTATAAGGAAGTAAACCAGCTAAGAAGAATTATAAAATGCTCATTAATAATGCAATATCTTTGATCACAAATACCTTTTGGTTCCCTTTAAAATTTTGTTTAAAGATTTGTTACTTGAATATCTACTAACGAGTAACCACTGTAATAAGAATAAACAAATGTAAAGGTCAAACAATTATATGATAATCATGAACATAACTGCCAAAAATTACATTTAATCAAAATATAACTAACCTAATCTCAGGCTAGAATAGACAAGCTTCTCCTTAGGACAGATGAAATAAGGTAAAAACTTACTCAAAAAGGCAATTTTAAGCAATTTAAAACAATAGTTTCAATCTGCACTTTCAACAAAATTATGCTAATTATGAATCCCACTTTTTTAACCATAAATAAGCTAGTAGTAGGATCAACTATTTTAACTGTTTATATTTCTGGGCTTATTAATCAGCCAGAAGATACAGAACTATAGAATATAAAATTACTGTCTAATTTTCATGATATTTCAAATCTTTCTGACATTTTCATAATAGAGATCGAGAAACTTCGGGTTTGTTTAATTTGAATGACATTGCCTTCATTCTTTAACAGTGGAGAGGAAAACTCGTCAGCAAATTTCCTGTGGTATTTTTCTGAGTGCAAATTTGATACTGAAGGCGAGCAGAATTTGCCACCCCAAAATACGTCTCTTTTGCGTAGGGATTATCTTGAGCTGGTTATTTTTTTAAGAAACAGAAGACACAGGACTCAAGCAAAAGCTACCTTTTGGTAAAAGACATTTACATTTATAAGGGAAACTTCCATGTGTAAGGGTGTCTTCCTTTCTGTACCATAAGAGGAAGATGACAATCTCTAGAAACTCTTATCAATGGAGAAGACACAGACTTAAACCTACGTAACAACCATACCTGTGTTTACTGTGCTGTTGCCTGAAAACCTCCCATAACTGGATCCCTGGCTCACAACATCCTCTTCTGTCTTTAGTTGGAGAAGGTATTTAAGCAGTTGGCTTAAGCCATTTCGGGAGTCACTCAGTTTTCCTGGGTATCTCCCATGTATACCGGAGTATGCATGTTATTAAACTTCTGTGGGTTTTTCTCCTGTTAATCTGTCTTTTATTACAGGGGTAGAGGGGTGGGGGGGTGCCTCAGTCAAGAACCTAGAAGTATAGAGGGAAAATATTTTTTTCTTCCCTACAATACCCACACAAATAAAGAAATGTTTAAAGGAAAAGCCAGTCTAACAAGTTTTGTTAACATATAGATTTTTAAATTTTGTCTACTATCCATAGATCTAAACGTTCATATTCTGAAGGTATTAGATATTTAAAGCTTTAAGTGTTTATACTCATGACCACTTCTTTCCTGTGTGGAGACAGCTCTTGACCAAACCCCAGAACTATGGAATGTCCCTCCTTACAGTAGCACAGACAGGCCTGAAGAACAATTAAGTTTATTACCACTTTCAAAACTGAAGAAGCAAGTGAAAGCTGAGTCAATTGTAAGGAGGAGGTAAAGAGCTTTTTAGACCTGCGTACGAATCATTTCTTATAAAAGAGTCTCCTGCTTTCTAATTCGAGATGATAAATGTACACTAGTTATTCTGGATTGAAATATGCCAGTTAATACTAGTCAGAAGTGAGATCAGGACCTAGGTACAAGTTCTGCTCTCCACCTAGCAAAAGGATCAGGTTACTGTATTTTTCTACCTTCTTTATAGGAGGAAAAAAGAAGTAAATCAATGTTATATTTTTTTAAAAAATATAGTACTAGATCAGAGGAAGGCAAAAATAAGATGAAAAACTCCCAGGGTAGAAATAATCTCTATAAAAATCAAGTAAATTACATCCTGAATTTAAAAATTAATTAGATATGGAAGGAAAAAAGTACTAGGGCATTGGCAACTAATATGAAAATTCCAACAGGACTCAGGCACAAGTCACTGAAAGGTATCATTTTTTTCAGAGAAAATTCTAGTGAAGTTACAGGATCCCTGAGGGGAAATGAAGCTAAGGGCACCTAACTGGAGTAAAACTTTATAAATGGAATTCAGCTGACAGACTTCTAACTTGCGTCCAAAATGTCCAAGTTCATAAAGACTTATAGTCGAAAGACTGGTGGCAGCTATTCCATTTTGGAGACTGAGCAGAGGCTTTGATCCTGGAGTATTTGACAGTGCCAAACTTAGCAGTCCTGTTTCTCTATGGGAAAACGCACCTATCTCGAAAGAAGTTTACCAGAAAAACAAAAAGATAACTTTCTACTCATAGTTTTGACCATTTGGGCAAAAGCTCTATAATTATAATTTCAAAAAAGGAAAGAAACGAGAGTTGTTATGAAATGGGTCTACAATTCAATAAGACAGTTTTTTCTTTGTAAAAGATTGAACATCATTCCAAATTTTGTGATATTTTTTCCCTAGATCTACAAAGTAAAAGGACATTTTCATCTTCAAAAACAAAGCAAAATAAAACAAAGCAAACCTATTTAGTTCATATATATACATATATAGAGAAGTAAATTATTTTACAAAAATAAAATAAATTCAGATTTTAAAATATTAACCTTTATTCATTGCATAGTAGAATAATAATAGTGATATTAAATTTTGAAAGTATTTGTTCATGAGAGAATTCCACATTTTTCCCTTTTCAGATCAGTTTGATTTATAGCAATTCTAGATGTATACGAAATGGCGGGGGGCGGGGGAGCATGAGGTTTATAGAGAAATTAGACTGAATATGTGGACACTGGAGAATCTTCAGCAAAACAAGTACTTCAAGAAATAACCAGGGTAAATTACTCTCATAAAAGTATCATAAAATTATCCTAAATCTCTTATCCTAAATCTGTGTGGTAGAAAATTTCTACCACACAGTTTGTAACTCGTATCTAAAACAATACCAGAGACTCTGAGAGGACAAAGCAAAACTAACAAACAAAAAACATGTTCTCTGACATATAAAAGACCATTTTTATGACATTCAAGAGTGTCTACTTCCCCTTGAGCAGCCCATTCCTAAGGAAGGCTTTCTAGCACACAGTCCAACTCTGTGGAGAAAAATCAATCCTGCAGATCCACTCATAATTTCATGGAGTGGCCATCTGCATGTCCTCTTTGGAAAAAATGGCTATTCAGTTCTTCTGCCTGTTTCTTAATTGGGTTGTTTATTTTTTGATGTTGAGTTGTATGCTCAACATCACTAATCATCAGGGAAATGCAAATTAAAACCACAATGAAGTATCACCTCACACCTGTCAGAATAGCTATCATCAAAAAGAACACAAATGACAAATGCTGATGAGGAACTTCAGAAAAGGAAACCCTCCTACACTGTTGGTGAGATTGTAAATTGGTGCAGCCCCTGTGGAAAACATTATGGAGGTTTCTCAAAAAACTAAAAATAGAACTACCATATGACCCAGCAATTCCACTCCTTGGTATATATCCCCCGAAATCCAAAAACACTAATTCTAAAAGATACATGCAGCTCAATGTTCATAGCAGCATTATTTACAATAGCCAAGACATGGAAGGCAGCCTAAATGTTCATCAGCAGAGGAATGGATAAAGAAGGTGTGAGATAATTGAAGGGTAGCTTATTTACAATGTTCTGTTAGTTTCAGGTGTACAGCAAAGTGAATCAGTTTTTACACACATATATATTTTTTTCAAATTCTTTTCTATTATACATTATTACAAGATATTGAGTATCGTTCCCTATGCTATATAGTAGGTCCTTGTTTATCTATTTTATATATACTAGTGTGTATCTGTTAATCCCAAACTCCTAATTTACTTCTCCCTGCCCCACCTTTTGCCTTTGGTAACTATAAGATTGCTTTTTTATGTCTGTGAGTCTGTTTCTGTTTTGTAAATAAGTTCATTTGTGTGTATATATACATATATATATGTATACACACACACACACACACACACACAGTGGAATACTACTCAGCCATAAAAAATAATGAAATTTTGTCATTTGCAGCAACATGAATGGACTTGGAGGGCATTGCACTAAGTGAAATAATTCAGACAGAGAAAGACAAATACTGTATGATATCATATCAGTTATATGTGGAATCTAAAAAAATACAACAAACTAGTGAATAAAACGAAAAAGAAGCAGACTCAACAGATATAGAGAACAAACTAGTGGTTGTAAGTGGAGAGAGGGAAGGAGGGAAGGGCAATACAGGGGTAGGGGCAAAAAGGGTTATTATGGGATTATACGAAATCATGTGTGTGAAGCTTTTGAAAATTGTGATGTACTATAGAATTTAAAGAATCTTGCATTCAATAAAAAAAATTTTAAAAAAAGATTTCATGAAGTGAAGCACAAAGAGCAAATATGAAATTATTAGAACCACTGGCATACCACTTGCTTTCAGGATAACTCTGATCAAATAAAGTCACCTGGTTTTGAGTTAGCCATTTCATTCATTCATTCACTCATTCATTCCATGAATTCTGACTATTCTCTATTTGCTAAGTACTAGGCCAGATAGTACACAAAGCTTTTTCTCTTTAGAGAGAAAGCTAACAATATACAGGCTTTGTTTTCAAGGAGCTCACATTGCATGGGAGAAATGTGCAAACAGATACATTATGAGATTACATATGTCTTCTAATAAAAGGAAGAAGATATGATAGTGAAATAATAGTTTACCTAGCTCCTATTAATTCTCTCCCTTCATGAGATACGTATGGCTGGCTGAAGTTCAGATTACCACCGAGCATTTTAGGGTATGGTATTTTTATTTTCCTTCAGGAGAAACGGTTTTCATGGAATGTTAAAATCCATTTGCTGAGAAAAATACAGAAGAACACTCCTCCTCTCCGTTCCCCCACTGAGCCCCAATCAGGAAACCTGCCACAGTTCTTCACAAGCGTTCTCTGCCTAGGCACTGATTTAAATAGTCTAAGAGATCTTCCAACCTAAGGAATCCATTAGCTGTGCTGTGTGTCGCTTTATTTATAGGTTTGGTCCAGCCTTGGAAAATGCCAGGACATTGGGAGCTGTAAATATGTAAGTAGGCTTAAACTGAAGCCAGTGCCACTGTGGTAGATTACAATCTACTCATAATTTCATGTCCCTCTCTATGGGGCCTGTCCCTGTGGGATGTGTGTATAGCACTGCTCTGTTGAGCTTAGGAGTGGTCATGTGACTTGCTTTGGCCAACGAAAGGTGGGCAGAGGCCACGTGTGTCTCCTGACAGATTTAAGAGGGAGCCTGTGGCCTGGCACATTCTCTACCATCATTTATGATACGGACCTGTCCCAGATAAGGGCTGTTCGTTCCACCTGAGTCCAAGAATGAAGATAGTAAGAAGTGAAGCTGCAGCTGGCTCTTGAGAGACGTGTCACACCAGGGAGAAATAAACCTTCATTCAGAAACTGTGGTTGTCCCCTCAACATAAACATAAGATATCACTATCTGATGTAACATAATCACTCCCCCTCAGCGTTGTCAATACTTCCCAGCTTTGTAATCTTTTCCTTGTAAAGAAGCAAAATAAGATCCATTCTAAATTAAGAGGTATTCATTACCTTTTCCTATTTGGGGCTTTTCCTATAAATAATCTTTGCTTCAACATATAAAAAGTTCAGGTTATGATCAGGGCACCCTGTAATGCTGGATTTAAATTCAACTCTGTCCCTTTTCCACTGTGTGATCTTGGACTAGGAACTTAATTTTCTGTGCCTCACATTCTTCTTCTGTAAAATAGGAATAATAATGGTTTACCTCCATGAGTATGTTGTGAGGATTGATGAAGTTTGCACATGTAAAACAGAGGAAGTATCTGACATACGACAATGCTTTGGCTATTAATATTTACTGTGACTATTACTATTATTATTTGCTATGAAGATTAGTTACCAAGATATCTCTGCTTTCCACAGGTAATACATGTAATTGTGCATCTTCCTGAACTCAGTTCTAATCCAGCAGAAATTCCTGTTGACTCAATTTTCAGAAAGTATCCAGAATTCAAATAAATCAGATGATATCACTCTGAGCTCAAACCTTTGTAGTAGCTTCCCAGTTTTTTCAGAGGAATCACTGGGTCCTCGCATAGCCACTTATGCCCTCTGAGGCCTGCACAGGGCCACACCCTCTGGTCCCTCGCTAATCTCATCTCCTGCCACCCCCTTGCTCAGTCTCCTCCAGGCAAACTGTCTTGTGCTGGCCCTTAAACAGTCCAGGAAATGCTTTTGATCCTGAGTCTTTGCTCTAGCTTCTCCCTCTGCTTGGAATATTCTTCCTCGAGGTATTCCCACTGCTAAGTCCCTCACTTCCTTCAAGTCTCTGTCCAAATGCCACCTTCCTAACAAGGCAAACAGGTCATCCTTTTTAAAACTGTAACTCTCCTCCCCACCACACGTGCAATCGGCCCTCGTGACTCCCTTTACTTGTCTACGTTTTCTTTTCTAGTTTTGTCACAGCACTTATCACCATGTAATTTGCTTATGATATATGCTTAATATTCATATATTTTAGCTTCCATAACAATGAAAGCTTCAGGAGGCTAGGGTTCTTTGCTGTGTTCACTGATTCCAAGCAATTCGAGTAGCGTCTGGCACAGGATAGGGGGAAAATAAATATTGTCAGCTGAGTGAACCAACAACAAAGTGAGCATGATGTGAAAGCCTCCTTTTTATAAACAAAATCTTTATTTAGCAGTGAACTATGCCATCATGGAAAGTTAACTGCTAAGAAACTGTGCCCATTAAAAGAGAGGAAGTGCTAACAGGTAAATAAAGCCCAAATGATGAGGTATAGAGACAGAATGAGAGATTTCATATTCATGCAGATTCTACATTTAGAATGAGGAAGGTCAGTTATTTCAGGCTAATAAGAAAATCATGCTCTCAGAAGCCCTGAGACTGTAGCACTGTTTAGATCTCTACTTTAATATCTAATTTCCTACATTTCCTGAAGGAAACGGATTAATAATTGCAACCAGTGAAGCACATACTTTAAAAGACTGACCCTCCGCAAGCTGTTGTGTTTTGAAGGTTAAAATAGTGCCTTTTTTCTTTTTCTTTTTGCTTCTTTACAAGTCACTGATGTGACATCTTTCTAACTTCACAGAGCTGAAAATAAACTGAAGCAAAATACGAGATAACTAATTAGCCACATGCCTTGCAGGTTGTTTGTGGGGTCTGTGGGGTTTTTTTGTTTGTTTGTTTTTTGAGACAACAACAAAGCAGGTTGGTGCACATTTGGATAGTTTGAGTTGATCCTAGTGAAATATTAATTGAAGCTATTATACTTTTCAAAATTCCTTTCTACTTTAACCAATTCACCTCAACCCCCAAAACACTGTCAACTCTCAAACTCTAGCTCATGTACATTGATCAAAGAAGAAGGAGCAAAAATAATAAAACCAATACCAAATACCACCTCTACTGCAGTGCCCATCAACATACTCAGGTGTGTCCAAACAGTAACTCCAGTTTGATTTGGGAAATGAGCAGCTGTAGATTATCCTCAGAATTAAGGACAATGAATAACTGAAATCTGATGAAGTAAAAATATCTGAGGAGAAACTTAGTGGTTCAATTTCTCCCCAATGCCCTGTTGAATTTAGTTCTGTCCTTCATTTTCCAGGAAAGCATTCTCTGTCTCCATTATAGCCTTCTTCCCTCTTCAGTTTTCAATGGAAACTAATAATTACATCCAAGAGATCTGACTTACAGTTAAATTTCCTGTAAACACCGTCATATTACTAACCAAACTAAAAATGATAAAGGAGAATTAGTAAAAATGATTGCTCTTGAAAATTTAAATAGAATGTATAGAGAGCTTATACACTTTGGGATAAATCTGTACATTTTATTAGAAATAAAAATGCTGTCAAATGCTCTTAAGTTACAATCAGATTTCCTCTAGCAGGCAAAATTAGCTTTTAGAATAACAAAGATAATTTGGTCATTACCGTGTTTACTAAGAAGCACTTTAAGTAGACTTTAAAAATTTACATCAAGGATACATCAATGGGTTTCTTTCAGTGTAGTAGCTTGCCTTCCACACAAAAAAATACTTAATTGTTAAGAAATACGTTGAAACCCAAGGAAGTTACACTAAAAATAAAAACTCTCTATTCTATTCTCAACAATTAGCAGTTTCACCACTAAGGAGAAAATTATCTCAAGATCTGCAAGAAGATTCTGAACCGTAATATAATAAAATTATTAAAGGTTAAGAAATCTTTGACCTTTACATTCTGGAAATTTCTTTCATTGGAGCCAGCGAGAGGTAAAAGCTAAAGCTGAAATGCTTTGGATCAAATGAACCTTGACACAGTACTATAATCTGAGACCAATCACGGTGGAAGATGAGCTGTGTGTTCAGACATTTAGATGTGACACTCCTGGTTATGGCTTGCCCGGCTGAATTAATATCAAATAAAACAACTATCCCAGGCCTTTTTACACTCCGGCAAGAAAGATCCCAAAGGAACTTAAACCTTTAAAGCAGATATTTGTCAGGACTGATGCAGCCCTTGCCTGGTCACCTTGATAGGACAATGAAAGAGAAAGATTTGCTATTAACAGCTGTGTCCTCATTGGTATGTGTTCCTTTTGAAAATGATTATGAAATTAATTGATCACTATTTTCTGAAACTAATTGACCCTACAAGCTGAGTCTCTGGGCTTTCTTCTGAAAAGCAAACCCACAGCTATTTAGTAATCAGAATGACACTTCTAAAATTTGCCAAGGACCTCTCCCCACCCTCCACTTTTTTTTTAAATGCTTTAAACCATAGAATAGATGTTCTCATTGGAAGGAAGGTCTGTTTAAATCACCTATGGGGATTTTTAAAGTTATTCATGTCCTGAAATTCCCCATAGAGGCACTTCCTCTTCAACAGTGACTTTAGAACAATTATTAAAACTTCAAGATGCTAGTGATGAGATACTGCAGTGATGCTAATATCGCAAGGGAAAGAAACACTATTTCCAAAATTATCTCCCAGCTCTACCCCATAGAAGAAGCTATTCAGACCCCCTTTATCTTTTTTCAAAGAAAACAGAAGAGTAGTCATTATATTCTGTCAGAACAGTACAGAACAAGAAAACCCCAGATGGCTTGATCCCTTTGGTTCACCTCATGAATCTGCTTCTCTAAAAACCACAGGAAACAAGCTTGGGAGAATGGCATCAGGCACACCAGGGTCTGAATCCTAAATTCTGCTATTTATGTTTTGACCTTAAACATATCCCTTCACATCCATGAATGCCAGCTAGCAAAGGTATAATAAGCACCTTGTCAATTTACTAAGCCTGTATGAGATAAGACATTACAAATTATACACTAGAATATGCAATATTATAAACCCATGCATTATAAACACATGTCATGTGCCTGACACATAACATGCATTCAACAGCTGTTAACCTATACTCCCTTAGAAACTGAAGTAACGCCTTGAGGTTATATAACACATTTTGGATTCTTAAAATGCTCTCCCATGTATTGTCTCATTCACTTCTTAGAATAAAGAAAGAAGGAAGGAAAGGAGGGAGAGATGTGTGAGGCTGACAACTATTATCCCACTTAATTGAACAGATGAGGAAACAACAGACCAAAAAGTTGGTAAACTACCCAAGGTCACACAGTAATGATAACGATTCAGATTCTGGAAATAATTTGGCTCAATCTGTGCTTTTGACAACTGAATAGATAAAAGTTCAGAGAACTTCAAGTGAGAAAGTTAGAACCAAACTGGTGTGCTGTTTTCTAGGACAGCTGTCTTCTAACTACACCTAGCTTCCTCACATGTTGGGTTCCAGGCAAAGAGCAGGGATAGAGCAAGCATATAGTGAATGTACTGCGCCCGGAGCTTAGGAGAAAAAGGTCTGTACGTTATTCTGGAGCAGTCAGGAGATTCTCCCCAAATCCCAAGCCCTGTTTACTTTCCATGTCCATACCCAGGGCTGTATTACCAGCCCTAAGAATTGAAAAAGTGATTATATGAATAATGCCCCCCACACATAATTATGTTGCACAATTTAACATTAACAAAAGAGTACTAAACCCTAAACTAAGGCCGAGAAGACCAACATAGAACTCTACCCAGCGCGACCATTTTAACACTTGTCTAGAAATTTTAAACACAAAGTTAATTTAATTTTTAAAATAATCTCAGCTTTACTGGTGCCCTTATCACACACCCAGTTGGCCAAGTGGACAGCCCAGAACTGCCCACATATTTGTCTGCAGGGCCTGAACACTGACTACACAGTCGGGACTAGGGCTGAGTCCCTTCTCTTCTGCCGTTTCTTTCTTTGGTCCCACTATTTGTTCCATTCACACTTTCTGCCTCTGATTCCATTAAGACTCCCAACCTTTCCAATCCCAGGGCCATATCCAGATTGATGGACTTGCTGCCTCATAGAAACAGGATTTCAAAAGATAAAATCGTGAAGGCATGAAGTTATCTACAGTGCATCAAAATACTGTGTCCGGTTGTAGTTATTACCTTGTAAATCCTCAGTAGCAAAGTTTAACTTCAGGACACCAAGTGACTTCTTGGTTTTGGAAGTTTGGATTCAGAAAATTCCATGGGAAAGGAATATAAAAGTCAGCTAGCCAGAGATACATTTACTAGATCACCATCCCTTGGCCTTCCTCCCTCAAAAATTGTAGTGAACTCTAAATGAAAATCTCCTTGACTCCTACCCTACTGTTCCTTATACACATTGCCCTGCTTGTGTTTAATCATCACAACTCAAGGTTTTCTCAGTTTATTTCTCAGTAAATCAGTTTACTTTTCATGGGCCTATGTGATTCACTGTGATGCTGTTTGCTAATTGGAATCATCTCTACTTTAATTAACAGTTGTCTAAAATCACTTACGAGTAAGGGCACAGTTGTCAACCCCTACAAGCCCTTTTTGATTTGACTTTCTCCATTTGAATATTTTAAATAAACTCTGGAATAATAATTTTAAACTTCTATTAAACATTGTTATTTTACTCCTATTTAAATTAGTACAAAGTGCTATATTTTATTTTTCAATTATATTTACAAGCTTTTTTTTTAACTTGGTCTTTTTTTTATTGGACTAAAATATACATAAAATTGACAATGTTAACCATGTTTAAGTATACAGTTTAGTGGTACTAGGAACATTCACAGTGTTGTGCCACTGTCACCACCATCACCACCACCAGGACTTTTTTCACCTTCTCAGCTGACAGGGTTTGGTATTAACCCTGGCTCCAGAGACCCTCACAATCTTGCTGTGCCTCAGTTTCCCTCCTCTGCACACTGGTTTTGCCATCAGATGCCCTCTCCACTCAGGCAATCCTTCTGCTGCTGTTTCTTGTTATTTTTTGGTTTAATTCTCTTGGTTCAGCCAATGAGCTTCTGTGAGACTCCCCTCCTCTGGACTGGGCTCTGAGCTAAGCCGTTCATGCAGCACCTCATATATTTCTCCCAAAGGTCCTATAAGGCAGTTCTTATCAACCACCCTTTCCAGATGAGGGAGCAACATCAGAGATGTACCATACTCCAGGTCATAGTTATTTCAGAGCCAGGGTTTGATTCTGGACTCTCTGATCTAGCCTCCTTCATCTCGTTGGGAATGTCATATAGAATCAAGTACAGCCAGCCCTGACTCTTACGTGAGTGTCTGCTCTAGGAGGTTTCTAGAATCTGCATGGATTTGGGTATGTATTCTACAAACCATCTTCCATCAGGATTCTCAACTGGAGCCTTTAGCCCAAAAGAATTTGCTTGAAAATGGCTTCATTTCATACCCTAGATAAACTGCTAATGGAATTTACCAAACTGCTAAATTAAGCTTTTCCACTAATTACACACATATTCTAAAAGTGTGAGTTTAACTTTGACCATGGGTCCCTCCCCAGGGAGAGAATCTTCCCCGGACAGCAGGGGATTGGTCGCCGTGTCATTTCTTGCTCTTGATCATAATCGATTATGCTTTTCTGTGCTCTCTTGGTGTCTTGCTGTAGGCTGACTCTACATTTACTCAGGACAAAATAGTTTATTCCTAGGGTGTGGTTGTCCTGACCTCAAATATGGTCAAGTGTATTTACCACTTCTCCAGCAGGCATTCTTATCTTTTGCAATGCGTCTCTCTGGCATATTTCTTGTTGCTCTTCATTAACCCTCTCTGTGGTCTGCACTAGCTCCTGCTGTGTTGCCCTGTACTCAGATTTGGGGACTTTGTCTTTGCTCAGAGCTCGGGGGTTCTGGCTTTGGTAGATATGGCTTAACTCTTGGAATGAAGTCAGCTGAAGAAGCAGCAAGGCACCCAATGATGTCCACATGGTCTCCATGCACAATAAGATAATTAATTGAGTGCCTGCCACGTGCCAGGTGCAGTTTCTAATCTAGGACTTAGCATCCCCATTTTAAAGATGAGGAAACTGTGGCTTAGAGAGGTTAAATTATCTGAGTTCACACCTCTAGTTCTGGTATAGACACCTACATCACAGACACCTCACCCATGCTGTTGATCCCTCTGCACCAGACTGTCTCCCTACAGAGGGCTGACCCCTTGCGGCGGGGCGGCGGGGAGGGGGGTGGTCTGTTTGATAACAGAGCTTTATTAACCCACCTGTAAAATGGGAGATGAATCCACTGACTCCAAACTACCTGCCCCAGGCACAGGCCAGTCTGAAATACAGGGGTGGGGAATGCCAGTTTAAAAGTCTGCTACAGAACTTCTTTTAAAGGAATGCCATTTTAATAAATTGAACGACAGCTTGAATCAGAAACAAAGACACAGAAAGGAACTGCTAAGTGAAATGAATATTAATGAAAAAAAAATTACTAGGCCTCCATTATGTAATCACACATTGCAAACTAAAAATATATATTTTTAAACTCACAAGCCCTATTTACTGGAGTTAGAATAAAAAGCTCTAATTTGTGCTGAATAGCAATCACTTTATACCACAAACCACATCTAAATTTTCTGACACTTTAGGGGCTAAATCAATGTGGTATTATTGACTGTTAATGTAAAAGCCGAAAATACCCATGAAAACAAAAACAAAACAGATCAATGGATACTAATTGAGCACCTACTATGTGCAGTGCATTGTACTGGGATAAAAAACAAAGGCCATAATACTTCTTTTGAAAGCATATGTGACTATTGCCAAGGGCGTGGGACAGGCAGAATCTCCTCTAGAAGCAAATATTTGGAGAAGCCTTCACTAGGTAGGTGAGAACTGAGTGGGGCCTTCACGGAGGGTAGAATTCAGCAGACAGGTGATGGCAGGGAGTCCTAGGAGGAACATTCCATGAGGGTCCTTCGGTCCATCTCATTAGAAAGTGTCTGAGAACCAGTCTGCCTGGAAATTAAACCAATGAAGTTCTGCCCAGAACTTCATGTGCCTTAAACCTACCAATATTTCTAAGGGTTACCCCCTCGTCCTGCCGGCCTTCACTCAGTTTACCATCTAAAAGATGTGAGGAGGCAGGATGTGATTCTGGATTCTCTGATATTTCCTCTTTCGTGTAGACACAATGTCATATAGCATCAAGCACAGTGGTCCTGCCTGGACACACATATGGTGTATTCTGGGAGGTTTCTAGAATCTGCATGGATGTGGGTGTGTGGCCTATGTTCCATTAGGCTGGAGAAGGTGTTCAGAACCCTCTAGAAGGGTCGGTGTGGCTGTAGAGTGGAAGCAGGTGGGATCACCCGCAGCGACTCATCCTCTTCACACAAAGTTATCTGCCAGTAAAGCCAACCAAAACAGACCGAGGGAAGCCCAGGTGATAACTCTTAACAATAGGCCCACTATTGAATTGTCTCAGTTCTGCTGCCTGATTTCTTTTCAGCCCTGGTTATGGGGCCAAAGGCAGCCTTTCGCAGTTTACCACGTCTGAGGCTTGGTAATGGTGGTTAGTTCAATCCTCTCTACCAATCCCTGCCCAGGTTCCTGACTTGTCACTCACCTTGCAGCCATGCCATGCTCCGTGTGCAGCCTGCAGTGTCTCCTGGGCTGGGCTGTCCCAGAGGCACTTTAGAAGGAGATGTTAACTATCACAGTGATGATGACCGTAACTGTCTTATTTACAAGTTGTTTTTAACACATATATGATTCTTCACCTAAACACCTGTTTGTCATACTTAAAGAAATTTACATTAATACTGTGCATAGAGCTTCTATTTAGAATAAGAGCATTCAGTTTGAAAAAAACCTCATTTTTCTTTTCTTGCAGGTACATTTTCCATTTCCTTCTTTTTCTGTAGCCTAAACCATGCCCATCAAAAAGTATTAAGTAATTGCACAATTGACATGCCAGTATTTTTCTCATCTCTGCATTCATCCCCTACAGGCCTAGCACCTCCGTCCTTACCTTCCTCAGGTGAAGGTAGGATTGTTAGGGGCACTGACTAAACCCACGGCCACAATAAAGGCAAACACACTCTTCTGAGCTCTCTGAGTAGAGACTGAAAAGAGGAACAGGATCTCTAGCTGATACACTGACCTTCGGCCTATGTTGGACCAGGCCTTTCAGTCTTCTTAGTCTCTAGGGTCTTGACCCATTGTGAAACCTGCTGGATCGCTACAGTCTGAAATGATACCTGGTCTTGACTTGTCTACCTAGCCTTGAACTCTTGCTGCCCACGTCTAAAAGTGATTCCGTGGCTCGGGATACATCTCAAAAGCAGGCTTTGTCAGTACTCTTGAACTAGCACCTACTTTCCTTCCTTCCTTCATTCCTTCCTTCCTATCTCAAAGCTAACTATGAGGAGATAAGCAACAGCTGTGAATTTCACCTTAGCTTTGTCATAGCATCACCATCTTGTTATATCTTTAAGTGCCTAGTTTTACACCTTTGTCAACAATATCAATTGTGCATGCCAATATGTTCTTTGTGATAGTTTGTAACATTTCTCTTTTGCTTCTTACAATCTCTGTTCTCCTCCTGTCATCGCCTCAACTTATCCAAGCCGTAAGGTGCGTCTCCTAGTCTGTGGATGGTTTTACTTTGAAAGCTGATCTCTTTTCTCATTGCTTTACTCCAGAGAAACCTGAATATCAAAAATGCCCCCATTTACTAAACCAAGCTTCCTTCTGGAGAACATTTAGTACATCGTTGTAGATAGCACACTGGGCAATGGTGAAGTCCCCCTTAAAGAACCTGGCAAAACAAAGTACGAAGCTGATATCAGGGTTGAATTTATAAACTAGACACACCGTGGATGAGATGAGCAACTAAGAAAGTAAGACAAGTTCCAGTGGTAGAAATACAGCACCTAAGATTAATACATTCAACACATATTCCCTGAGTATCTACTCTGTGCCAGGAACTGTTCTAGATGCTTGGGATGCATCAGTGAACCAGACCAAGCTGCAGGATTCAGTAACATGATAATCATGATAACATGATAATTCAGTAACATGATAACATGATAATGCAGAATCTTGAAGGAGGTGATGCAGTTAGCCAAGTGGATATCTGGGGAAAAGTGTTCCAGGCAAAGGAACAGTGAGTACAAAGGCCCCTCACGTGCTCCAGGAATAAGAAAAGCAGTAAAAAGGCCAATGAGGCTGAGGCAAAGTGAAAAAGAGGAACAGCTGGAGGAGACATATCAGAAGGGCAGAAAAGTAAGGAGATGTCAGGGAAGACTGCCAGGATGGGAGAAGACCATGTAAGGCCACGTTGACTATTACAAAGACTTTGGATTTTACTTTGTTTCAAATGGGAAGCTATGACACATCTCTGAGTAGAGAAGTAACATGATCAAACTCAGGTTTTGACAAGAAAACTCTGGCCACTGAATGCGGGAAGGGTTGAGCAGAGATTCCGGTTAAGTGGATGGTGGGATGATTGAGGTAAGTGACGACAATGGCTCTGGCCAGTGCAGTAGCGATGTGAAGCGGCTGCTTTCTGGATAAATTTAGAACATAAAGTCTTAGATAACATGTGGGATGTGAGAAAGAGCTTGGAATCAAGGACGCTCCAAGATGTTTCACCTGGAAATTGGAAGGACACGGTTTTCCATTAACTGAGATAGCGAAGATGTAGCTAGAGGAGATTTTGTGCAAAAGATCAGAAGTTTAAGTTTGCACATATGTAGTCTGAGAGATTTACTAGGCACTCAAGGATTTATATCAGAGTCACCCTAAAAAATAACTCTCGGGGGCTTCCCTGGTGGCGCAGTGGTTGAGAGTCCGCCTGCCGATGCAGGGGACACGGGTTCGTGCCCCGGTCTGGGAAGATCCCACATGCCGCGGAGCGGCTGGGCCCGTGAGCCATGGCCGCTGAGCCTGCGCGTCCGGAGCCTGTACTCCGCAACCGGAGAGGCCACAACAGTGAGGCCCGCGTACCGCAAAACAAAACAAAACAAAACAAAAAAAACTCTCTTCTCCCTTTTCGCTCCTCCCCCTCCCTATCTCCCAATTCATAATTTATTGGGAAAAGATTCTGCTGGAATCTTTCCTGCTTCTGTTCACCATTGGTCCAACCTACAGTAGTGTTCAGTAGAAAAGCAGAAAATATATTGCGTAATTTCCAAAGATAAAATATATTTCGTTGTTGAACGGATTCTGATAGGAAGCCATATAATATATAGCCTATGTCAGAGAATTAATGACTTTTAGGAAACTTATGCAGAATAAGTTATTAGGCAACCTCTTATTTTATACTTGAGGAAGCTGAAGCCCAGGGAGGATAAATGACTTTCAAAAGGTCAGTCGTCTAGTTATTACAGAGCTAGAGCTAGAACCCAGAGATCCTGTAAGCTATCAGAGCACATGGGCTCTCAATTGATTTCCTGCTTTTGCCATTATTCATACGCTGCAGCATTCACAGTCTATTTACATACTTTTACTTGGAAATATAATTAAATACCAGACCATTAGCATAGGGTCACCACTTTCCTGGCCTTGAAAACAAAACTTTTTCTTTTCCTTCTTTTTCTATGCCTGTTCAGACCTTCAGTTAACCTCAAGATGAATAGGACTATGGATTGTAAAACGTCAAGCAAATAAATGATTTGCACCAATAAGATGGTCTGGGATTGAAACCAGAAAAAAATGTAACTTTTAACTTTGAAAGACATTTAAATGAGTAGAGTTGGGCTATATAAAAACCATGACATTACAATAGTTCCAAAAAAATTATTTATGGAGAGAGTGCCGGACTATCATAATTCAGAAAAAAAATTTCTTAAGATTTTACAGCAGCACTTTCTTCTACTACAGGTTTAGTTATAATTTCATCCGGAAGAATCTGGGATCAAATGAAAATAAATGACAGATTAAATACCACGCAGTTAGGTAATACTGTGTAGCTTTAATTATAACCTCCTATAGTTATATAAAATGGAAGGTTATTGGTTTGGTTATTTTTTCAGCTGTACTTTCTATATCTTTTTCAGGAAATCCTCACACAGCCATAATGTTTACTGGATTTGCAAAGAGGCTACTAGATTCTTCGGGAACTGTACATCCTATTTAGCTCCGACAGTGTAGAAATAGACTAGACTCCCTTAAGGTAATTAAATAGACAGCCACACAAAAATCTTTAAAAGAGAATTAGAACTTACTTTGAAACTTCCTTTCAACCAGGTTCTCTCATTACATTAATGAGCCAAATAGGGATTAATGCGATTATAGCAAATCAGTATGTGCAAATGTCAAAGCTGTGTTTTCAACCACTTCTGATTTTGCCTTTCTGCTTTTCAGTCTTCGATCATGGCTCTCTCCTTTTCACAAACATACTTAACATGCAACTCACTCACCGTGTGGTAGTGTTTTTCATTCTTCTCATCTGTCCCGAACACCTCAAATTCCAAGTCTCCACCCCGAATCAATGGCTTTTACAAATTGTCCTTTTTAATAAGCACAGGAAGGTGATTTATTGGAAATTTAATGCAGGCAGATAATCTACTGAGAGATTAACTTATGTATTATTTCTAAGCTATATTCATTAGGGAACAAAAGGGAATCTGTCTCATCTTCCAGAATGCAATAAGAAATCATTTCTAGGGACTGAGCTCTGCTTATATGAAGGAGTGAGAAAGAGATTTTTATTTTGTTTTCCAGAGCGAGACAGGAACATTTTTAGGATAGGATGGGCTAAAGGCAACTCATTAAGCAGCCCTTGGTTTCAAGGTTTAATTCAGGCATTCACTGTACACTTGGGTTACAGTAACTTTCAGCCTGTAGGAATAAAGGCTACTGTGCAAGTCAAAACAGAGGGACCACTTTGGGGATTCATGTAAGCACCACCAAACCCGTACGTAGTCACACAGACAAGCGTGGATTCTCCTGCCACAATAAATGTCCAATATTGAAAGTCCTACCAATACGTGTGTCTATAGAAAAAGAGTGAGTATTTGAGGTGAACTTAATTTTATTTAAACAAAGACATATGACATTGTCTGCACAAATGTTTTAAAAGAATTTTACCTGTTGCTTACAGACAGTAGGCTCATAAATAACACAAAGTGGGGGGAAAAAAAGAAAAACTAAATGAACACATCATTTTAAGCCTTTGATGAAGTAAAATGGACTAAAAGCCATTTCCATTTTTTGAAAATTGTGAATTTTATTTGTGTCCCATTTATTGTTTTCTTGTACCTAAAATATATGCAATACTAGCATCAATATTGAGAGGTAAGCACCAAATCACAGTTCCTTTAATGAAGAAAGGATATGGAAAAAAGGGTTAATGAGACAGGGAAAAGAAATTCAGCTTCACTCTGTCCCAAATCATCTAAATCAGATGCTTAATTAAAAATTTATTTAGAGCCACTCAGTCTACTTTCAAAGTGAATGTCATATAAAGCCAAATAATGGTTTTACATTTAAAGCACAAAGGCATCATCTTTATACAGGGCTTGGGTATATTCTGTTAAATTCTTGTAACTTTTAAATCTGATGATTTTCAAAAGCTTCCAGATCAGAGATTAAAGTATGAGATAATGTGACAAGAGGATAGCACACACAGTAAAATGAAGGGTAGGTGGAGATGACTTTGATAAACTTTATCTCTATTAGAAGGTCCTTGGAAATCTTTGGTCAGAAAAATTATTAGACCAAAAGATAACCTTATATAGCTCTTTGAGATCAAGACAGGGACCTCTTTGCCCTCTCCCTGCAAAACCTATCAGAGATTTGATACATAATTAAAGGTCAGTAAAATGTATTGAATTGACATAGTGAAAATGAGCTGGTGGGAGTAATCATTACCATCTTTCTCAGTAGCCTACCTGGAATTCTGCATGGAGAGTTATACTGCCCCCAAAGCAAAAGGCCATATTTACATAAGTTTCACACGTAGATCCTCTGGTTAAAAGCTTTTATGATGCAGAACTTGTTCCCAAACTAAGCACTTTTCATTATCAAAGAAGAGGTTCTTAAAGTCTCCCTCCCGGGCTTCCCTGGTGGCGCAGTGCTAGAGAGTCTGCCTGCCGATGCAGGGGACGCGGGTTCGTGCCCCGGTCCGGGAGGATCCCACATGCTGCGGAGCGGCTGGGCCCGTGAGCCATGGCCGCTGAGCCTGCGCGTCCGGACCCTGTGCTCCGCAACATGAGAGGCCACAACAGTGAGAGGCCTGCGTACCGCAAAAAAAAAAAAAAAAATACAACTACCATTAAAGTCTCCCTCCCTTATTTATACTGGCACTTATTTTTACAGAAAAGATAAGGGAACAATGAGAATTAAAATCTACCTTGCCATTTATACAAAATAGATGTAACTTGTTATATTTTTTAATTTGTACGGGTACTTAACATTGTGAAGATACATAAGATCTTAAAATATCATGAGGTCTCATAATATCTGAAACGCTCGGAGACGTCAAACACTTTGTGGCCTACGCTGGTGGTGGTACAAGCCACGGTATGTTCAGAAGGTCACGAGAGAGGCAAATATAAAACAATTTCCCCTCCTCCCACATATTGTCTAAACAACTTTACTTTTAATGCGCAGAATGTGTGCTGTTAGACGAGAGGAAGGGCGCCTTTATTGGCAGAAAATTCAAGAAATTTTTTAAGCAAAGGGTATAGAATCTTTTCCAAAGTTGCCATTCATAAGGTAGGCTTCAGACAGAGCTCAATATGTTCCATTATCGGAAGCACTGAATATCATAACCTGATTATTTATTCCAGTTTGTAAAATACCACTACTACTAACCCCTCATGAAGCATAATGGGAAAGATGAAACACTAAGGAGCAATGAATGAATGCCACCTGTGGCTAGTGAGGGTCTCTTTCTCTCTTTAAGTATCTGACCTATGCCACAAGAGTAGACCCTGCTGTTGTAGTCAAAAAAGTTTACAATGTATATGCTGTATGCACAATGCAATGCAGAGGCCCCAAATGAGATCCTTGCTTCTAACAGTGAGACGAAATTTACCTGCACGGAATATCCAAAGTTACATGCAAGATAGCTAGCATATTATCAAATGCTTCCCTAAACATAGTTTAGGAATTCACTGATTACAAACCTCAAGCAAGGCTTACACCTATGCAAGCTGAACTTAAAGACAGCCTTTACAAAACAATTAAAATAATGAAGAGTAGTTAGGTGGAACGCTTCAAGTAAGATAAACTGATGAGCAAAGGCATAAGGACAGACTTAGATACAGGGTCTATACATGAAGGCTACTGCTGATATTGAGCTAGTAGAAACTCAGGGTTCTTGAGGGGGAAAGAATGAGACAATGCAGAAAAGAGAAAATGAAACCTTAAATTGCAAGCATTACAGCACTAAAATGAAAAGTTTGAACTCAGTGCAACGATGGTAATTATTTACCTCATCTACCACCAACAGATCATTTTAGCTTTGAATCAATCCAATTTGGATTATGTATTGATATTTTCTTTTTTTTTTTTCTTTTTTTCCTTGTGGCACGCGGGCCTCTCACTGTTGTGGCCTCTCCTGTTGCGGAGCACAGGCTCCGGACGCGCAGGCTCAGCGGCCATGGCTCACGGGCCCAGCCGCTCCGCGGCACGTGGGATCCTCCAGGACCGGGGCACGAACCCGCGTCCCCTGCATCAGCAGGCGGACTCCCAACCACTGCGCCACCAGGGAAGCCCCTATGTATTGATATTTGAAACAAAACACCCGAAGTCTGCTAGATTATGCTATGGATGAAGAAGGACTACCCTAATGCCAACTCTGAGAGGATTTTTCAAAGCCATCACCATCTGTATTGGCATATCTTCTAAAGCCTGTTGTATACACCAGTTATACATACCTCACTAATTCCTAGAGAAGTAACTTTGCTCTTACAGTCAGTTTCCATCATAAGAAGTACTGTTTCTCCTGTGTCAAATTTTCTTCAGATTATAATTAGCCACTTAAGTTCTAGTTTGTATCTCCTTTTCTCCAGCATATGTGTCACGATCACCTCCATCCGTACTATACTTAACTCTCAATTTTCTAAACGTCCATGGTATTTTTTTAAAATCTCACTGGTGACAATTATTATATTTGCTGCCTGTTATACACTGAATTATGTCTTCCCAAAATTCATCTGCTGAAGCCCAACTTCTCTCTCCCCAACAATGCGACCGTATTTAGAGATAAAGCCTTTAAAAAAGGTAATTAAAGTTAAATGAGGTCAACGGGTGGGGCCCTAATCCTAGAACTGGCGTCCTTATAAGAGTGGGAGATACCAGGAGCACACACATGGGGGAAAGCCCATGTGAGAACACTGGCAAAGAGGCAGCTGTCTGCAAGCTGAGGAGACAGGCCTCAGGAGAAACCAAACCTGCACACACCTTGATCTTGGACGGACAGCCTACGGAACTGTGAGAGATACATTTCTTTTGTTTAAGGCACCCAGTTTGTGGTATTTTGTTATGGCAGCCCTGGAAAACTAATACACTACCTGCATTTACTGAATACTTTTCATATCTCCCTTATTTGACTTCGATACTCTGCAGGGCAGGAAATAAAATTATCCAATTTTTACAAAATCTCTTATACTGCTCAGGATATTTGATTTGTTGCAATAATGTTAGATGATTAAATGTTTGTATACACGAATGAGTGAATTTCAGATTCTTATAGAGGAAAGTACTCTTTAAGGAAGATTTAAACTACTGCTAGTATAGGAGAGTTAAAATCACTTAAGAATCCCAGTATAAAACAGGAAGAGCGCATTGTAATGGAAATGATTTTGACTTAGGAATCATAAAACCCTGACTTTGAATCCTGGCTCCTCCAATTAATAACTGTGTAGGTTGGCCTTCAGTTTAATCATTTAAAAATTGGATAATAATAACACTTAACTTTCAGTATTATTAGAATTAAAAGAAATTGTTAAGCACTGACTAATTTCTGGTGACACTTGCTTAATAAACATTGGCTATTTTGACAATTTTACATAGTACAATTAGAAAAAGAATAAGGTAGGGAAAAACCTGACAAAAGGCGGTAAGTGTATTATGAGAGGTCTGATAGATGCAGGTGAAGTACAGAAGACAAAAAAAATAAAGAGCTTACTAGGGACAAGGCAGTACTGAAAAGCACAGCGCGGTCTGTTACCCCAACTCTTTATAGCTATCCACAGGGGCACATAGTTCTTTCCAGCACTGCTAACTAGCCTGGAAATAAAAGAGAGTGACTGGATTCACAGGGAGCTTGAGACCAGTCTGGAGAGTGTGGCCAAAATAAAAGAATACACAGAGAGAATGAGAAATATTAGATTCTTAGTCTATGCTGGGTAAGAAGATATGGCAAGCCAGAAAGGACCTGACAGCAAGGGAGGATGTGGGAATGAAAATCATGATTTCTTTTCCTGCTTCCATTTCAGTTATTTCTTGACTTTAACAAAACTATGGCTTTTCAAAATTCCACACCTGGTTATACCCAGACAGTGAGCCACACTGGAGGGGCAGGGGGTGGGCCTCTACTCTGATCACCTGTTTTCAATTAAGTCATGGCAACAGAATTGCAATTTTATGACCATCTCATTTCTTACCTACTGTCATGATTCACTACTGTAGGACCTGTAGTCATTCAAAATGTTCACCTAGGATGCAGGATTGCCATTACAATGTCTTAAGGTGTTATGTTTATAAACATAGAGCCTACTACTTGCTGTTATCCTTAAAGTAGGTACCCTCAGCAGTGTAATTATAGTTTGTATGATGTTAATGGCATACCTCTGGGAGCACACATTATTTCATGGCTTTGTAAAAAATGTTATAATTATCTAATCACCAGGGATGGCATTCCGTCTGCTCAGGGAGCATATAACATCTCAGCGGTTTTCCATTAGAGCATCACTGATATGGAGTTGGCATAAAGAATTAGGTGCCCTCCCTCAGTTCAAGGTTAACACATAGGAATCACAGAATTCATACTCCCATTGAGACTGGTTTGCCCTTTCTCATAACGTTTCCTCATCTAAATGAGTTCTTTGATATCCTAGGAGCTCTTACCTCTAAAATATAACATTTTAAAAGCTCCTTACTGTAAGAATTTAGGAAAAACAAAAACACAATGTTCTCCAAGTAGCTAAGTACAAATTAATTGTGCAAATTTGCTGAAGTGATAGAGACATTTTCATTTATTGTAAGAAATTTTCATGGAGGATTTAGAAATACTATTAAGTACAAGTTCCTCAGAAATTACAAATAATGATAAAAATTGATAAAATGTGGTTTCTGCTGCATGAATTTCCTACTAGAAGATACATGTATGCCAGTGAGCTTCAATAAACAAGAAAGCAAGGCAGAGAGGGTCACTTCTTGGTTTTATTACTTTAAAAAAGCAATAATAAACGCATTATTTGTTCACATAAATAACATCTTTATCATTAAAAATAACTATACTTTCTAAAATGAATTGAAAGAGTGCCTTTTTGTTTAGCAGTTTTGCGAATCTCTTTAATGGCCAGTTTAACAGAAGAGAGCTGGATTCTCCTACCTGCTTGTGTCAATCTGTTAAGATATGTTCTTTTGGTTGAAGCATATGAAGACAATTCCGCCTAACAAAGATATATATTTGGGAAAGGGTGGTGCATTTTAATAGCATTCTCAGATAACTGTGGATATTCTTCTTTGACTATACCAAATCTTGACTAGCGGCAGTTTCTAAAAGTAGTTGCAAGGTGGAATCTGAAAGCCCATCGATGAAGTTTCCCTATTCTCTTACATTAAAATCCATCCCTCTGTTTTGCGCTGTGAGTGGATCTTTTGCCCATGCATAATTTTGTAACACCCTGAACTGAACATTTGTGAACTGAGTTATACTCACTTTTCAAATGTTGCCACATTATATACCAAATATATAAAAAAACACATATTCAACATAGACCCCACCTTATCATAAAAGTCTCTAAGTATTAGGAAGCTGGAAAACTCATAGTAGTGGCTATGACAGGCTCATCTCATTCATTTTTGAGCAAATGTCTACCAAACACCCACATCTCAATAATCATAGGAGGCATGTCAATTGTTCTTTCAAAAACAATGGTATTACATTGAGAAAAGTGGCTACTTCAGTTTGCCACCTGAGCAAGTGCACAAGTGTTTCTTCTTGAGACAACCAAGAGTATTTTGTTTGAAGCAGAAGTGCTCTGTGAATACTTACCATTTCATCACACAAAATATTTAAATATTAAAACCCTCAAAGGTTGAAATTTAATAAGATTAATAACTTTTACCACTTCCACATTCTTAACTGAAACTGGTTCTTTATTTTTATTTTTTTTTGCGGTACGTGGGCCTCTCACTGTTGTGGCCTCTCCCGTTGCGGAGCACAGGCTCTGGACGCGCAGGCTCAGCGGCCATGGCTCACGGGCCCAGCTACTCCGCGGCATGTGGGATCTTCCCGGACCGGGGCATGAACCCGTGTCCCCTACATCAGCAGGCGGACTCTCAACCACTGCGCCACCAGGGAAGCCTGGCTGTTTATTTTTAAACAGTGAAAATGTGGTGATGAAGAATATGAAAATTTGGTATCCCTGCCTTCATTTGTGCTAAGGCATCTCTATTCAGTATTGCTTTTGCAGCAACAGTGCAAATATCAATACTGTGAAAAAGGCAAATAAAGTCTTTGAATGGTGTTTAGAAGGTTTGACCCCATGGATTTCCTAAGAGTATCTAAGAGACCCCCAGCGGGGTATGGAGCACACTTTGAGCACCCTGCACAAGCTCAAAACCCTTTCTTGAGCTCTAGACCCATATGTTCAAGGGTCCAGTAGATGTCTTATAGGCACTGCTCTTTCAAGGATCTTAACTGATTATTGGTCGTATTTCTTCCTTTCCCCTCAAGCTGTTCCTCTTTCATTTCCTGTCTCTGACACCATCATTACACAAATCACTCAAGCTAAAGACCTGGGAGTCACTCTTGATTGTTTTTCTCTGTAACCCTTTATATCTAATTAGTCACCAAGTCTGATCTCTTACATTTATTCATTTCTGTCCAACACTATTGAGTTAGTTCAAGCCTTTAGCATCTCAAAAAACTGCCCTATAACCAGTTTTCTTCCCCTAATCTCCTTCTCCTCCTATGCATCCTCTACTCTCCTACTAAAGTTAGCCTTTGAAAAAGCAAATTCTGATGATGCAATATGGAGAAACAGAGGCTCTGCGTCACACATACTGACCTTAATTCCTCCTCTGCCACTTCTCAGCTGAGTGACCTTGGCAAATTACTCAAGCTGTCTCTGTTATACTTTTGCCTTTGTAAAAGACAAAATTAGTAAAAGTATTTATCACATATGGTTGCAAAGACAGAATGAGATAATTCACACAGAGTGTTATCTAGATGAATTCATAGAGAGTGTTATCACATAGCCTGACATCTAGCGAGTTAGCAATAAATGTTAAGGATTATTATTTTGTCAATTCCCTCCTTAAAATTCTCCCAATTTTATTGTAAACATTATCCGACATGTCTTTCTCACTTCTAGACTATGATCTCCTTGAAGTTAGAAACTTTACCTTATCTTCACTTTATCCCAGGGCATAGCACAGCGTTTGAAACATAGTTGATGCTTAATAACTATCAGTTAATGACTGCAAAGTGTTCTCTGAATTATCCACAAGTGTAGACTTTGAATTTTTTGTCTTATGTCTCAATTCTTGAAGATTCTACCTAATTACCAGATGAAAATATACTGTAATATATAAACACATACAAGCTAAGTTATATACTAGGATTGACCTGCTGACATACTGTCCTCAATTGGCAAAATCCTAAGCCATTTTTAAAACACGTCTTCTAAAAACGTGTAAAAGCAAGTCTTAACATGTCCATTGATGGGCTTGAGGAAGGGTAGGGTGGGTCTATAAAACTCATTAAATTATATGTAATTTTTAGAGAATATCATGTATGCATGTTGGAGGGAAGAATGCATTTTGCTTTCTTCACATTCTCAAATGAGGTCTGTTATCCAGACAAGGTGAATAACCACTGATATAAAAGATGACAGAGAATATGGTACCAGGAGTTGGCTGGGTTCATGGAAGACAGGTGGAGATATATTTTTCAGCATGAAACTTTTTGGAATATGTCAGATCATACAATGAAGACAACTACCTACCAAGTGTATATTTATCTAAACTTTGAAAATAAAAGTCATGAAATCCACAACCCTGAATGCAAGTACCTGACCTCTAACCAATAAATAAGATCATTAAATCACAGTGTCAATCTTGCTACATGCTTCACGGTCTACCTTGTGTTTGTTGCCAACACTGCAGGGGGCTTAGAGAGAGTCTGTGATAATCATAATCTTGGATTTTGTTTGTTTGTGTGTGTGTGTGTGTGTATATGCATCCTCCCAATTTTTTAGGTAATCCAATTTAAACTAATGAGTAAATTTTTAAAAGTACACATATGATACATAATATATATAATATGATATGTACTATGAATATACATTAAAAACATATGTAACACAAAATGTAAACTGTAATATGCAATATAAAATAAAGTTTATATGATATGTAATGTATAATACAGAAAAATGTTTTCTACAAAATTATGGCTTTTCCATCATAATAGAATAATTTGCATATTTGTAGCTAATTCACAAGATTTTTATATAAAATATAATTTGAAGCCATTACTCTCTAAAATAATAAAAAGCCATTTTTTAAAATAACTACATTTAAATATCTTTACAACAACATTTACTAGGGATATACCAGTTTAAGATAGATTTTTCTTTGATTCATTTTGGCAGTGTTACAAATTTATGTGATTTAACAGTTAAATACACAGAGTGGACCTGGGTGTATATTGCTTAAACCAGTATTTGTCAAAATATAAGTATGATTGGGACCACAATTTAGGACTTGACAATTAATTTTACTTGCAGTATATGTTAAAAAGGTGTTCAGCTACAGGCTATCATGTGAATAGAAATCTGTCCCTAAGTTGAAATTTCCGAAGGAGTTGAGGTAAGAAATAACATGGACATATTATAAGCATAAACATTCTGAAGTCAAACACACTGATTAAAAATTCACAGGATTGTCTCTAAATTATCTAATAAAATACTCATCATGCTGAAATAATCATTATCAACTTTTCTACCTTTATTATCTGTTCTTGTCTGCTTCAGAAAAATTAGAAAATTAAATGCAAAATCTTTCCATTACTGCACTGTTAAAGCTGTAAATTTAAAAACAAATCAGACTTTCACCAATGAACAGATCATCCAAACTGAAAATAAATAAGGAAACACAAGCTTTAAATGATACATTAAACAAGATGGACTTAGTTGATATTTATAGGACATTCCATCCAAAAACAACAGAATACACATTCTTCTCAAGTGCTCATGGAACATTCTCCAGGATAGATCATATGTTGGGTCACAAATCAAGCCTTGGTAAATTTAAGAAAATTGAAATCGTATCAAGTATCTTTTCCGACCACAACGCTCTGAGACTAGATATCAATTACAGGAAAAAATCTGTAAGAAATTTAACACATGGAGGCTAAACAACACATTACTTAATAACCAAGAGATCACTGAGGAAATCAAAAAATACCTAGAAACAAATGACAATGAAAACATGACGACCCAAAACCTATGGGATGTAGCAAAAGCAGTTCTAAGAGGGAAGTATACAGCAATACAATCCTACCTTAAGAAACAAGAAACGTCTCAAATAAACAACCTAACCTTATACCTAAAGCAATTAGAGAAAGAAGAACAAAAGAACCCCAAAGTTAGCAGAAGGAAAGAAATCATAAAGATCAGATCAGAAATACATGAAAAAGAAATGAAGGAAACGATAGCAAAGATCAATAAAACTAAAAGCTGGTTCTTTGAGAAGATAAACAAAATTGATAAACCATTAGCCAGACTTATCAAGGAAAAAAGGGAGAAGACTCAAATCAATAGAATTAGAAATGAAAAAGGAGAAGTAACAACTGACACTGCAGAAATACAAAGGATTATGAGAGATTACTACAAGCAACTCTATGCCAATAAAATGGACAAACTGGAAGAAATGGACAAATTCTTAGAAATGCACAACCTTCTGAGACTGAACCAGGAAGAAATAGAAAATATGAACAGACCAATCACAAGCACTGAAATGGAAACTGTGATTAAAAATCTTCCAACAAACAAAAGCCCAGGACCAGATGGCTTCACAGGCAAATTCTACCAAACAAACAACTATTCTTCTCAAACTCTTCCAAAATATAGCAGATGGAGGAACACTCCCAAACTCATTCTATGAGGCCACCATCACCCTGATACCAAAACCAGACAAAGATGTCACAAAGAAAGAAAACTATAGGCCAGTATCACTGATAAACATAGATGTGAAAATCCTCAACAAAATACTAGCAAACAGAATCCAACAGCATATTAAAAGGATCATACACTATGATCAAGTGGGGTTTTTATCCCAGGAATGCAAGGATTCTTCAATATACGCAAATCAATCAACATGATACACCATATTAACAAATTGAAGGAGAAAAACCATATGATCATCTCAATAGATGCAGAGAAAGCTTTTGACAAAATTCAACACCCAATTATGATAAAAAAAAAAACCTTCAGAAAGTGGGCATAGAGGGAACTTTCCTCAACATAATAAAGGCCATATACAACAAACCCACAGCCAACATCCTTCCGAATGATGAAAAAGTGAAACCATTTCCACTAAGATCAGGAACAAGACAAGGTTGCCCACTCTCACCACTATTATTCAAAATAGTTTGGAAGTTTTAGCCACAGCAATCAGAGAAGAAAAAGAAATAAAAGGAATCCAAATCAGAAAAGAAGAAGTAAAGCTGTCATGTTTGCAGATGACATGATACCATGCATAGAGAATCTTAAAGATGCTACCAGAAAACTAGTAGAGCTAATCAATGAATTTGGTAAAGTAGCAGGATACAAAATTAATGCACAGAAATCTCTTGCATTCCTAAACACCAATGATGAAAAATCTCAAAGTGAAATTAAGGAAACACTCCCGTTTACCACTGCAACAAAAAGAATAAAATATCTAGGAATAAACCTACCTAAGGAGACAAAAGACCTGTATGCAGAAAATTATAAGACACTGATGAAAGAAATTAAAGATGATATAAATAGATGGAGAGATATACCATGTTCTTGGATTGGAAGAATCAACATTGTGAAAAGGACTCTACTACTCAAAGCAATCTACAGATTCAGTGCAATCCCTATCAAACTATCACTGGCATTTTTCACAGAACTAGAACAAAAAATTTCACAATTTGTATGGAAACACAAAAGACCCCGAATAGCCAAAGCAATCTTGAGAAAGAAAAACGGAGTTGGAGGAATCAGGGTCCCTCACTTCAGACTATACTACAAATCTACAGTAATCAAGACAGTATGGTACTGGCACAGAAACAGAGATATAGATCAATGGAACAGGATAGAAAGCCCAGAGATAAACCCACGCACATATGGTCACCTTATCTTTGATAAAGGAGGCAAGAATATACAATGGAGAAAAGACAGTCTCTTCAATAAGTGGTGCTGGGAAAACTGGACAGCTACATGTAAAAGAATGAAATTAGAACACTCCCTAACACCACACACAAAAATAAACTCAAAATGGATTAAAGACCTAAATGTAAGGCCAGACACCATAAAACTCTTAGAGGAAAACATAGGCAGAACACTCTGTGACATAAATCACAGCATGATCCTTTTTGACCCACCTCCTGGAGAAATGGAAATAAAAACAAAAATAAACAAATGGGACCTAATGAAACTTAAAAGCTTTCGCACAGCAAAGGAAACCATAAACAAGATGAAAAGACAACCCTCAGAATGGGAGAAAATATTTGCAAATGAAGCAACGGACAAAGGATTAATCTCCAAAATTTATAAGCAGTTCATACAGCTCAATATCAAAAAAACAAAAAACCCAGTCCAAAAATGGGCAGAAGACCTAAATAGACATTTCTCCAAAGAAGATATACAGATTGCCAACAAACACATGAAAGGATGCTCAACATCACTAATCATTAGGGAAATGCAAATCAAAACTACAATGAGGTATCATCTCACACCGGTCAGAATGGCCATCATCAGAAAATCTACAAACAAGGGCTTCCCTGGTGGTGCAGTGGTTGAGAGTCCGCCTGGCAATGCAGGGGACATGGGTTCGTGCCCCGGTCCGGGAAGATCCCACATGCGGAGCGGCTGGGCCCGTGAACCATAGCCGCTGAGCCTGCGCGTCTGGAGCCTGTGCTCCGCAGTGGGAGAGGCCACAACAGTGAGAGGCCCGCGTACCGCAAAAAAATAAAATAAAATAAATCTAGAAACAATAAATGCTGGAGAGGGTGTGGAGAAAAGAGAACTCTCTTGCACTGTTGGTGGGAATGGAAACTGATACAGCCACTATAGAGAACAGTATGGAGGTTCCTTAAAAAAATTAAAAATAGAACTGCCATAGACACAGCAATCCCACTACTGGGCGTATACCCTGAGAAAACCATAATTCAAAAACAGTCAAGTACCAAAATGTTCATTGCAGCTCTATTTACAATAGCCAGGACATGGAAGCAACCGAAGTGTCCATCAACAGATGAATGGATAAAGATGTGGCACATATATACAATGGAATATTACTCAGCCATAAAAGGGAACGAAACTGAGTTATTTGTAGTGAGGTGGATGGACCTAGAGACTGTCATTCAGAGTTAAGTAAGTCAGAAAGAGAAAAACAAATACTGTATGCTAACACATATACATGGAATCTAAAAAAAAAAAGTGGCCATGAAGAACCTAGGGGCAAGACGGGAATAAAGACACAGACCTACTAGAGAATGGACTTGAGGATAGGGGCAGGGGGAAGGGTAGGCTGTGACAAAGTGAGAGAGTGGCATGGACATATATACACTACCAAACGTAAAATAGATAACTAGTGGGAAGCAGCCACATAGCACAGGGAGGGAGATCAGCTCGGTGCTTTGTGACCACCTAGAGGGGTGGGATAGAGAGGGTGGGAGGGAGGGAGATGCAAGAGCGAAGATATATGGGGACATATGTATATGTATAACTGATTCACTTTGTTATAAAGCAGAAACTAACACACCATTGTAAAACAATTATACTCCAATAAAGATGTTAAAAAAAAAGATAAAAACAAATCAGAGAATATGAAAGTTAAGATCCTCTTAGTAACATTAACTTGTCCGACATTGATTATATATAATTCCACTATTGCTGGTTAGTGTTCTAAGTGTACACTTTATTATAAGGCATAAGAAATGTAAAGAAATTAATGCTGTTATTAAAACTCTGACTTTTCACTCCCTTGAGTTATGAAGGTTGAAATCTGCAATCTTAACATTGTATTAGCATAAGATTCTGCAATTTAATGAAATAAACTGGTTGAGAAAATGAACTATGCTCACTCAATGAAAATGCTGTCTGTTTTCTTGAATGGAACACTTAGAGCACCTCATTTAATGGTAACAGATGAAAACTTTAATAACTTAGTAGTTTTTATAAACACTGATAAAGTTACCTCATAAAATGATATTATTGTATATACCTACAAAATCTGTAAAATAATGTTATATGAAGTTATCAAAATTCTTATCCATTAAATAATGGAGACAAATTCATATACAGTATAGTGTTATCTACCTGTCAAATATATAATTAATTCAATTACTGTTATTGCATTTGTAAAGGAACTAAAAAAGCACTTGATAGAAGGAATAATAAATAACATTAAGATCCCATTGTTCTTATGAAGTTTGTAAAGAACTACAGACTAAAAGGAATGAAAGATAGAAAAACAAACATAAATGATAAGTAACTTTAAAATAAAAAAAATAATAAAATAAAATTAAACCCCCCAAGAGGGCCAGAGTCTTTGCAGGGTTTGTTCAGTGATACATAAAGTGTATAGAACAGTATCTGGGCTATAATAGCTGCACAGAAACATTTGTTGAATAAATTAACTTGGATGGTATCTTCAATAATACAGAAGTTCAAAAGCTCCTCTTTATAGGTAGTAAGAGTCCTTGAGAAAGGTTTAACAGCAGGGCAAATTTGAGTAACCAGCATAGCAACTATGCACTCCAAAAAAAAAAAAAGACCAGCAAAGTCAAGTATTTCCACAATGAAAATCCATCCAAGGATATTATCTGAGACTAGTGGCTGCACTTCAGGCTATTTTACTCATAGTTACCTCATGGGGATAAACATCGAAGGTAGGTGCATTAAATTCAGAAAGACACTATTAAAATGATCACATTCCCTCGGAAAGCATCATGTGTGTGGGGTGGGGGAGTAGCTCATACATGATATGGTGATGGTGGTGTTGGTGATGATGGCGGTGATGATGATGGTCTCATATTTCTCACATCACTTGAGACGTTCATCTAATTAATCCCTGAGAAGCAACAGGAAAGCGTGGTGAGTCTTCCTTAGGTGGATGCAAAAGGACAAAATTAAATATCTTAAGAGGATTGAGAAAGAGGTAATGGCAAGTGGTATAAGCCTCCCATAAATGGGAGACATGGTGAGATGTTAACAGAGTGGAATGATACCCATTCTAGAGTGGGTCAATTAAAATTATTCTTTGGAACCTATAGCACAAATATATATGTCAACTTGTTTATTCACATATTCAACAAATATTTATTGAGTATCTGGTATATTATTATGGGCCCTCTAGGAAGGCGACACATGTTCAAGTCCTGTGATATGCCGATAGGCCAGTGATATGCCGATGAGTAAGACATAGCATCTGCCTTCTAAGGATATTATAATAAACTACAGGAATTAAGAAGCAACAGTTAAAACACATAAAGTTAGAAATATACAATCTTATATTTCTAAAAAGTACAGATACGATTAATCCCTAAACATACCTTTAATAATGGCTAAAGCACATCTATTAAGGTGCAGCAAGATAGGACCCTTTCACTTTGGTCTTTCATATTCTTTGTTAGAAAGAATGCTGGATCTAGGAGACTGCATTTACTCACCATGAGCTTGTGAGGTATGTTTTGATCAGGTTTTATGGAGGATAGAGCAGGCTGGCTGCTCTGATCTCTGTTTATTTCAGAGGAACTATGTCTCAGCTACCTTGCATGTACAAAAATGGTTAGTGCTAAACTCCCGACTCAGATGAGACCTGACCTTTGTCTCGCAAGATATATATTATCTTTGTCAAGGCACATGAGCCCACTTTGTTTGGTTCTAAATTGATAGCCTTTTCAATCTTTTAATATCATTTGAACAACAAAATAATCATTAGAGGCTTTAGTAACACAATCAGCAATGGCTTCTTAAAGTTCGATTCAGAAAGACCTCCAAGAGCTGCCAGCATCCCCAGAAGCCATGCCTCTGTTAGCCCTTTTAGGGAGGTGTCTTAGTCTGTTCAGGCTGCTATAACAAAATACCACAGACTGGGTGGCTTATTACAACAAAAATTTATTTCTCACAGTTCACTCGTTATCTGGTGAGAGCCTGCCTTCTGGTTCAGAGAGGGCACCTTCTAGATGTAACCTCACGTGGTGGAAGGGGCAAACTAGTTTTTTGGGGTATCTTTTTATAAGGGCTCTACCATCAAGACCTAATCACCTTCCAAATGCCCCACCTCCTAATATCAATCCCCTTGAGAGTTAGGATTCCAACAAAGGAATTCTGTGAGGGGACACAAACATTCAGTCCATAACAGGAGGAAAACTGTGGCCAGACTCATCTGTAACAATCAGTTCATTCTGTAGAATGGTGGTTTGTAGGACACCTAAGAGAAATCTTCACCATATTTGAAATCAAAGAGGCCGCATTATAGTGTTCAATAATTTCCTATTTATCTTCATCTAGAAAATGTACTTTTTAGTGCCAAACATGAGAGCTTCCTTCTTGAGCTTACTCAGCTCCTTAATGCAGTTGCTGCTGAGTTTGCAAATCCACATAAGTGAAGGGCCCAGATGCAGAAGTTAAAAAGCTGGGTAAGAATGAGGCCTGTTTGTCTTCATAACTGTATATACACAGCCCAAAACCTGTTAGGACTACTTGAGTATTTTAAGGGCTGGAAGACCCTGATAATGAGTTTAAGAACTATTTACTGGAAGACCAAAAAAAGGCTTGGAAAATCTTCAAAGCAACAGATCATATAGATGCTAGTTAACATTTTTTAGTTTAAACCCTCTTAGAAACAACTTATTCAGAACAACATAAAGATCTGGACTTAACTACTTGGGTAAATGTCGCTCATACTACAGTTTCAATGAAAAATAGTTATGGGACACTGAAGGCCACAAACATATTTCATCCAGTTTTATTTCCTCACATTTCCCCATTGAACTATGTCTTTGAGGGAAAGAACTATGTGGGAAATAACCTCTCATATCCTCCTCTTTTCCAGAGCAGAGCAAAAATAGCACTTAGCATGTACAACAGAAATGACAGCTCTTATTAATAATGCTCATATCAGTCACTGAAATATCTAAAAGAAGTTTCTCTCACATTTTCATCAAGACAGTGTGCTAGATTACATAATAGAGAGACCAAGGCACCAGTCAGGCAGGAGAAGTATAAAGAAATTTAGAAAGAGAAAGACAGAAACAGAGAAGAAGAGAGACTGAGGAAGAGAGATGAGAAAAAGAGAGATAAAGGCAGAAAATTCTGAAGAAACTACTTATTTTCATAATAAATATACATTTTTCTCATATTTGGAAAAGTTAAAATTTTACAGTTGAAATTGTCTTTTCATTTTTATTAGATATGGCGTGGGACAACATAGTCTGTTCTGGGTTTATGGACTTGAAAGCCATAATCTCAGTCTTGTCAAGATAAGCATTAACAACTAATATTTTAAAATAGAATTAATTAGTGACTCACACTCTCATTTTCCTTCCAGGACAAAGACTCTTCTTCCCTATTCCACTAACATCTCAGCTACTGGATTTCCTCTGATTTTTTTCAAAAAACGTTTTGAGTGACACAATCAACAGAGTGAAAAGGCAACCTAAAGAATGGTGGAAAATATTTGCAAATCATATATCTAAAAGCTGTTAATATTTAGAATATATAGAGAACTAAAACCAACAACAAAAACCCTAAATAACTCAAATAAAAAATGGGCAAAGAACTTGAATAGACATTTTTTTCACCGAATATTATAAATATGAAAACATGGAGCGTATGAAAACATGCTCAACATCACTAATTGTTGGAAAAATGCAAATCAAAACCACAATGAGATACCACTTATACCCATCAGGATGGCTACGATCAGAAAAACATAAAATAATCAATGTTAGGGAGAATGTGGAGAAATTGGAACTCTTCTGCACTGCTGGTGGAAATGTAAAATGGTGCAGCCACTATGGAAAACAGTATAGTGATTCTTCAAAAAATTAAAAATAGAATTACCATATATTCAGCAATTCCATTTCTGGGTGTATATCCAAATGAACTGAAAGTAGGGTCTCTAAGAGATATCTGTACACTTATGTTCATAGCAGCAATATTCATAACAGTTAAAAGGTAGAAATGTCCATGGATGTATGAATGGTTATATAAAATGTGGTATATACATACAATAGAATATTATTCAGCCTTTAAAGGAAGGAGATTCTGACCACATGGCTGAACTTTGAGGACATCATGCTAAGAGAAATAAGCCAATTAAAAAATATTTTATGGGGCTTCCCTGGTGGCACAGCGGTTGAGAGTCCGCCTGCCGAAGCAGGGGACACAGGTTCGTGCCCCGGTCCGGGAAGATCCCACATGCCGCGGAGCGGCTGGGCCCGTGAGCCATGGCCACTGAGCCTGCGCGTCCAGAGCCTGTGCTCCGCAACGGGAGAGGCCACAACAGTGAGAGGCCCGTGTACTGCAAAAAAAAAAAAAAAAAAAAAAATTGTATGATTCCACTAACACAAGAGACCTAGAATAGTCAAATTCATAGAAAGTAGAATGGTGGTTACTACGGAACGGAGGAGAGGAAAACTGGGAGTTGTTGTTGTTTAAATTTTTTTAATTTATTTTTTTATACAGCAGGTTCTTATTAGTTATCTGTTTTATACATATTAGTGTATATACATCAATCCCAATCTCCCAATTCATCCCACCACCACCACCCCCCTGCCACTTTCCCCCACTGGTGTCCATAAGTTTGTTCTCTATGTGTGTCTCTATTTCTGCCCTGCAAACTGGTTCATCTGTACAATTTTTCTAGATTCCACATATACGTGTTAATATACATTTGTTTTTCTCTTTCTGACTTACATCACTCTGTATGACAGTCTCTAGATCCATCCACATCTCTACAAATGACCCAATTTCATTCCTTTTTTATGGCTGAGTAATATTCCATTGTATATATGTACCACATCTTCTTTACCCATTCGTCTATCGATGGGCATTTAGGGGGAGTTATTTAATAGATATAGAGTTTGTTTTGCAAGATGAAAAGGTTCTGGAGATTGGCTGCACAATAATTTAAATATATTTAACAATACTGAATTACACACTTAAAAATGGTTAAGATGATAAATGTAATGTAATATGTATTCTACCACAATTAAAAATAATCCAGACTTTAGTAAAAAAAAAATTTGTAATGTCTCAATCTTACAACTTATGTGGCAGAAAAGCATACTGCCAGGTGAAAAATATATGACCAATTATGTTCAAATAGGGTCGAAGGGATCAATCAAATGCTCATTCCTCAAATTTTAGTACTTTTTATCCAGCCAGTTATCCTAAGTTTTAAGCATCTGAACTATACTGTTTTGGTTCTCCAAAGATTCTCTCAGAAATATCTGCATAAAATTATGCATTTTTAAAGAGAAAGTTCTGCTCATTTCTCTTTTAATCTTTGATCTATTCATACTTTAAGATCAATTCAACATTTCTTACCCTGTGGGGGGTCTTCTCTCTATGACTGTGCTGAACACTCTTTCCTGTGGGCTACCATTATGGCTTACAAGTAACTCATTTATTGAATTTACTGCCCAATTACCTTTTTCCTATCTGTGAGCTCCTTAAGGGTAAGCATGCTTCCTCTTCATCTATGTGTCCCAAGAACTCAGCAGAGAGCCAGGCAAGAAATAAAAGTTTAGTATTTATTTATGGGATAATGGTGAAGCTAACTCTTGTAAAACCATCTTATTAAATAATTGAGAAATTAGTTCCTCTTAGAGATCAGAACTATGGGGGGATAAAAGCCCACTTGCTCCTTCATCTTACTAAATATTATTTTACCAAAAAATAAAATATAATTTTGTTTTTCTTTTTTGATTTGAATATCAAGAAACTAAATGCCAAAAGTTTGTCCTAAATAAAAGTTTACCCCTAGCATTAGTAACCTAGTATGAGTAATCTGGTATTATTACACCAATACCCCATCCTCTCTTATCCTTGCATCCATGCTACTGTAACATTATCTTGTTATAAACTATCTCAAGTCTATTTCGGAAGGAAGTGAGATATGATTAAAATATGTAAAATATGCAATATAAAGCTAAATATGAAGGTGCTGCTTCAAAGTTGTCTTTAGTTTCTTTTCTTTGTTCCATGAATAATGTCTCCCACATTTCCGTAGAATCCTAAACAGCTGCACTCTCATTACTGCAATATCTGTTCTTATATGCTTTATCTTGTCTGGTTCAGTTCTGAGTAGGCGGTATAGTCTGTTCTCCATAATTTGTTTTCTAATGTATATCCACTTGTGTGTCACATTAGTTATTCTAGTTTTCCTTAAACTGCAGCTAAATTAAGCTATTTTTCAAAGTAATATGACAACCTAATGAAGACCCTTTCTATGTAAGATATGCACACTTTAGTTGGTATAATTAAGACAACAGAAAATATGATTTCCTTCATAACAATCTTAAACTGTAGAATTTAGGAGATCTGTATCTAGATTTAGATTTAGGATAAACTGTGATGCTTTAGAAAAGTCTTTTGACGCCTTAGGACTCGATTACCTCAAAAGTTCTTTCCAAGTCTAAAATTATGGATCTATCAGTAATGTCTAGAATGATAGTTGAGGTTCTAAGCCCTTGCCTGGAAATACGCATAAGTACTCATCAGTTTATACAATGCTTTCTACAAAAGGAAGCTACCCTGAATATCATGTTAAAATACTTCTTTATTCAGATTAACATAAAATAAAAAATTCGAACTGTAGAATGCCAGATTATGCTTGCATTTGCTATGAACTTCTTAAGTAAGTATATTGTCAACATTATACTACTTTCAATACAACATAGTTGCAAATATGGCTTCTCAATAATCATATAATTTCTCATCTTGGTATCCAGTACGGACATTAGTCTGGTCCAACTTACATATCCAATCAATATATGAGGATATCTTATGCCTTAGTAATTAAAGCCAATTTCCCCCTCAGACTAATTTCATTGCTGAAATATACTGCAAGTTTATTCCTACTCTCACTGTTATTTGCTCCTTGAAAAACATATCAGACCCTTTCCTGACAAACCAAATACCCTGAGTTTTGCAAGGCCTACCTGGATCGTTCATCTCTTCTGTGAAGCATTATCGGGCTATCTAGTACTCAGACAGCTTAAAATGACCTATCCATTTTCTACATTTTTGTAGTACCACAGAATTCATCCCTAACTTCTAATTTAACACCTAGTAATACATCAACTCCAGAATAGAGCAGCTAGTTCATCCATAAGCACACATCCTCCTTCTTGCCACACGTTTAGACTGCACTGCCCAACCTCTTTGCATCTGGGTGAACCTTATGACTAGTTCCGGCCAATGCCATGTGGGCAAATACGACATTCAACTACTCTGATGCCTGGCCTATGAAACTTTGAAAATCTTTCATGCACTTTCCTCCTTTGTACTTTTCTTCTGGCTGTACACAGAGGATTCAATAAGGACTATAAGCTTCTAGGTGATCACAAAGGTCCTAAGTACCTCCACGAATGAAGGGATGGAATGAAGCTCCTCCCTCTGCCCCAATATACAACTTTATATGGTACCCTTGTTTTTCTTGGGTCGTTTTTTACTTCCCTCATTGACCATAAATGACTGAGAATATACCTCAATGCTTTTTGGAATTCTGTATATAAGCAAATACAATTATTTAATAACATTCATTCAACATAAGCATTTTTTTTTTTTTTTTGCGTTATGCGGGCCTCTCACTGTTGTGGCCTCTCGCGTTGTGGAGCACAGGCTCCGGACGCGCAGGCTCAGTGGCCATGGCTCACGGGCCGCTCCACGGCATGTGGGATCTTCCCGGACCGGGGCACAAACCTGTGTCCCCTGCATCAGCAGGCGGACTCTCAACCACTGCACCACCAGGGAAGCCCAACATGAGCATATTTTAATAGAAAATGCATATTGTCTTTAGATTTATACTCTCATCACTCAATAATATGCATTCCATATTCATAAAATATTCTAAATATTTAATTATTTTTAAAAATTGCATACTATTCAATGATCATGCTAATCATATATCTGTATAATTTTAAAAAGTAAAACAAAAAATTAACGCTTTAGTATTCACTATGAAAGAGAATAATGGCCAGATTTTCTTCTGATTGGTGTTCTCTGTAGGTGCTATAATAAGTAATATAAAGCTAGAAATTGAAAAAAGAAAATCTGTAAGAGTCCATGAACACATTCTCAAGTCACTGAAATAACACACAGTTGGTGTATGAATGAGTTCATGAATCATTTATCAGTGGTGACAGAAATAGAAATTATTTCCCTCAGAAGTCTATCTTTATTACAGTACCCTGTAAATATGTTCAATATTTGAATCTCTACTTTTAGGGAGGGAACTAACATTAATTGAAGGCTTTACATAAATCATTGTACTTACCCCTCACAACAACTCCTTGAGGTAGTTATTTTTATCCCCATTGCAGAGATGAAATACCTTAATGAAGAAAGAACGCAGCTCACAAATGGCAGAGCCCTGACTGGAACCCACACCTGCCTTATTCTTTCATACTTTTTCTCTCTAACACAGAATTCTCTCTAGCATCTCTCATCTATGTACTTTTTCATGACACTTTGTGTTTAAAGTACTTTACTTCTCTATTCTAAATATCAACATAAAAGTTCAACCAGTTATAATTATTTAGTGAGCGTCAACACTATGCTAGACAGAATAAAGTTTTAAAACTCATGTAAGAGTTTGCCGTTTATGAAAGGTCACATTGAAAGATGTCCACTTCCATTATAGATGATCCTTTCTATACCATTTTTCTCCTCTCCTCCCTGTAAATCCTGTTTTTTAATCTCCTGTCACCAGATTATATTGCTCATTTTCTTCATTGTTGAAGTCACTTAATAACCTTGCAATTAACTCCTCCAAGTTTCCCAAATATTTTAGCTCTGGCCTAACGGTCACTCTTTCCAACATGACTCTTTTTTTCTTTTTTTTCTTTTCCTTTTTTTTTTTTTTAGGCAAGTCAGCTGACAGCTTTACTGCATTGGGGAAGTGGATAGATCGCTCAGGAGCTCTTGGTGGGGCGAGTCCGCTTTCTCTTCGCCATCACAGGCTTCTGGCGCGCAGGCCTGCCGGATGGCGGCCACGCGCAAACCCGGGCGGTACTTGTTCTTTCGGATCACGTGCCGGATGCTGCCGAGGGCGGCCCGGGCATTCTTGTTGATGGTGGTCCGCATGTTGGAAGTGGCTGCCTTTCGCTGACTGGATCTCCGCTTCATGACCACCACGACCCCTTTGCCGTCTGCCGCCAGCTCCATGCCCACAGTTCGGCGGTGAATGAACCTGTTGTACCGGAAGGAGCTGCAGGCCTTCAGGTTATTGGGCTCGGTGCTATACGTCTGCTTGTTCCTCTTGATCAAGAAGCTGGAGCAGTTCAGCATGATCATCCATTGCAGATGTGCTGACACGGCGGCAGCTCCTCTCGTGGCGGCTGCCGGATACGCTCCAACATGACTCTTGATTTAATTGACAACTTCAATATATACATATATGATCCTTCCTGACATGTGGCCTCTTGATTGCTTAATCTTCTTCCCTCTAAATATCTTGTCTTCCCTATTATCTCAGCCAATTAACTGCCTGGCCATTTCTAGACCTATTCATTGTTAGTAATGCCCATACTTTCACAATTCTGTTTCATGCAGCCTCAGTTCTCCGACCATCATCTCCTCTTTTTCCAGCTCATTTGCTGCAGTATCTCAACCTTAACAGTCATATGCCCACTGGGACCTTCAATCTATTGAAGGACACACATCTCAGTCCATCAACTCCCTTCACTAGGCAAAATTACAATTCTGCTTAGATTTAAATCTCTTCAACACCTACACTTGTACAGCTAAATATGCATGTAGAAACACACAGCAACTCTGAATGATCTCACTTCAAAAATTCAATTTGAAAAAGTGTTGGAGGACTCTGAAGGCTGCCCACAATCATACTATATTTCACTAGTACATGTACTTTCCACTCTCCTTGAGGACGATTTCATACCTTCTCCTTTCTTCTTAAACTTCTAACACCTCCATCCTAATACTCCCAGTTGATGGCTTTGCTTTGTCTCCACTGAGAAAACTGAAGCAACTAGAAGGAATCTCCAGAAACTCTCACAGCGACATGTATTCACCCACAATTGAACCCGTATACTTTGCTTTCTCTCAAGTTTCTGGATAATGATTATTTACTCCTCTCTAAAACCTTCCCTTGTGCACTACATACAATTTCCATCACCTATCCAAGAACTGCACAATGGAATTGATTCCCTTTTCTCTGCATTATTAATTTTTTATTATGTAGTAGAGAAAATCACCACCAGCAAAAATGTTATTTTTCTCCCATTTTAAAAGAATCATCTTTTAAACCCCGTTTCACCTACCAGCTATAACTGACTATCTTCTCCCTTCTGCAGCAAAATATCTTCAGATATTTGACTATACCCAGTAATATCAATTCCATTTCTCCTAATGCTCCTTAATCCTCGCCAGTCAGATTTGCCCCCTGATCATTACACCAAAACTATTCATGTCAAGATCACCAATTACCTCCAAATTGCTAAATCCAATGGTCACTTTTCAGTTCTTATCAACATCAAGTATATTGTCCTTGACATATTTCCTTCACTTTGCTTCCATGATACCACACTCTTGATTCTCTTCTAACAATATTATTTTTACATCTCAACCTTCTTTGTTGGTTTCTCCTCCTCTTCCAGACCTCTTAATGTTGGAGTTCCCTAGATCTCAGTCCTGTATTCTCTCCCTCTCCTCTGTCTGCATCCACTACGCCGTGGCCTCAATCAGCATATACATTTTAATAACAGCAGCCATGTCACCCGAATTTAAACTTCTTTCCCAGACATGTTTTCTGAACTTCAAACTCCTATACACAACTGCCTACCTGCCAGATGCATTGAGTTGCCAAATAGATATCTCCCACTGACTTGGCCAAAACTGAACTTCTCATTCCCTTCCTCCTGCAAACCTATTCCACTCAGTCTGTTTTGTTTTTTCATTTAAATGGATGACCCATCCTTTCAGTTGCTTTCAGACAAAAATCTCGGCTTCATTCCAGAATTTTCCCTTCTCACATCCATATCCAATTTTTGGGAAATCCTGTTGTAATATCTTAAAATATATCCAGTACCTAATCATTTCTCACAATTCTCATTGCTACCACCTTGATACCAAGCCATGATTATTATTATCCCAGTGACTACTGAAATCATCTCTTAACTGGTTTTCCTGCTTCCACCTATGTGCAAATGATATCAACGCAACAGCCACTGATCCTTGTCAAATCTAAATCATATCAAATCTCTCCTCTGCTCCAAACCCTCTACCAGTTCCTCTTCTTAGAGTGAAACTCAAGTCATTACAAGCACCAACAAGGCACTATAGTAACTGCAAGATCAGGCTCCACTTCCTTTCTGATCTAATTGTTCCCTCACTCATTCACCTCCAGCCACCTGAACTCCTTACTGAACACACCAGACGTACTTATGCTCTAAAGGCTTTCACTAGCATAACTCTTTCTTGGAATGTTGTCCTCCAGATATGTGCTTGCCTATGGCCCTGAACTACATCAAGTCTTTGTTCAGATAACATCTTCTCAATGACATCAATTTTCACCATTTAAGTGAAAAATGCAACCCAACCCCCTTCTCCTTAGCTCTGCTTTGTTTTCTATAGCATTTATTACTTTCTCTTATCTAAATATTTTGTGTGTGTCTGTGTGTATGTGTGTTCCCCTAATGTAACCCTAGTGCCTAGAATAGTAGACACATGGTATGTGCTCAATTAATATATAAAATAATAAATGGATCAAATAATGAAGTATAAGCTTATCAAACCTACACCCTACACACACACACACACACACACACACAGCTCTAAAGAGAATTGGAAATTTATCCATTATAATTGAAATATGATGATAATATACATCTAAATGATAATTAATAATTCTATATACAGAATAGAGTCTCAAAATTGTGAAGAACTTTAAAGCTCATATAATCCAGTCATGTATGCGATGTTTATGTTTCTTCCACATGTTTTCCCATAATAATTTTCTAGTCTATTCCTGAATACTGCAGTAATGGAGGACCTTTTGCATAATTTGCAATGAGACAACTGAAATTCAAGGTTAGTTAATGTTGCGTGATATTTTACAGCAGTTAAAGACAGTAGGAATGATAGAATCTGAAGCCAGGTCTCTTGCCTGCTAGTACCCTTCATTACACTCAACTCTGTATAGAAAACCTTTAGTGCATTTAAATATATGTTTACTGAATAAACCAAATGACTTCTTTAAAACTGGCAGTTACAAAATTTTTATATAATTGCAGTCAATTTAAAACCATTATCAAGAGTCTACAGATGTAGATAACCCTCAAAAAAAAAAACTTGAAAAACACTCACTCATTTTAAAATTGAAATTCTTTTGTAAGTTTTCTCATTATCGGGCAATGAGGCTGATAAAATAGTAGCATCAAGTGATACTAAGCCTAGGGAAAGAGAATTCACAAAATATCTGAGGTAGAGAATTCCACTGGTAACTTCAAAACACCACTATACTACGCTCTAAGAAATCTGCCTTCACGTTAGAAAGAAGACAAAAATGAAAGCAAGAACAGAAATAATGTAGATAAAACAAAGCCCTTTAAAGTTTCCCTCCCAAAATAACTCAAGCAAAGACTGACTCTATCACTTAGAAAAGTCACTGTACGTTCTACTACTAGGTGACTAGAAAGAGGTACTAAAAAGAAACAAAACCCACAGAGTATGTCTGAATTGTGAGTTTTTCATATTTTAATTATGTTTTGGAACTCTGCTCACCATAGCATGCTGTGATACAAAGGAAGAAAAAACTAATAAATTACAAGAGTCAATGAAATGGTCATAATTAGGGTGTCTAAAGACAACACAGCCATCACGAATAACAAAGTGCTCAGTGGTGTCATTAAACTGCTTAAATTTCTAAAGATCTTCCTGTCAGAGTTCTTCTGTAAAGGTGTTATATTTAACGGATAAAAGGACAATTTTTATTACTGTGAGACTCTGAAATGTAAAACAGCTTGACATTTTTGATGCACCATGTCACAGCATATCATGCTCAAATAGACTTTATTCTGTGCAGCTCAATTATATATACTACCAAATGTAAAACAGATAGGTAGTGGGAAGCAGCCGCATAGCACAGGGAGATCAGCTCGGTGCTTTGTGACCTCCTAGAGGGGTGGGATAGGGAGGGTGGGAGGGAGACGCAAGAGGGAGGGGATATGGGGATATATGTATATGTATAGCTGATTCACTTTGTTATACAGCAGAAACTAACACACCATTGTAAAGCAATTATACTCCAATAAAGATGTTTAAAAAAAAACTTTTAAAACTTCAAAAGAACACAGTGTCTTAGAATCATTTCTCAGAAGGAGCAAATTCTTGTTACCATGTTAGAAAACGGAAAAACTTTGTTTTTAAAACAAAAACCACACCACATTAAAATATTTGTAAACTGATTCTCTCGAGTATTTTTCCTCCAAAGACTCTCTATATCTACTTGTGCTCTTGTTTTGTCATTATATACATATTATATACATATATAATATATATATGCATTTGCTTATATATACATTATACAAATGTATATATTAGTTTCTTGGGTCTAGAAAGTTAAAGTTATGGGAATAGGACTTTAGAATTGTAAGGAAATTTACTGGGAATCTACTCCAACCTCCAGATTTTACCAACAGAGGAACAGAAGTGAACAAAATTTAAAAACAAACACATCAACAGAATCCAGGTTAAATAGAATCTCTGATGGACCCTTATATTTTATGTCATATACATATTAGGTTTGAAGATCTTTGCTTGAATAGATTAAAAAATGACTTCAACTGCAAAGATTACTACCTGCATGGAAAGTCATTCACAATATCCTTCATGTTTTAAATTACTTACCTGCAAAGGTTAAATAAATGTAAGAACCACAGTTGATTTGCCAGGTAAAGAGAAATAATATTATATGCTTGCTCTTATTTCAAAGCTAAAAAAGATACTATTTTAAAGATATAGGTCACACCCTGAAGTATGGTAAGTATGTACATTCGTGAGGACATCTATTATTTTTCTTTCTTTTCCTTATTATATAGTTCTACAAAGAAAACAAAAACTACAACAAAAAAGCAGACCAAACCAGTGCTGACAAAATTACTTGCGGTGCATAGTCAGTTGTGACTGTTCATGTGGGAACAGAGTTTGGGATTGTAAACAAATCCTTGCTGGAGAAAAGATAATTTCTTAGACCACTGTTTGTTTGTTTTTTTTATTTTAGTGTTTATGAGAATTGCCTAGTAATCCTTTTCAAAATACAGATCTAGGCTCTCCTGTCAATGCAACTCCAACCTCCACCTACTTGGAGATTTTAATTAGCATCCTACTTGATACTAAGGCACTGGTTGTATCTGTAAGGTTAAGGGAAACATTTTTCTCATCCTGTCTGCCCCCGACCTTTAGTATACTGATTGTTTCACAAAAGTACTTAATTCGAGAACTGGAATAACTCTAACTGCCTTGACATATAGAGAATTATTTTGGCTTGAGCACAACTCAGAATCTGAAAGATCTGTGTAATTATTTAGCCATTTTTAAGAGGAATATTATTGCCACTAAGTATATCCCTATGCTACTAAACTGCAGGAAATAGATATAAACATTTTTACCACTCATGGAACCTGATTTCAAAGGTCTTCCTAGGGAAGAAGTTACATAGATAGCACATGACAGAATTTGTCAAGGGATCTGGAAATAACTCAAGCTAATATATTAACCACACAAAAAAAAGTAGGTGGAACTTTCATCTTGGATGACAATATAGCCAATTTAGGGGCAGTTTCAAGGTTAGGAGACTGAAGTGAAAAAGCAGGGTGACTATTAACAGAATCAAAGACTCTCAGATTTGGAGATAGCTAAAGACATTATCCAATATAGTTACCCACCCTATCCTAATTATATAATATTCTTGACAAGGCCTTGATAGTTTCTGATTAAATACTTCCTGTGACAGGAATGAGACAGGAAATTTTTTAAAAATGTAACTATGTTTATCCCATTTTAAACAACAGGGTTAGCAAAAAATAATTAGAATATATGGCTTTGAGTTTTTACACTAGGATAAGTTTTTACTTCTTAGCAATATTGATTGATATTGCTTCTTTGTGCTTCCCTAAGTTTGATTAAGTATTTGAGCCACATAGGAAAAACCCATGATTAAAATGAATGTAGCAATTAAACTGTGCTACTAATGCAGTAACTTTGGGGAAGTTTTACTATAAATGGCAATCCCCATACTACTGCTGCCAGGCAAGGCAAGGAAGAAGTAAATTAAAGAAAAATAAAAGACATGGACACACCTTGACTTGCTAGCAGGGTCATTTATATGTCTCCTATCTGTACTACTTCTTGAAACCCAATCCTACTCTCCCTACCCTCACCTCATCAGTGGGAGGAGGGGTGTGACTTGATGGGGACTTAGCACAGTCAGGCTGTAGTCTTCAAGGAGTCATCTCCAGATGACTTGTCACATCCACCTTGGAGAATAGGTTCTTAAACTGTGACAGTATCCTGCTGTGCGGAAAAGAATTGGGTAAAGAAAAGGAAAAGCTAGTTCTTCTTTATTTACTGCATCACAGATTAAAATCTTATGTCTAAAAAACTTACATACTAGGAAGACTCATGATACTTTAGCATGGTGGGTCCTGGGAGTGACACAAATAAACAGTTTCTACTGCTGACCCCAGGACCTGTTAGAATTTAAAGATGAAGTGACATGCATATTCCCTTCTCCCTATCAGAGGGCAAGTTTTCGAAGTGGAGCCTCTGCATACCTTTTACCCATGAGCCAAGTTGCCTAGACTCTTAGGACAAACACTAAAATATGGAAAGTAAGGTTTTGCTGAATGTCATTGATTGGTTTGTTTGTAGGCTCTCAGACGGTTAACTTTTACTCCAGACCTGGATTGAAATGTATGTTCTTCAAGTCAGAAATAATTATCATCTCTCTAGTAAGGACACGTAAGTTACTGCAGAAACATAGTGAACCTAGCCCAAACAAATGAGAATGATCAAAAGAAGAAAACAACTAATTCTATAGATATGTGATGAAAATGATTAGAAAATCGAACATTCTTCCAAAGAGACAAGATGAAATGAGTGACCCTGGAATCACCACTGACTGCCATTAGTTCTAGCCTTTGTAAATAGGTAGAATACTTATCATCAGTCTTCAGAATGTCATCCATTCAACTATTTTGAAATTCCTATTTTGTTGCTTAAATATTCTATTCTGTAGGCTAATCTGCCACGGCTATTTTACCAATTTTGATGCTCCCATGACAGGGATTTAAGACTTTATCTTCTTCTAAACCTAGAGTTTCCTCTGCTCCTCTTAAAGAACTGTCCACTGCAACAGAAAACCAAGATAAAAGTAGCTTAAAATGTCAAACAGATATATTATCTCAAGAACCTAGTATCTCTCCACCCTGACACTGACAAAATTCTGATTATGACTAATTTATATGAAATAAAAATTACATTTACATGACATTTAAAAGTAAAAAATTTTAAACTTACTAACAAGTTGTAAAGATCTAAGGCACCGAGAGATGTTTTGAAAAGTATTTTGGAAGATGGTCCTCAAAGACTGCCTATAAACACATGAAATGGAGTAGAATTTTGGCAACAATAATTTATTTTTATTAACGCTAATAGCTATTCTACTGAATCCAGTACCAAAGTGTTATTATGGATGGAACTGGCTAGTTAAAATATCTGTATTGATCAAAATGAAAGAATACTTATAATCAGTTAAACTTCAGAGAGTCAAAATTAATGCAACAAGTGGATTGCATTCTAGAAAAAATATATATTTAAATTCTTTGCACAACTTTCAAATTTTATTTTTCTTACCCTGCCAACTGTGCCATTGTGGCAAAGGTCCTGAAGTGCTTCATTAGAAACTGAGTTTGCTAGTTTGAGTACAGTTTAGGTTACTTTTCAACAAATGGGGTTGAATTGCTAAGAATCTGTCCATCTTTTTCTTCTGGTGATTGACAGCAACCATCTGCAGGGTGGCTGATCTGAGTGGAAAAAGAAACTCAGCCTTCGTAAAACCCACTCAACTAGTAAAAATACATTGGAACATAATTACATCAACTAATCTGTAGTTATAATAATCTCTGATTACTATAAGCTCTTTATAATTTGAAAACAAACAATATTTCCATTAATCCTGGCAATAAACCTATGAAGAATTCAAGAAATGAATTACTAACCCTCTTTTACAGATAATCTTGCTGAACCTCAATTTTCTTAACACATCAGAATAACAAGATAAGTACGTGACTGAAACAGAATCAGACTCAGGAATTTGTTCTCCAGCCCCATGCTCTTCCAATTGTCAGACAATTCTGTAAGGAATACCTGTTATGAAGATAAAGTCTAGAAGATACCCAAAACACCAGAGACTGTCCACAGCAAATCTGCATGCATTTATTGATTTACATAATTTATAATAGCATGTGAAGTGAACTGATTTTGAATCTGCTAAATAAGTTGTCTTTATTGTGTTGGCCAAATTTCTGATTGCTTAATTTCAAAAGACTTGTCTAGTTCTTTTTTCACTTATTATAAAATGATTTTACGTGAACCTTTATATAAAATTGTCAAATTTAGGCTCCATAAGCTAAAGTAGGTCAGTGATTAATATCAATATATTCTGTAAAACGAAAGAGGGAGAAAGGGGGAAGAGGAAAGACACATTTTAAACAACAAGTAACACTGAGCTTTTATAATTTGTTGCTCTTTTGTAAAACTCTCCATGTGGTCATCTAGAGCAGGTTTCTGTCCCAAGTTTTCTGAAAGACTCCTTTAAAAGAAGCTCCAAACTGGGATGCCGGGGTATTAAAATTTCAGTGAAGCATTTAAGAAGAAGTATGGGATATAAAGGCATCAACAGCCATTCATTTGTACTGGAAACACTACTTGATTAAATGAAAATCTAACTGCATTGGGTTTCTTACATTTTGTAAAGAACCTTCCAAAAAATGTCACCCACATCTACCTACTTTTCCTTACTCGACATAATTACTCCCCTCAAACTTGTTTTGTAAATGTATCACTAATTTTTAAGCATGAATAAAATATATGTGGAGCCCCATCCACCAGAGGGAAGACAGCAGAAGCAAGAAGAACTACAATGCTGCAGCCTGTGGAATGAAAACCACATTCACAGAAAGACAGACAAGATGAAAAGGGAGAGGACTATATACCAGATGAAGGAACAAGATAAAACCCCAGAAAAAAAACTAAATGAAGTGGAGATAGGCAACCTTCCAGAAAAAGAATTCAGAATAATGATAGTGAAGATGATCCTGGACCTCAGAAAAAAATGGAGGCAAAGGTAGAGAAGATGCAAGAAATGTTTAACAAAGACCTGGAAGAATTAAAGAACAAACAAATAGAGATGAACAATACAATAAATGAAATGAAAAATACACTAGAAGGAATCAATAGCAGAATAACTGAGGCAGAAGAACTGATAAGTGACCCGGAAAACAGAAAGGTGGAATTCACTGCTGCAGAACAGAATAAGGAAAAAGAATGAGAAGAAATGAAGACAGCCTAAGAGACCTCTGGGACAACATTAAACGCACCAACATTCGCATTATAGGGGTCCCAGAAGGAGAAGAGAGAGAGAAAGGACCCAAGAAAATACTTGAAGAGATTATAGTCGAAAACTTCCCTAACATGGGAAAAGAAATAGGTATCCAAGTTCAGGAATTGCAGAGTCCCAGGCAGGATAAACCCAAGGAAAAACATGCCAAGACCCAGAGTAATAAAATTGACAAAAATTAATGACAAAGAAAAATTATTAAAAGCAACAAGGGAAAAACAACAAATAACATACAAGAGAACCCCCATAAGATTAACAGCTGATTTCTCAGCAGAAACTCTACAAGCCAGAAGGAAGTGGCACAATATATTTAAAGTGATGAAAATGAAGAACCTAAAACCAAGATTACTCTACCCAGCAAGGATCTCATTCAGATTCGATGGAGAAATCAAAAGCTTTACAGACAAGCTAAAGCTAAGAGAATTCAGCACCACCAAACCAGCTCTAAAACAAATGCTGAAGGAAGTTCTCTAAGTGGGAAACACAAGAGAAGAAAAGGACCTACAGAAACAAACCCAAAACAATTAGAAAGTGGTCATAGGAACATACATATTGATGGATACCTTAAATGTGAACAGATTAAATGCTCCAACCAAAAGACACAAGCTCACTGAATGGATACAAAAACAAGACCCATATATATGCTGTCTACAAGACACCCACTTCAGAACTAGGGACACATACAGACTTAAAGTGAGGGGAAGGAAAAAGATATTCCATACAAATGGAAATCAAAAGAAAGCTGGAGTAGCAGTACTCATATCAGATAAAATAGACTTTAAAATAAAGAATATTACAAGAGACAAGGAAGGACACTACATAATGATCAAGGGATCAATCCAAGAAGAAGATATAACAATTATAAATGTATATGCACCCAACTTAGGAGCACCTCGATACATAAAGCAAATGCTAACAACTATAAAAGAGAAAATCGACAGTAATACAATAATAGTGGGGGACTTTAACACCTCACTTACACCTATGGACAGATCATCCAGACAGAAAATGAATAGGGAAATACAAGCTTTAAATGACATAATAGACCAGATAGATTTAATTGATATTTATAGGACATTCCATCCAAAAACAGCACACTACACTTTCTTCTCAAGTGCACACAGAGCATTCTTCAGGACAGATCACATCCTGGATCACAAATCAAGCTTTGGTAAATTTAAGAAAATTGAAATCATACCAAGCATCTTTTCCGACCACAACACTGTGAGGTTAGAAATCAATTACAGGTAAGAAATATGTAAAAAACACAAACACACAGAGGCTAAACAATACGTTACTAAATAACCAAGAGCTCACTGAAGAAATCAAAGAGGAAAGCAAAGAATACCTAGAGAAAAATGACAATGAAAACATCATGATCCAAAACCTATGGGATGCAGCAAAAGCAGTTCTAACAGGGAAGTTTATAGCAATACAATCCTACCTCAAGAAACATGAAACATCTCAAATAAACAATCTAACCTTACACCTAAAGAAACTAGAGAAAGAAGAACAAATAGTAAAAGGAAAGAAACCATAAACATCAGAGAAGAAATAAATGAAATAGAAACCAAGAAAACAGTAGCAAAGATCAATTAAACTAAAAGCTGGTTCTTGGAGAAGATAAACAAAAATGATAAAGCTTTAGCCAGACTCATCAAGAAAAAGAGGAAGAGAGCTCAAATCAATAAAATTAAAAATGAAAAAGGAGAAGTTACAATGGACACTGCAGAAATACAAAGCATCATAAGAGACTACTACAAACAACTCTATGCCGATAAAATGGACAACCTGAAAGAAATGGACACATTCTTAGAAAGGTATAACTTCCAAGACTGAACCAGGAAGAAATAGAAAATATGAACAGATGAATCACAAGTAATGAAATTGAAACTGTGATTAAAAATCTTCCAACAAACGAAAGTCCAGGACCAGATGGCTTCACAGGTGAATTCTATCAAACATTTAGCAAAGAGCTAACACCCATTCTTCTCAAACTCTTCCAAGAAACTTCACAGGAAGAAACACTCCCAAACTCATTCTACAAGGCCACCATCATCCTGATACCAAAACCAGACAAAGATACCACAAAAAGCGAAAATTACAGACCAATATCACTGATGAACATAGATGCAAAACTCCTCAACAAAATACTAGCAAACTGAATCCAACAACATATTAAAAGGATCATACACCATGATCAAGTGGGATTTATCCCAGGGATGCAAGGATTCTTCAATATACATAAATCAATCAATCTGATACACCATATTAACAAATTGAGGAATAAAAACCATATGATCATCTCAACAGATGCAGAAAAGGCTTTTGACAAAATTCAACATCTATTTATGATAAAAACTTTCCAGAAAGTGGGCATAGAGGGAACCTACCTCAACATAATAAAGGCCATATACAAAGATCGGGAACAAGACAAGGATGTCCACTCTCACCAGTATTATTCAACACAGTTTTGGAACTCCTAGCCATGGCAATCAGAGAAGAAAAAGAAATAAAAGGAATACAAACCTCAAAAGAAGGAGTAAAACTGTCACTGTTTGCAGATGACATGATACTATACATAGAGAATACTAAAGATGCCACCAGAAAAGTATTAGAGCTTATCAATGAATTTGGTAAAGTTGCAGGATACAAACCTAATGCACAGAAATCTCTTGCATTCCTATACACTAACAATGAAAGATCAGAAAGAGAAAATAAGAAAAAAATCCCATTCACAACTGCAACAAAAAGAATAAAATACCTAGGAATAAACCTACCTAAGGAGGTAAAAGACCTGTACTCAGAAAATTATAAGACACTGATGAAAGAAATCAAAGATGACACAAACAGATGGAGAGATATTCTATGTTCTTGGATTGGAAGAATCAATATTGTGAAAATGACTCTACTACCCAAAGCAATCTACAGATTCAGTGCAATCCCTATCAAACTATCAATGGCATTTTTTACAGAACTAGAGCAAAAAATCTTAAAATTTGTATGGAAACACAAAAGACCCCAAATAGCCAAAGCAATCTTAAGAAAGAAAAACAGAGCTGGAGAAATCAGACTCCCTGACTTCAGACTATACTACAAACCTACAGTAATCAAGACAATATGGTACTGGCAGAAAAAAAGAAATATAGATCAATGGAACAGGATAGAAAGCCCAGAGATAAACCCATGCACCTATGGTCAACTAATCTATGACAAAGGAGGCAAGGATATAAAATGAAGAAAAGATATTCTCTTCAATAAGTGGTGCTGGGAAAACTGGACAGCTACATGTAAAAAAATGAAATTAGAACACTCCCTAACACCATACACAAAAATAAACTAAAAATGGAGTAAAGACTAAATGTAAGACCAGACACTATAAAACTCTTAGAGGAAAACATAGAAAGTACACTGTTTGATATAAATCACAGCAAGCTCTTTTTTGACCCACCTCCTAGAGTAATGGAAATAAAAACAAAAATAAACAAATGGGACCTAATGAGGCTTAAAAGCTTTTGCACAGCAAAGGAAACTATAAACAAGACCAAAAGAGAACCCTCAGAATGGGAGAAAATATTTGCAATCAAATCAGCGGATAAAGGATTAATCTCCAAAATATATAAACAGCCCATGCAGCTCAACACTGAAAAAACAAACAACCCAATCAAAAAATGGGCAGAAGATCTAAATAGACATTGCTCCAAAGAAGACATACAGATGGCCAAGAGGCACATGAAAAGTTGCTCAACTTCACTAATTATTAGAGAAATGTAAATCAAAACTACAATGGGGTATCACCTTGCACCAGTTAGAATAGGCATCATCAGAAAATCTGCAAACAACAAATGCTGGAGAGGGTGTGGAGAAAAGGGAACCCTCTTGCAGCATTGGTGGGAATGTAAATTGATACAGCCACTATGGAGAACAGTATGGAGGTTCCTTAAAAAACGAAAAATAGAATTACCATATGACCCAGCAATCCCACTCCTGGGCATATACCCAGAGAAAACCATAATTCAAAAAGATACATGCACCCCAATGTTGACAGCAGCACTATTTACAATAGCCAGGTCATGGAAGCAACCTAAATGCCCACTGACAGATGAATGGTTAAAGAAGATGTGGTACATATATACAATGGAATATTACTCAGCCATAAAAAGGAACAAAATCGGGTCATTTGTAGAGGCACGGATGGACCTAGAGACTGTCATACAGATTGAAGTAAGTCAGAAAGAGAAAAACAAATATCGCATATTAACACAAATATTGGAATCTAGAGGAGTGGTAAAGATAAACCCGTTTGCAAGGCAGAAATACAGACATAGATGTTGAGAACAAATGTATGGACACCAAGGTGGGAAAGCGGGGGGGCGGGGATGAATTGGGAGATTGGGATTGACATGTACACATTAATATGTATAAAACAGATAACTAATAAGAACCTGCTGTATAAAAAAAATAAAATTCAAAAAAATGTATATGTGGCAAATTGCCTTATGTCTCACGTTAGGCAGCGCTGAAAGGTCAGTTTTGATATGCTGCAATAGGAATTGATAATTGGCTTAAAGTTATGAACACTTAAAATGATTCAACAAGTGGATATTTGCCTTTCTCTGATATTTTTAAGGGTAATTATTTCATTATTGTTTTTATTGGGTGGAAGGTACAGAGCTGCTTCTGATACTAACTCGCTTACTACTTTACATTTCACTAATACCACTGCAGTAGGTATTGGCTATAATGGGGTAAAGACACTGAAAGTAGAGCTGGAGAATGGGACACAAATGAAATTTTAAAAGGAGAATCAAAAAGCAAAAGAGAGACCTTTGGCTAGAGAGAATGGGATAAAATCAAGGTAATCTAAAGTCTTAGAATATGGTACTTAAACGTGCGGCCAAAGCATCAGGGTGATTTTTGAGTTCTTTGGATTCTTTCACTTACCTCAGAAGAACCACAAGACAATTTATTATGGTGGCATTTTTCTTTTAATATGACATATTCTTACATGTTTTTCCAGAAAATAAATTATAAGCGTAGTGACTACTTTATAACCATTGTTAATTTATTCAATTACTTGTGGTATTATAAAAGCGAAAGCAAAGCAAAAACACTTTTCTGTTACTTCTGTTAATAGGGTTAAAACCAGCAAAATCTACCTTTCTAATCCCTCCTCGACTACACACGTATTTTTCTCCTTCTGTCTCTATTTCTTTCTTTTTTCATAATGAAAAACCACTCCTGAGAGCCCAGGCCAAGGACAAAACAATTTTGAAAACTATCAAGATCAAAATATTCAACTATTAAAAATAGAATTTTTTTTTAAAAAAGGATAAGGTAAAAAAAGGAAAAGCAAAGGTTCTTTACCTTGATCCTTTTTCATTACAAATTTGAATCATAGTGACTAAATTATAATTAAAGCATATTAATTTACTTGAATATTACTATCTAATACTAAAATGAGTACCTTCAATAAGACATATGTTTAAAATTTAAATCTGGAAAAATGTTACTTCCTTAAATGTTTCATGCTATATGGCTGTTAACTCCAGTAGTGTGAAAAGCTAAAACACAGGAAAACAATATTGTTTTGAAATCTTAAAAAATTGATTAAGAAAGAAATTGATTACAAAGTCACACTATGCAGTTTTCATTAAAAGGTTATTTTCCACTTAATATTCTTGTTTTTTTAATCCTCAAATCAGTTCGGAACCTGTTTCATTCATTTCAATTTCACTTAGGTTCGTATGTGAATTTTACATAGTTAACAACGTTGATGCTTAATAATCTACTTTTAAAATCCTTTCTGAGGTATTGAAAGCATCATGCTTTATTTAGAAACAGTAGCATAAAAATAATGAAATAGCCAAATATTTACATATATTAATTTCTCTGCACATGCATGATTGTTCTATCATTTTTCACATTCTGAAGTGGAACTCATCCATCATTTTTGATATCAGTGTATGACCAGTTTCTCGTGCCTTTTTCTTATTTCAGCAGCTTTTGTGTTTGAGTTTGATGAAAAAGTCTATATTGAGAATAGTAATGTTAGCAAATGCCAACTGATTTTTTTTTTAATATGCCAGGCACTCTTTTGCATATTTAAAATAGATGGACTCATTTTGTCCTTTCAACATCCATCTAGAGGAGGTATTTTGTGATTCTCATTTTAAAGAAGAAGAAACTAACACATAAAAAGTTTAAGCAACTTGCCCAAGGTTTACCTATCTAGTGAATGGGAGCTAGGGTTTCAACCCAGGCTATATATAGTTCTAGAGACTGGATCAATATACTCCCTCTATAGATCTTGTTTTATTTATAGTAAAACAAAAGAAACTAACAAATGGAAAACACTTCTCAGTTGTGAATATTAACAGAGCATTTTCTTTAATCATTTGGGATGTAAAATAAAATGTAATATACGTGAATTTTAAAGTCATGAATAACCTGGACAAATCTGTAGCACAATCAACAAGCATTTTCTACATTTTCTGAAATTCTGAAATTTACTGGACTCTTAAATTAAAACAAAAACAGGGCTTCCCTGGTGGCGCAGTGGTTGAGAGTCGGCCTGCCAATGGAGGGGACGCGGGTTCGTGCCCCAGTCTGGGAGCATCCCACATGCCGCGGAGCGGCTGGGCCCGTGAGCCATGGCCGCTGAGCCTGCGCGTCCAGAGCCTGTGCTCTGCAACGGGAGAGGCCACAACAGTGAGAGGCCCGCGAACCGCAAAAAAAAAAACAAAACTCTTAATTGTGTGGATAATAGCAGAGAGAACTTCCTTCACTCCCTATACAGAATCAGTTATTTGGCACCCAGAGTGGCCAGTTTAAGAATAAACTGAAAAAATTTTATCAAATCATTGCATATTCTGAAGCTCAGAATAGTTCATTGTCAAAAAGGACTTGAGCAAGCAGGAGGTCAGTTCAGAAAAGACAACATGACAATTAAAAGATATATGTCCTCATTTTATTGAACAAAAATCCATCATTTTCTGCTGGGAAAAGCAAGAATTCTTTCCTTTAAAATTCATTAAATTTTGAAATTTTCATGAAAACAGCATCAGAATGAACTCTTGGGAGATGTAACTTAATTTTGAAATAGCAAGGGAAATTCGTATTAAGGTTCTGAATCAGAAAGTATGCGTGAGTATAAATACATACTAAGCTAGTTATATTTTCATTATCTTGTAGTTTCATCTTACCACATGATATTATTTTATTTCCATGACAATAGATTGCAGTAGCTGCCCATTAGCTAGATTAAGGGGATTCATAACTGAATTAAGACAGGGCAAATAAGTAACCAATTGAACAATTTATAGTGAGATATTTTTATGGTATTTCTCAGATGACTTCAGTGAGATAAAAACATGATTGTTAAAAGTACTGAAAGCTGAGTTTCACAAACATTAAATGCATACTTATTGAAATATCATCTGTTAACTCACATAATTTATATATAAAGAATATGTAACTAAAACAAATTCGAATGTATATGTAGACTCAATACTTGAGGAAAATTAAGACTGTAGTATGCCTATGCATCTTATATATAAGCTCAGAAAATTATTTTCCTATTTTGAAGTTCAAAACCTGAAAATAATAGATAAGCAACCTACAGATTAAAATTTTGCTACATTTCTTAATAATATTTTCCTGCCTTTCTTTAGTGTTGAGACACGTTTTATGTACTAATTTACTCACTCACTGATTCATTCGTTCATTCATTCATTATTTAAGATAAAATGTCTCCTCTGGATGTTATAATTGAACAGATCCATCTATTCACAGCACAGTCCTTAAGTATGCTTACTTAGGAAACAGATAATCCTAGATTCCCAGCCTTGCTATTTACTAGTTATGGCTGTTGGCAAATTACTTTCTCTAAGCACCAGCTTCCTCATGTATAAAGTGAGAATAATAATAGCATCTACTCAATAGGGTGGTTCTAAAATTTAAAGGCGATAATGTACAGAGCCTAGCACAAAGTTAATATTCAAAAAATATTATCAAATATTGAGTAAAAAATTAATAATGACTTTGACTACTGAAGCACTTAGGAAATCTTTCTGTAACACCTCATAAGAGCTGTGTAGTGTTCTATGGAAATAAACAATGAAACCTCTATCAATAAAGACTGAGCTATTGCAAGATGCTACCAGAAGGTCCAGTTGGGAATGCCATGACAGTACATCATGAAATACAAATAAAATACAAGAACTGTAGCAGGCAGAAAAAATACAGGAAGTAATTGAGCAAAATTAAGATATGTGTCTTAGTGGATGATTATGTGTTATAGATCTTAGTAGGTGCTCAATGAGATCTGGGACAACACTGAACCTGAAGACTTAGGAACCTAATTGCTGTGGCATGCTCTGAAACTCACCCAAGGAAGAAAGGACTCAGTGGGAATTCGATCATGTTATATAATAGATATTTTCACAAATGTTATATAACTTAATTTAAAAATAAATGCCAAAACTTCTTGATGACCTGGGACAGTTTGCTTTTTAAAAGGTTATGTTGCCAGTTACAAGATAATTAAAAATCCTACATTATAATAATAACAAGTATAAATAATTAGGAAATAGGAACACATGTTGCTATTAGGAAATAGCAACATACGCCTAGCTCTTATTTTTTTTACATGAAATCTATAAACTTTATTCAGAATAATAGAGACTTGAATAAGTGAAGCGTTATACCACATTCGTGGATACGAAGATTCAATTAAAAAAAAAAAACCTAAAAAGTTTTGTTTAAAACTTTCTAAAAGAGGACGTCTTCTACACCAAGAGTGACCATCTCTATAATGTACTTTCCAAAAACCTGAGTTTATATATTTTCCATTCCTTTATGATGAAACAGAGTTGAATAAGTGCAAGGAGGACAAAGAATGTCTGTCGCCTGCCATATCAGTAAACAAAGCATGCTGTGACCATCAAGCAGTCTGTCACTGCAGCCACACCCACCTGTATAACCTGAGGGGATTCAGGATGAAGAAAAATGGGATACAGGCCCTAGGTAGTTAAGGTGCATATCAAAGGAATGATTTCAATAAGCCCAGACCTTTGCACCTTCCCATACATAGAAAAGTGCTAAATACATTAACTAGAGAGATCTGATTTTTCTTTAATTACCAGTCATCTTTTGATGTTCTGACTATCTGGGGTTGTTTGTTGTGAAACTCCTATATATCCTGGCTCCTCCCTTACCTCTTCAGAATAGTCCCTCAGAGCTATCTGAGAGACTGTCTCCTTGGCTTAAGTTCTCAGCAAGTCCACCAAATGAAACAGAATTCTCAGCCTTTAGGTTGTGCTTTTTTTTTTTTCAGTCAATTTCAAGGAAGGCTATAAAGGTGTCGAACAGTGTATTATGTGCCTCATATTAAAATTAATTATTTTCCTGGGCTTCCCTGGTGGCGCGGTGGTTGGGAGTCCGCCTGCCGATGGAGGGGACGCGGGTTTGTGCCCCGGTCCGGGAAGATCCCACATGCCACGGAGCGGCTGGGCCCGTGAGCCATGGCCGCGGAGCCTGCGCATCCGGAGCCTGTGCTCCACAACGGGAGAGGCCACAAGAGTGAGAGGCCCGCGTACCACCAAAAAAAAAAAAAAAAAAAAAAAAATTAATTATTTCCTGTAATCTAATTAATTCATAAATTTATTTAGGTTCTGTAATTTGGGACCGATTCTAGCAAACAAAGCTTTGTCTATAGTCTTGAAATAGTAAATCCTCCTATTTACACTTTTGGGAGAGTAATTCTTGATACAGGAAGAGAGGGAGATGGAATTCTAAACGTTAACTAGTCTATATAAGAAATATTTTAGATAAATGTAGAGATAAAAACATTTACAAACACATTCTGAATTTAGTGATCATTAACCTTTCCTCCTAGGGTGTGTGAAAATTCATGTTGGGACATCTGTATCTTCAAGTTTTGACATAGTTCCTGCATAATACCACCTGCACTCTCTAAAGACCTTTTATGCTAATAGGTCACCATGGGTAACAATATTCAAATTCATGCCCTTAGTTCTAGAATGCAAACTGCCAGAAAAGTCATAGATTTTATTCTCTTTTTCTTTTCTCCTTTTGAGTCTAAACTTAAGTAACTTAGCAAGCCTTGTAGATTGCATATTTTATGACAACATAGAAGATAAATTTATTATCAACAAACTAACATTTTCAAATCTGAAAAAAATGTCATTTTTTTCCATAGTGTTTAACACAATTGTCACTAAATATTTATTGATGTAAGTATTTGATTTTTTCATCCTATCTCACTTCCTCAGCTAGACATTAAGGCAGCTGGCTAGGCCTATTTTGGTCACCAGCATACACCTATCATTCATTAACAGGCATTCATTCATTCATCTGTTTATTGAATGTCTATTACTGTCTAGGCACAGTTAGGGGTGCAGGGTATAATGCAGTAATCAAGGCAGACCATATCACTGCTTTCCCGTGGTTTATATTCTTGTGGGCAAGATAGAAGATAAACAAATAGACTCTGAATACATATTTGTAGAACATGTGAAAGAACAAAATGAATAAATATTTATTTTGATTTATTACTTTATATTCCTATTCTGAGGGAATCTGATTGTAATTATCTGTAAAACATTCTAGAAGAGTTCTTCTAATTCTCCATTTTTTTTTTTTTTTTTTGCGGTACGCGGGCCTCTCACTGTTGTGGCCTCTCCCGTTGCGGAGCACAGGCTCCGGACGCGCAGGCTCAGCGGCCATGGCTCACGGGCCCAGCCGCTCTGCGGCCTGTGGGATCTTCCCGGACCGGGGCACGAACCCATGTCCCCTGCATCGGCAGGCGGACTCTCAACCACTGTGCCACCAGGGAAGCCCCCAATTCTCCATTTTAAAGACAAATTGAAATAAATTTTTCCTACAATAGTAGGTTATCAATTATTCTTGATTTTACTTCCGTATCTATAAATATGCATGGATGTTTATGCACATTTATGCATATTGCTGTGACTGAACAAGTCACTTAAAGAAATAGATTAATGAGGATATTCAATGTAATCACTTTCCTTTTGAACCTTTTGCTTTAAGTCAGAAGTTTCCACTCTTTTTTTTGACCAGATGTCCATGATCAAAGTATAAAACAAGTGTCATTTTTCTATTCCACTCTGTCATAAAGTAATGAAACATTTATTAATGAACTGTACTAAAATGGCTACATTCAATTTATCAGAGTGCTCCTCTCAGGTAGCTCAAAAGAAGAGTAGGCAGCATCTGTGCGTGGATGTATTCTATATCAGTCTTTCCCAATCAAGGAAATGCATATTTAACATATGAATAAAGAGTCATATATTTACTCAATATAAATATTTAAATGTATATACAAATAATATTTTAATAATCTATTAAGGGGCTTCCCTGGTGGCGCAGTGGTTGAGAGTCCGCCTGCCGATGCAGGGGACGCGGGTTCGTGCCCCGGTCCGGGAAGATCCCACATGCCACGGAGCGGCTGGGCCCGTGAGCCATGGCCGCTGAGCGTGCGCGTCCGGAGCCTGTGCTCCGCAACGGGAGAGGCCACAAGAGTGAGAGGCCCGCGTACCACAAAAAAAAAAAAAATCTATTAAGAAAATAGAATGTGTCCAGAGAGGCTTTCATTTATAAGTTTTTTTTTCAATTATTTTTTTTTTTACATTTATAAGTTTTTATGTGGGCCCAACCCCATGTCATTTATCAAACTCATCAAACTCGCGTCTTTAAAGAAATCCATTTATGCAATTAAGAAAAACTTTGAAAACCAGGGTTCGTAATTTCACTGGTTATTGAACTATTATTCTACTGCTTTCCCTTTGATGTCAGTTGTCTTTTCCTGCTGTGGGTACTGGGCTCCTTTAAGACCAAAGGTCGACCCCACATGGCATTACAGGTCAATGTCACCTCGTTGATATGAATCGCCAGTCATCTCACACCCAGCTGACACTGTTATTCTCAAATGGCTGATTCTATTTTTAAATACTAACAGTTTTTTTTCCAGGTCATTATTTGAATCCAGTAATTAAAGCCATTGTGTTGATCAATGACTTTGTTTCAGAACTGTGTTTTGTTTTTGTTTTTTTTTAATAAATCAGAAAATTGGGACTTCTCTGGCTGTCCAGTGGTTAAGACTCCACATTTCCACTGCAGGAGGTGAGGGTTCAATCCCTGGTTGGGGAACTAGGATCCCATATGCCACACGGTGCAGCCAAAATTAATCAGAAAATTACATTTATACTAAAAAACTATTTTTAGTAACATCTAGGATTTAGTTTAAAACTTTCAGCTTAATGGCACAAGATAAAAAGCCAAGTATTCATTGATCCAACACCTAAAAGTCATTTATTGGAACAAATTGTTATCAAAAGACAGCCGTTACCTATCTTGCCAATAATACTACTTACTGAGTTTTACTCAAATCATAGACAATATTAACAGCTAACTAGCTAACAAAGAGAGGAGTGCCATCTTTCATTCTTACAGTGATGTAACACCCAGGGAACAGTATACAGACATTTTCTAAATGTTAGATGATGTCAGTGGCAAAATTAAAAATAAATATTTTCTTCCTTAAATGGATAAGTTGTTTGAAGTACGCATAACATCTTATTTAAGCTATGCAAGACTAGAACAACAATCTCAAGACACATAAGTTACATTATAATAATTAGAAATAATTTTGTTTACTTTATGACCCGTTTCCTTTAAAATACCCTAAACTTTAATATATGACATAACATGTCCTTGCTGCGTGGCAGAAAGAGCCAAGGACAAGGGAAGGGAGTTGGATTTTCTCCAAATCCTGTCACTGACTGGAAATGCTACCTCACGTGAGGTATTTAGTACCCCTTGGTCTTAGTTTCCCCACTTGCAAAGTATGGAATCTAGAACAATTCAGTGTTGAATTTTCTTATACTTCTAAAACTTAAAAGCCTATAAAGGTAGCTTATATTTGACGTAAAAAGTGTTATGAACTAGACTAATTTATATACCCCACTGATTTCAAGTATGCTTTTTTTTTTTTTTTTTTTTTCTTTGCGGTACGCAGGCCCCTCACTGCTGCAGCCTCTCCCGTTGCGGAGCACCGGCTCCGGACGTGCAGGCTCAGCAGCAATGGATCATGGGCCTAGCCGCTCCGCGGCATGTGGGATCTTCCCAGACCAGGGCACGAACCCGCGTCCCCTGCATCGGCAGGCGGACTCTCAACCACTGCGCCACCAGGGAAGTCCTCAAGTATGCTTTTTTAGAAGAGTTCTTTCACTGCAATACTGATTCATTTCACCTGAAATTAAGTTTTCTTTACTCTGTAACAAAAACTAATTAATGGTAAAATGGAGATTATAGATTGCTTCTCACCCAGGTTTACGATAAAAGTTGGAGTTGATTCCTAGAGAAGTAAAGACTCTTTGCCAAGTTACTATGTTGAAGAATTTAGGAATGACCAAATAAATAAAATAGGTGCAATTAATCTGAGCCATCAGCCTTAACCATGAACTACCTCCTCCTACGTCTAGTTCCTTTTCCAGTAAATGATTACTTCACAGATATTCAAGATGTTTTATGATAGCTTCTCTTTAGGACCTTTTAGAAATGCCATGTAATAAATTAGATCCCCAAATCTTTACAGTGTGTGATTAAACTAATCCATCAGCCTTATTATTTTCCTGTTTCATTGTCCAAATTGCCTTTTTCTATTTCTTAATCTCTTACCCCATATTTGTAGCTTCTGCAGCTCAAAAGATACTCTTAAAATGGTCCTTATACTCACTTGTTCAAACTCAATTGGTCATTTATAGATCTGAAAATATAAAATCTCACAAAAAGTATATTTGGCATGCCCACAATGAAAACATAAAACCCTACCAGTGTGTTGCTTGACAAATACTTGCTTTTGTTTTGTTTTATTTTAATGTTATTGTTAATTCTCAGATCAATAGCTAGTGTGCACTTTATTAATTCCAGTATGTTTTCAATTTTTAAAACATACATTTCAGTGACTATGTCTACGTTAACTCCTTTAACACAAACTTCTCCCTGTTACTAGTAATTATCTTTTGACAGTACTGATAATAATGAAAAAAAATAAAACAAAACATGGTTGTTAGAATCAAGGATAGAATTTTAGAGCTGAAAAATGACTCTAATCTTCCCATTCCTCTCCAGTAGATGTCCCGGTCTCAATACTCAACAATCATTTTTCATCAACACAGACAGGCATTAAACTGTCTAAATTCGATATACTTTCTATAAAAGTTCTGCATCTTTACCATATATCCTCTATCCCTCCCTACCAAACATGCATACTCAACATGCATTTTTCAGAAATCAGACACAAGCACACACACACACACACATAACACAGGCACAAACAAAATAGTTAAAAACTCCATCTAGCAGTAAGTCAGTATGTATTAATATGTTCAGCATCTCTCCTCTTCCGTCATCCCCTCGGATATGAAAAGAGGCACCTTTTAACATTTAATGTGTGTCTATATCATTCTCCTGATTTAAATGCTTGGCATCTCTCAATGTCTAACAAACAAACAAAAATCCAAAAGAACCTTAAAGTTTCTTAGTAAGGCACAACAAACCCTTCACAATCTGACCTAGGCTACCTTTCCCACCCTGCATGACTTTCTCCTATGTGTGCAGTTCTCCAGCCAAACTGAACCATCTTTTGCCTCCAATATACTTATCATTTAATGCCTAGTGATCTTTGAACCTATTCTTTCTACTTGTAATATCCTTACTCTTTCTCTGGGTATTTTGGGGGCAATTTCCTACTCATCTTTTCTCATTACTGTAAATGTCACCTCTTCTGAGCTTCTATAATGCACTTTAGGCATATTTTATGTATGTTAACATCTCCAGAATGCTATACTCGATAAATGCTTATTGTGTGAGTGACTAATTGTGATAGGGATTGGTAAGCACAGAAAGATATCCAAATTTTGGTTTCCTCTTTCCAAGATATATTTCTGAAGCATGGAAGAGAGAGTGTGTTGGACATAACTAGAACATTAGCCAGTATATGGGAAGAAAGGGACTAGAAACAAAAGTCAAAGAATGGAAGAATAAAGTGTTGATGTGTATATTCTCTGTGAGGCACAATGCAATGCATTTCACACATGTAGTCTCCATCTCTACCTGAGATATCTTTAAATTTAAAGTGTAAACACATGCTTGTAGTTTTAATAGTAGAATAAAATCAACAAATTATCAAATATAAAGGTGGACAATACAATTTTCAATAAACAAAGCTTATTATTATTACAAAAAATAATCATTTGCCTTAGACAAATGATGTTTAAACTCATTACTTTTTAACAAAGAGATGGTCCAAAGATATACACAGAAAAACCATAGACAGAAACACAACTATTGATTTAAATGTTTGTCCTAATAATCACATACATGCAAATTAAACAACAAACTACCATTTCCAATGGAGTAAGTCACACAGTACTGTAATTGTTAGTTTATCTGTTAGTATTTCCTGCTAAATTAAAATAGTAGAAGGCTGGACTGTGGTCTTTAATGATGCAGCAACATGCCTACACAGCAAAATCTTCGACTATCTCTTGAATGAACTAACTAATGAATGCATGAATAGTGAATGGAAATGATAGCACTTAACACTAGAAGATATTGTGAATTGGACACTCTCAAACACTACACTTTGGATATAGATTCTAAGCACAGCAACACAGGCTTACTGAACAATCCTTAATTCATTTATAAAGTATTTTGTTATGGGTACCAAGCATCTCCACAAACCCTTTAGTTTTAATATATCCAAAACTGAACTTCTCTTCTTCAACAGGCCTGCTGTTCTTGCATTCTTTGTCTTGTTCTACCCCACCAGGTCAGAGGCACAGTAATCACCTTCTTCCCTCCAACTCCCATTTTCAGGTTGTCACTATATTCATTCCTTTGTTTCTACTTTCTAACCGTGTCTCTCTCCTTTATATCAATCTTCCCTCTCATTTTCTTCCTTTTCAGCCATTATGATAAACTCTTAATTGGCTTTTCTGCTTTAAATTTCAACCTACTTTACTCAATTTTCCAAAGTGCAGCCACATCGTACTTCTTGACTTGAAATTCCTTAGTAAGCTCCTGTCTTTGAAGTCCTTTTGTTGAGCACAGAGGCATCTCCCTTATTTGCAGCCTACGTGACTTCACCCCGACTGCATTATATGCTTCACAGAGACACACTGAACCATACAGACATACCAAATTCTCATACTTCTAGGTTTTGTATCTGATAGTCCTTGGATGTTCTTTCCAATCTTGAACACCTGGCAGGGTCATAGTCACTCTACCTGGCCAGACTGAAGTGACACTTCCTTTGTGAAGTTTTCCTTAAGTCCCCTCTACAGATATGATTACTCTTTCCTTTTTAATACCCCTGTATCTCTATATAATCCATTGTACACTTCTCCATGTTATGGGTCTGTGAGCTACTCAACTTCTGTGTACTTCTAGTGCCCGGCACATACAGTTCTAAAACTATTCAGTGTTTGTTATTATGCGGGTAGTACCAACTGACAAAAGAGCTCTAGGTGGGACAGAATCACTCAGGCAGGCTAACTGACTAGACAGACTTTAATTTCAGTATATTTCCTGTTAAAATTTAAAAAATGATTTTCTTACTTTTGTATTTTTATAGCCTAAAGTAATATATGTACTTTAATATTTAATACTGTGATATTGTGACTCGTAAGAAAAATACATATTTGTTCATTCAGATGACCAAAGTATATTCCTTGTATATATTTGGTCTTCCTCCATGGTTTCTTGCTCACAACTCCCAAAACCCTTGGAATCTCCTAAGTGTTGAGAGAAATAAAGGTATCTTTTGTTTGTTATGTTAATGAGGTGACTTTTGGAAAGTGCCCAAGGATGGGGGCTAGTTGCCAGTGGAGTCAGTCATGTGATTAAAGGGTTGGAACTTTCAGTCCCACCCTCTGAATTCCGAGGAGGGGAGAGTGGCTGGAGACTGAGAGAGTTCAGTCACTAAGGGCCAGTGATTTAATCAATCATATCTTTGTAATGAAACCTCCATAAAATCCCCAAAAGGACTAGGTTTGGAGAGTTTCTGGGTTGGTGAACATGTGGAGATGTAGGGAGAGTAGTGCACCTGCAGAGGGCATGGAAGCTCAGTACCCTTTCCCCATATCTTGCCCTATGCATCTCTTCCCTCTGGCTGTTCCTGAATTACATTCTTTCATAATAAACCGATGATCTAGTAAGAAAAATGTTCTCTAAGTTCTGTGAGCCACTTCATCAAATTAATCAAACCTAAAGAGGGGGTCGTGGGAACCTCTGATTTACAGCCAGTTGGTCATAAATACAGGTGATGCCAAGCATGCACCTGGCATCAAAAAAGTAGGGGAAGGGGCTGGTCTTGTACTGTTTCTCCCTTAGCCTGTGGAGTCTGATTGTAGGCCACCAGGCTGGTGTCTGTAGCATTGTTTGATGTATGTGTGGCGAAAACCCCTCTCTTCACACATTGGAATTCGTGTCAGGACCTTTTAAATGCTGACCAGCTAAAATCTGAATGTTAGGAAAATACTTCATTGCTTAAAAGATAACATGATGCTAATTAGAATATATAGCAAGAAACATGAAGTATAATATTGATTATATGACTTAAATGGAGGGCAAAAATGTTTATACAGTAAGACTTCATGGAATAAAGAATATAATTATATTAAATCTTATCTCTAGTTTCTTGAAATATTTAAAGTATTGATTTAGCAATACAGTTATCTAAAGGATATTTTTAAATAATTCCAAAGTGATTTTGACATGATTTTGTTTCTTCAATGGCTTAAAGCAAGAAGGTTTAAAAACATGGCACATTTAGGTGAATTAACTATAGTGTTATTTATTGTGACCTACCTTTAGAAGCAGAGAAAAGAATTTGCTTCTATATTCCACTTGCCTTCAATTTCATAACCAACATTTTGAAAAGCTTTTCTACCTTACAAAGAAGTTTAAATGCCCAGAACCTGTGCCTTTCGTTAATAATAAAGTCTACTATAACGTATGAAGCTTATGGAACAGAATATAGAATGTAAGGTCTGTGTCCTATTTTTGGCTTAGATTTTTGTTTAAGAAAAGCATAATTTGGTACAGTGTATTACTATTCTACAGTTTTTCTTTTAAAACTAAAAATAGCTCTATAGCTAGTCCCTCCTTGTTCCATGGTGATTTTGGAGGAATGCCAGAGATTATATTTAGAGCCCTATAAGAAATAAGAAAAAGACCAAACAGCAAATTTAGGGTTCATTCAGGAAGAAAGGTATTAGAATCATCTCTATTAACTAGGTTAATGGAAGGGAACCATAGCTCAGAAAATATAAAACGAAATGCTCTGATGCTTCCATGTAGTAATGTTATAGGGAACAAGAAGGGTAAAAAATACTGGGTGAAAGGAAAACTATCTAACAGGGATGATAACAATAGCATCAAACTGTCCCTAAATTATAGGTGAATAATTTAAAATACAAATAATCTTCACACAATGAGAAGTCTACCATATGTCGACATAGGTTATTTTGTTTAATTTCCAGATTGCTATGAAATATAGTAATGATGATCAATACAAATTTTTGAAAGCCATCTTTTGAATCTGGCATGCTAGTATTCACTATGAATTTTATTTGTTTAGATTGATAAAAAATATTTCCTTGGGCTTCCCTGGTGGCGCAGTGGTTGAGAGTCTGCCTGCCGATGCAGGGGACACGGGTTCGTGCCCTAGTCCGGGAAGATCCCTACATGCCGCGGAGCGGCTGGGCCCGTGAGCCATGGCCGCTGAGCCTGCGCATCCGGAGCCTGTGCTCCGCAACGGGAGAGGCCACAGCAGTGAGAGGCCCGCGTACTGCAAAAAAAAAACAAACAAAAAACAAAAAAGTATTTCCTTGTTCTTCATGATGTGCGGCCTGGAAGAGAGCCTTGAAGCCCTAAAAATGTTACATACACCACTGAAGGAAAAACTTTCTCATCAGTTTTTATTTGATTCCCAACCTCTGGATTTAGACCACTAGGGAGTTTTTTCAAGGTATCGGTATTTTGAAGCCACATGAGCAGCAAGCATTGCCGTTAGAGCAAACAGATATGCTGCATAAACATGTAAGAGTTCTGTTAATGTTACAATTAAATTTAAAGTATTATGAAAGTGTTAATTAATTCACCACATGTTTTGGTCATTATGAATTAATCAACAGAGAATTCATCTTTCACATGGAATCAGTGATAGTTGATTGCATTTGAAAAATATAAGGTCTATGATCTAGATATAACAATAAAATAGATATAACAATAAAATAGAATTTTATATTTAATCATTCCTTGACTTTCCCTCCTATGGCATCACTCTTGGGCCTAGCCGCTCCACGGCATGTGGGATCTTCCCGGACCGGGGCACGAACCCATGTCCGCTGCATCGGCAGGCAGACTCTCAAGCACTGCGCCACCAGGGAAGCCCAGCATCACTCTTTTATTTGAACAGTTACACTTTACTATCTTTAGTCAACCCAACACCTACTCTGCGTTCTTAGGTTCACTTGCTTAACTGTGTTTTCTCTTGTGCATTCTAATTTTAGTACCGACACTAATTTTAGATATGAGAGCTTAAGTCACTAACATTTTCTAGGTCTCAACAACAAAGTAAAAAAATTGGACCAAGATTTTCTCTAAAGTTCTTCCCAAATCTAACATTCCCTAACTCTTACATCTTTCATAACAGCCTTCACACCCTAGCGTACACAGTGGCAAATACACAGCAGGTGCTAAATAAATGCTTGTTTAATTAACATGGCATAGCTTTTACTACTTTATCCATCTAGGCTGACTGCAGGAAGATTGTGTTTCTTTAAGTTTTTCACAAAACTAATGGTTGGAACATCTCAAAACTCTCTCCAACTGATTTGATTTGAAATCATTGGTTTTACACTCTTCCCATAAAACTGCAGGTTTGTACAGCTTTACAGACAATAACGAGAACACTTAATTACACATGCACGGTAGCAATAATCTCCAAAGGCAATTTAATTTCTAAGCTATGTACTGTAATCTCAGCCAAATCATAGATTCGCACAAATCAAAGTGGGATGAAGTTGGAGGATGAAAACCAATCTGTCTCCCTTTGCAGGACTCTAAACCTATCTTTAAATCTTTGGTAACTTGTAACTTGCAAGTCATATTAGGACCAAATATTGTAAATGAGCATTTTTAATTAGTGAGATGTTCTCATTGAAAGATATGTAATTCAGGCTGTGCACATCTGAATGCAGAAAGCATAACGCATTCCTTTTTTTGGAGAAGGATGTAATTACAAGTGAGGACACAAACTTGCTATGTGTCAACGTAGGTATGACAAATATACAATGTGGTTGAAATATCTTAAAGGTTAATGAAATATTCATGTAAAAATATTCTAATTTACAATTAATGCATTTTTTAGAGGATGTGATGCCATGTTTTGATGGCTTTATTTTTCTCAGAACATTTACCATTCATCATAAAATAGACTGATATAAAAGTAGTCCTAACAGTTTCTTTCAGAAGTTTGAGATATATAATATTTCTGCTCAATAAAGCACTGAATATATAAATGATTTACAAAAATGATCTGCAAGTAGTATGTCACGATTTGATTTTTTTTTAATCTTGAACATAAAGCACAATACTTTAGTACAATAAAAAGCTATACCATTTCTTTGCCAAATATAAAGCTTTACACTTACTTTTTTTTTCCTGCTAGGAACAGTTAACTAAATATTTACTCTCCTAAGTTTTTAACTGTGCAATACAGTATCGTTAACTGTAAGTACGATATTGTAAAACTGATCTCGAGAACCTGTTTATCACATATAATGGAAATTTTACTGTTTTGAAGTTTGGTTAGTCCTTCTTCATAGTAACCAGAATAAGTAGTCAATACATCAACGTGATTTGAAAATATCCCGTAAAATGTAAACCTAAAATTCCCGTTAATGACTTTGGCTGTAGCTCAAATAAACCAACTGGAAGAAAAAGAAAATCTTTATACCAAACTTCACATGTAGAAGCAGGAACTTCATACAAGTACGATGCTGAAAGCTTCAAAAGTCTAGGAGAAATAAGTTATTTCAAAAAGGAGTTTTGATTTAAACATAAGCTTGAGGTAGTTATGGAAAACATTAGGGGAAATTGGAAAGATCTTGTTAAAATAATTGAGCTTACAGAGCAGTGACAAGAATGTAAATCTGAAAACAGTCTTTGCATCACTTAGCTAGCTAAATAATCCTAGAAATGGAATCATTTTTCTTTCTCTCAAAGCAAAATTGGAATTTTAACAGGTGCAAGGAAAAGTGGTATGGAAACCAGAAGCACCTGGATTTCCATATCTTATGAAACACATTAAAGCAGATGAAAAAGAATATGGTTTTAGCTTTTAAATTTCTAAAAGTGGAGATACTTTTATTCTTCTTTTATAATGTACTATGACTTTATCAGCCGTGGATATATTTAAATTTCTGGAATAAACAAATAATATTTCCAACGTTCCTCCCTCAGAATGACATAAACTGATTATTGATGTATTTATGCATTTATTTCTTTATACTTTTCTTTTTTTGTTTCAAGCTATGCCTACTCCTTCCAGATGCCTGGAATTTTGATGCATCTATAAAAACTCTGCTTTGGCAATGTTACCAATGATTTAATCATCTTCAATTTTCATCAGTTTGCAATGGATAGATTTCTTAGTCTGATGCTGAATACCCAGGTTCACTAAGTATAATAACTGTGACAGCAATGGCAAAACGGACACAAAAATACCAGCAAGGCTGTGTGATAGCTGCTAGGTTTCCTTGGGTTTGAGAAAGCTAATATAAGCATCAAGTATTGTCATAGGCGCTTAGGTGAAAAGTGCTTAAGAAAAATAGACAGAGAGAGTAGTGGATTGAAAAAATTGGATATGTTTGTGCCATTAAGTACACATGCATCATGCATGACAAACTGAAAGACTAAGTCTTAGAGGGTTCAAGTAGGAGACAGAATTCTGCACAGTTCTAGGAAAAAAACTATGTTGCTGTTATTTCTTCCAAACTATTCTAGGAGATGATTTTAGCAGATTCTGTGCTCTGTACTTAAGTCTGCTGCACTTCCTACGATGAACCTGCCCAGGATTGGGTGAGTGCACACATTCTCTTCTGATTAATAGTTTGCCAGGAAGTCCTATTGCTGATGAAATCCGTTCACACCCTAATGCACTTTCTTACTCCTTGTTTATCAAGCAGTCTGTTGACTTCTCTAGTTGGTTTTCTTCATCTCACGTACTATTAATTTGGCAGTCCTAAATCTTACTAATTTTCCAGGTCTTGTTGAACCATCTAATTTCCAATATGTTGAGGAATGCTTCAGAAACGCATGCCAAATATAATAAAATCCCAACATTTTCACATCTATCAGCCTTCTAGACTCGACATTAACAGGTAGAGCTGAGCAAACACTACTGCTGAAGTTCCCCTAAGGGAAAAAAAAAATAGCTACATAAACATTTTAAGCATGACACTAATTCAAATAATTCATTTCCTCCAAGTATGAGAGATGAAAGTTCATCTATGCTATGGTCACTTCTCAGTAATGAATAGCTAGTCTTCAACCTAGCTAGTTCAGTCCAAATAGTGAAGTAAAAATGTCTTGAGTGCTGACACACTTTTTGCAGTCCCTTGAAACCACTTCTTATAACATCAAAAGACAAAAATAGATCAAAATTGTTACCATTATAAAGAAGTACAATGATGTAACATCAAGAGAAAGTAACTTATCTGTGTTTTATTTTTAAAACTATATTTGTCCTGATAACTTCTCTTTCTCCTAGTGCTTTGATTTGTACTTTTAGGGAAAGAAGTCTTATCTAAGAATATGTGTCAGCATTAGTTATCTCCATATTCATTCTTCTTGGATATGAAAGCCCAGATAACAAAAAACAATTCTAAAAATCTTTTTCTCCCAATTATTAGGGAGAGAGCATCATGAAACTCAATTGATCATAGGGATCCCAGTAAGAGTTACTTTGTAGCTCTTCACCAATATTTGCTGTTTCTCAGTCAGCTACAAATTAGAATAGTCTATTATTGGTCATAAATGCCACTTGATAGTGGTAAAAAACTCAAAGATAGATATATGAATGCTAAAAGTCTGGAAAATTTTTAAAAATTAGTTTCAATTGATGAATCCGTCTGTTTTCTATTTGAGTACTACATCACATAATTCAGTATTGTGAACTTATTGCTATACTTCCCAAATTGTGGAGTGTCATAACCCACATGTTACTTCTGATAATAAAACTTAACAGGCATTATTTTGGAAGAAAACTGAGGTTCTATTCATTCATTATTTTCATCACTACTGAAACATAATTTTTAAGCAATCTAAATAAGATCATTTAGTCTTGGAAATTCACCCCAAAGATTTTAGTTTAAATTTGTTTATTCACCTAAAAAACCTAGTAAGATAATAACTATCTAATTTTTAAGGTGAATATAATATAATTTGAATATTTACCTAACAGAGTAATTTATATGAATATGTAAGGGGAAAGGGGAATTACAAATATTATGCTAAATATAGCCATTGTTTTTTAAAATATCATCAAAATTATATCTTATAACTGGATCTTCATGTCTAGAAATACTCCTTCAAGAGTTAAACACAATGTGTGTAAACACTTATATATCAAATATGCAAAAGCCATTTGTTCAATATAAACCAAACAGCTAAGAGATGCCAAAGACCCACAGTTTATTGCACATACTTTCCTTTGATTTAAAGATCTGTGCACTCTAAAATGTATACCATCACTGGATTTAGTAATCCGCTTACTCCCAAGTTGAAGCTAGTCACTAATTCTAAAAATACTAAGTATTAAAAAAGGACAAAAAACAGGTCAAGGAAAAACCACAAGGCACTCAATACCTCACTGCTTGACTTTCCCTACATTTGTAATAGTGGTTGAGAACCAGGAAATTTACAACATGCTGATCTAGGGGACATTATCAGAGTCAGAGTGACCCCCACATCTGGGGCTTCAGGGACCACTCCAGAATAGAATGTGGCAGAAGAGCGGCACCAAAATGTGTCAAATATTTCGTAGTCAAAAAATGTGCTATTTTCTATGCCTAGCTAAGTAAGAGATACTGAGTTTCATTGCAGGAGTAGACAGTTTTAGGTACCATTCTGCTTCTGAGTCTTCCACTTTGCTTTGAAAAACTCAAGTACCACAGGGTTCCACTCTTTCTAGTTTTGCTGTGTCACTGTAAAATAACCAGGATTTTTCAGACTAAAGTATGATAATTATTAACTCGAACACTGTTTCCTATGAATGCATCAATTTCCACAGAAAATTCTGGGTCTGCTCAAACTCTGCTTTTGTGAGTGTGAGTCACATGTATATGTGGTGGTGGAGGGGAGAGGAGAAAGTAGCAGAAGCTCTAATGAAATGCTGAGCAAGGTTCAATTCCTTCAAGGTTGCATGGGTCTGAAATAAATCTTATTAATGTTTTTCCCCCTTTACAAAGCAATTCACAGTGGACTAAGCTTTGATCAGTTAATAAATTGATAATTTACTTCAATATATCTTTCAATCATTGTACTTTTCATATTCTCTGCATATCGTGTGTGTGTGTGTGTGTGTGTGTGTGTGTGTTTCCCTTAAAGTGATGATTATCAGTGATGATAATGTAGGTATTTCAGCAAAGAAACAGCTCTGTGACATAAGCTTCCAATGTAGCTAATGGGAAGAGGCAATGTTAACACACTTAACTTTTTATAATAACATTTCATTATTTTTTCATATTTCGTGTAGATTTCTCTGCTTGTGTTGTATGTAGAGATTATTATGAATTGCAAGCTACATACATATATCTTGGTGATTGGCTATAATTATGTACTGGTTTGCATTGCAATGTATACAGGCAACAAATCTGTAATTATTCTGGCATTCTTTATGTTGTTTATAGATCCATTGCTTATCCCAGCTCTGACACACATTTACTGAATGAATGACCAGTCAAGCTTCTAAAATCTGGTTCCCTATGCATAAAAGGGGATTTATAATTTCTTTTTTATGGTACTGTGGGATAATCAGAATAAAATATATGAAATGCCAGAGAATTACTAAGTACTAATTTGATTATGCATTTATTCTTTCATACTATCTATAAATTATTCATCTTACTAATTAGCCTTTTAAGCCAAGAGTTAGAGAAAAAGAAGAGGTCCATATGGTCTTTGATCTTGTTTGTTTGACCTTAAACAATCAAGTAACACACACAAAAAAATGCATTTGGAAAATAATAAATATATCTCCCACGTTATACATAACCTTTCACAAAAGTAATTTCAAAAAATAGGAAATATGTTCACTCAACCTGAATAGTGCTCTTTCCACCTGCACTTGTTCATTTTTCTACCCTAGTATAAGGCTATTTTTGAAGTGAGTCAAAGATCAGACTCTGCTTTTTTTGAATTTATACAAAAGAAATGAGAGTATCCTTAAGGAGGCTTAAAATAGAGGTTTAAATTCCCAGGATTACTTATTATTCAGCTTCCTGGACAGGGATGTGTAAACTGTTGGCTTATGTCTTACAGTATAATATCACAGGATTCTAAAAATATTGCATGTTTCCAAAGAAGGACATTGTTCTTTAAATTTACAAAAAATTCCCTGTAGACATCTTGAGCAGAGTTTTCTAAAAAAGGACAAAGCTTAGGTACTCCACCAGCAGGGACAGACCTAGAAGAAATTTAGAAACCAACAGGCATTCAACAAAGACTCAGCTGCTACAACTTCAAGTAGTCTTCCTATCTCTGTCATCCAATTCTTGTAATTACTACTGAAAGGAAAAACAGAAGGGACAGAAAATGTGGTTGGAGTTCAATTAACTACAGTTATGCTTTCTATACTTAATATTGTTATAATGTATTTTTTAAATTTTAGTGATGTTTCTTTTCACAAGAAAACATTTAACAACAAATGTTCTCAGTCCCCCGAAAGTCCTTACCTTAACAATGAAACAAGCTATCTACTATCTAATTTTCATGCATACATGTATACACATATACAATAGAAATACCATATCTCTTAGAATAATAAGATGAAAAACTATCTTTATCAATTCATTTAAGATAATTTCCTAATCAGCAGTAACAGAGGGTAAATTTCTATTCCACAAGCATCTCTATGTATGTTTACTTCAAACTGACCTTCTGCTGAACCAGATAGAATACTTCCAGAGAAGTTTTCATGTGCACACAAAGAAAAATGGAAATGTGTGAGTAAACAGACAATTCTTGGCTTCCTGGGTGCAGAGTTGGTTAATAAAGTTCCAAATGATCAAAAGAACTACCGTAAGTAAATTCACTTTTTCAAATTTCTGCAATGGAAAAGCCCTTAGAATGCCTTTAACTGTGCCATGCCCTGTGCCATGTTAGATCCTTCTAGATCAGGTAATGCCATCAGAGCTGGAAGCCCAAGATTTGTGAAAATGTTGGGAAGGATCCCATCAGACCAAAAAAAAACCAAAACAGCTCCTTTTGGATCTTTTTGAAATAGTTGATGGAGACCCATCCACCTACCCATTTACCATTCATATATCCATTTATTCAACTTTATTTTGTGGTTATTATCCTTACTACTATCAATATCCATTCATTTGTGTTTATTTTCTGTAATTCCAATGATGATAATGCTTCTTCTTGCTCATCCATTCAAGACTAAGCTAGAACTATCATTTACTGATCTAGGAAATGAATAAAACCTGGGAAAATTAGTTAAGCCTTTACATAATACTCTGAGGCTGTACTTAAAGATGTTCATTGCCATACCCATGAATGTCAATGTTTAAATACCCACAACTGAATCAAATATCCCTTCTAAATATCTTCTACACAATCATCTTCTACCTGCGTGAACTTAGCAATTGCTTTACAATTCTGTATCAGTTTACCCATCTAAAAAATGTGGGTAAAAGAAGTCCTTGTCACTTAAGAGTTCTGAGGATATAAGGAGATAATCCATTCAGGATAGTTCCTCTAATATCGTAGGTGTAATATTGTGTGTACTAATAGCAGTCATTGCTATTACTAAAAGGAGGCAGTTTAGAAACTTTGGGCTCATTCCCAAGTCTTCTTCAAATGAAAAGGTCCCACTCTATCCCAATTATTCTGTAATTAATTAAAATCCCTACTATCATTGTAATGGGAAATTCTGACATAAAATATTTACATTGTTCTCTCTAATTTTTTTCTTTATAACAAAGGCCACTTTAATAATTATCTACAAAACCCTTAAAAGATCTTTAAAATGTACATTGTTATCTCAGCTTCTTGAAACTTCCACTAAGAATTATGGATATGTTGGCAAAAATTCCCAAAGAGCACAGTTCTGCTAACAAGAGGATGGGGCACACCTCTATGCTCTTTATCAAGAACCTAAATAAAGAAAAGGAAAAAGAAAAAACTGTATATGTTATGAAAGGAAGAATACAATGAGTCTAAGGTACCCACCAACCCAGCAAAATATAAACTGCAATATATACTTTAACTTTCTATAATATATATTAGCTTTTCTTTAATCACATTACTTAAACACAATTATATACACTAATAGTAATTCTATAGGGGGAAATAAAGGAATAAAAAGAGACTCAATACTCTGACTGTGTCAATCCGCATGTTATAAGCCAGATATCAATGTGAGATTTCTGCAAATAATAGCTGACAGGTGTCAATTATCTATGTATTGGAAAATTTTTCTTTTAAAGAAAATATAAGGGAGGATAAATCAAGTTCAATTGTTCTTCAATGCCCTTAGAAACTGTAACATATGGTGTGCTACTAACTGAAAGATAATTACAAGTTCTATGAACTTATTTATTTGTTATTATGAAAGATATGCGATTTTTTAAAATTTAGGTTAATACAAGTGACTTAGCTTCTGATAAATCATTATTCTTTATTTACACAGTTTAAAGCTCTTCTTAATCCTATAATTAACATTGTGTGTTGTTAATGTTATTCTCTTTCTCATTTTCTCTCTCTCCCTTTCTCTGAAATGTTCCATGTGCTCTGCAAACATGAAAAAAAAAAAAAAAAAACAGTTCCTTTGGGTTAGTCAAAAGGAGTCACAGAAAAGTAACAATTGAAATAAGATTTGAAGAAATTGTAGAAAATCCTTCAAGTACACAAGAGTTTAAAGAGTGTAAGGCAGAAGGGATAGAATGCATAAAGGCAAAAACGTATGAGAGAAGTTTGCTTGTGTCAAAGAATTCCCCATGATTGGTGTGTAGACAATAAAGAGACTTTCTTGAAGGCCAAAATAAAAAGTTTGGATTTTTGTATACAGAGAGTTGTTACTGAACAGTTTTAAGTTAGAGAATGACAAGATCAGAGATTGGATAGAGGGGCTAAGGTTAATCTAAAGGCAGGAGATGAATCAGTAACACCACCTCACATGGATGAATTCGGCATTACGTGGATAGTTAGACCTCCTTCCCAGTGTTTCACCTGTTGCATCCAAGCAACTACTCTTCCCTGACCCTGGCAAATGGTAAGAGAATTATTCTTCATGGAAATTCAACCAGAAAACTTTTATAGAAAGAGAAGCTTCGTGCAACAGAGAATAGAGGTGAGACACCATATTAATAAGAGAAGGTTGACATTTACAGAAGGTCAACATACTATTTTATATGTAACTGGATAGATCCCTAGAGAAAAAAGAAAGTAACATGCATAAGAATAAGAGAGTTTCTCTAGGGAATAGATAAAATATAATATTAAGTATTTGTTTGTTTTTTAGACAGCTCACTAGGTCTCCAGCTCTGTTCTAAGTACTTCACAACTATTCCCAAAAAAGACCTTTAACTCATTCCCCACTCATTTCTTCCAAAATACCAAGTCTTTCCACTTCTTGAGCTGCATGGTTTCCTGCAGCACACCACATTGCGTTGTTTTCTGTTGGTGTTCCCTGTAGAAAACATTTAGGTCTTAGCATATCTGATCTACTGAGTCATTTACCACTGTCCACACATTTCCCATTCCTTAAAAACTTATGGTAAACATTCATTTGTCGTCACCTCCTCTCCTAGTCTTTGCTCTCAGTTTAATGAGGTCTCAGAAAGGAGTAGAGATAAGTATGTTCAAGTTAATTTGTAAACTAGAAACATTTATTTTTTTGTATTCAGGTAGGGAAACTGAGTCTCAGAGAAGTAACTTGTCATTTACACAGCTGATAACTGGTCAAAGACAAAATTAATTCTAGATGTATCTGCCTCCAAGGCCATTTTTCTCCTGCCCCCTGTACTTCTTTAGACAAAACAAATACGACTTCTTGATAAGGAAACCAAAACGATCATATCTAAGACATGTTTCAGTTATCAGTAATAACTGAAAACAATGTTTGAATCAACAAAGTATATTGACCAATAGAATTTGAGATAATTTTGATAATAAGAAATACAATGCCTAGGCCCCTTGAAATCTTAATTCTCCAATTTTATCTCTACTTGAGTTTTTGTTCACTTACTGTTAAAAAATAATCGTAAAATCCTACTAAGCCCTCAAAAGACAAACCAAAAGAGCTCTCATGATAGCAGTAAGAATGGTAATGTATCATCTCGGCATGGTACTGCTTGGAACTATTTCAGTAAACAGGATAAAGCTATGTTAGACCAGAGGAGCTGGTGCCCTCCTATCACCTTTATAGGAGCCACACAGTGATTATGAGAAGCATGGACATAAAACCACCTTTATAATCATAAAAGGTTTTACATCATTTGAAGTTGGACTATGGATAAGGCTAAGAGATAACTTTTTTTTTCTCTTTAGTAAAGCGCTTCAGTAAGTGGTATTCCAGGAAGAAGTATAAGAAGTTCTGAGTTTAAGATAGTTGCATTTCAGTTGCTGTAATGTTAAATTGGTAATTGCCCACATAAACAGCTCAAATATATCTGTTTACTTTACATGTACTCATGAAGGAAAAAAAAAGCCTGCATCATAAAATTCTAAAACCCACAAGTTTAAGCTCTTCTGTCACATCTCAGTGCATTTAATATCCTTCTGTCATATTATTTACGACTTCACAAAGAAAGTAGTTGTTTCCTATTATCTGTTCAATAAATAAGTAGAGAAATGCAGGCTGCAGAGATACAATTTGTTAATGAAATTGCCCAGAGAATCTTCATGGTGTCTGGTCTCAGAAGCTTGCGCAGCATCTATTAAAGCCTGCTTCCGTTCTACAGAGTGACTCCAATTTTTACACACTGATATGCCGCACTCAGGTGGCTGAGGCATGCTTCCAGGGTAGATTATGCAACATGAGTAATGCATGCCGTGATACAACCGATATCTGACCACACAGGCATGTTTAAACACTTCTCTCTACTTGTTCAACCTCCTTATACTACTGGGAAGATTGTCTCACTTCAGAAATGAGGTAAATGTCAAATTTCCAGTCCTTGAAACCATTTTCAAGAAGAAGAAGAGAAAGAAATCATGCTTGTCATAGTTTTTACCCAAATATCATGACATTATGAATGCACTATGTTCAAGAGATAAGACTGTATTGGTACAATAGGAAACCTGTATAGGAAACCTGTAAGAGAGGCACTGAGTAGGTAGGTACCTCACTATCCCCATATTTGTATACTTTTGCCACCTTGTAAAAGAACAATCACAAAAATTCTCACATGCTATTTCTAAAAACATTCACCTTTTGCTGACAATTCCCACTGTTGAAAGAAATCAGTACAAGGAAAAGACTAGTCATAATAATATATGCTCCCCTTAATTGCTATGAAAGTTTTATTTTTCCTGTACAAGTGAAGCTCCCCAAAAGGATATATGCCTCTTATCTGATGACATGAGATTTTGAAAAAAAATCTAGTAGAGGAAAGAAACATATCATATAAGACATGAAAACTTGCTCCTAATCTTAAACACAGCATGGATTTCAAAAGTGAACCTATGAATAAACTTTGACTTTAATCAAAACCATAGAGTGACTGGATGATGCTTACGTCTGCATATTGTTCACTATTTAAAGTGCAGTTTAATTTCCTCTAAGAATAAATATCTTATTTTTTGCCAGGGTTGGGGTAGGGTATTGGCTCAGATTCACAATTTGTATGAAAGACTACAGTGCAAAACTCTAAGGGATATTTAGTACATACACGTTTCAGTAATTTTGACACTGAGTAATATTTATGAACTAATATTATTCCCTTGGATTTTTCTTAAATATTTAATTGTATTAACAAGTAGTTAGGTAATGTTCATACCCCTAAAATCTTTTTTAAGTCAGTTATATAAGAAATGCATATTTATCACCTTTATTTTATTTTAATAGTTGTAAACATACATTTAGGCAATTGTAAAAAATATGTATTTCTTATCATCGGATATAATAATAGCCATTAACATAAAGGTTGTTTTGATTAAGACTTTCATCAGGGTGGTAATTAATATTTCTGTATAGCTTCTACCATAGAAATGTTAGTAACATTTTACCTAACTCATTTCAAAAATCAGCTAGATCGCCTAACAACTTAATAGAGAATGGTTTTATGTATTACAGCATATTATGTTATGTTCTTCAGAGTCCCCAATTTAAATTTAAATAATTGACAGTTAACCATGATTAAATTCCCTTAATTCATTTTAAAAGTATTTTTGAAATTGTTGTTTTAAAAAGTTCTCTTCTGTGTACTCTATCTCAGATATCTCGAAATATCAAGAGCCATAAGGTCTTAGTTTAAGGTAGAATAACCTGAGAGGTATTCCAAGCCCCCAATAGTCCAGCGTGAACTTATCTGGGAGGAAGATTTGTGCTTTTTTATTATGACGGTTTGGTCTTCCCCATTTACTGGCGTTATGACCAATTTGACAAAAAAAAACAAGTTCATGAAATAGGATTATTTAAAACGTATGTATATATATATTTTATATATATCCCTGATTGTAATAGCTGCTAATCATATATGATTTGTGACTTACTATTTTTATCAATCTGTGACATTTTCACTTTCTAGTCACTTTTATTCAGCTGACGATTACGCTGTGATAATACAATGTCCTGGAAGGTAAAGTGTTAAGCTACCAGTCTAAAAAGTGGTGTAAATACTCTCTATTTTTCTGCTTTATCCTACTCCTAGAGGTATTTCTTCTCTTCTTTCCCCTGTCTCTAGCTATCCCTGATGATTTTTCATGCCTCACCATATTTTTTTAAGTTATTGGAAATATAAAATATTTGGGTGGAAGAAGAGAGGAAAAAAGCAGAAGGTGTAGAAGTCAATATTTGAAAAAGTTCTATACACACAACTCCCTCCTCCACTTACATACAGAGAAACCTGTTGTTTTATAGAGGTTTTTGAGTAATCTGGCCATTATAAGTTGATGAAGAACACGGCCTCACAAAGTTAGGGATACTTCTTGCAAAAACATTTGTTTTTTACAATGGTAGTAAGAAACATAAGCAATGGACTTCTGTTAAATATTATTTATGTACAGTGTGACAAGTAATATTTCAACTTGTCTCACCCTCTTCTAAACTTTGCTATTTCATTTTTACTTTTTTAAGTTTAAAACTAAATTCATCAGAAACTATTGAATATTTTCCATAAACAGGGCACCATAAAGAGCTCAAAACAATGACTAAACAACTGTTCAAAAATACTAATTTTTAACAAAAAATCATGTTTGGGTTTAAGAAAAGAAGATAGCTGCCTATTAACAAATAGAGTGAAGTATGGTTATAAAATATATGTAAATTTTGTGAGTAACGTCTAAGTGATGTTTTATGGATGAGGCCCTGGAGAGAGACTGTAAAGCAAAACAGGATTTCCGATGCTAAGAGAAGAGCCACAAAATTCTAGGTGAAGGAACAAGTCTGGGTCCACTACACACTAGCCACTTTACATATGTCATTTCAACAAATCCTCAAACTTCTCCACCCTAAACGCATTTCTGCCCACGTCTTAAGATTAGTACCATTCTTATACATGTTAAAGATGAAAGCCAGGTGAAAGCCTTGGCAAAGATGAAAGCCAGGTAAATTTGAATATTCTCACAAAATGATCTGCTACCAGTGGCCGGGCCCTTAAAAAGCATTCAAATTTAAGACCCTGCTCACGAAATTAAAATTAAGTAAGTAGGGACTTCCCTGGTGACGCAGTGGTTAAGAATCCTCCTGCCAATGAGGAGACATGGGTTTGATCCCTGGTCCAGGAAGATCCCACATGCTGTGGAGCAGCTAAGGCTGTGCACCACAACTACTGAGCCTGCACTCTATAACCCATGAGCCACAACTACTGAGCCCGTGTGCCACAACTACTGAAGCCCATGTACCTAGAGCCCATGCTCCACAACTACTGAAGCCCATGTACCTAGAGCCCATGCTCCACAACAAGAGAAGCCACAGCAACGGGAAGCCCGCGCACCACAACAAAGAGTAGCCCCCCGCTCGCCACAACTAGAGAGAGCCCACATGCAGCAATGAAGACCCAACGTACCCAAAATTAAATATTAAAAAAATGAATTTATAAAAAAAGAGAATCTATAAAAAAAAATTTTAAGTTAGCAGTAAGAAAGTTTATTACTAAGAGCTTATAATGACTTTAATTCTACAGGATGTGCCTCCAAGAAAACCTGGGCTAAACTCAGTACAGACAAGTTTGGCTTCATTTGGGGGAATAGAACTTAAAGGTAGAAATCGAGGGAGGAAATATTTGGAGTGTTGAGGAAAGAGCAATGAACCCATAGACTCTGCAAAGCCACTGAGGAGCAGGAAGATGCAATTGGAACGGTTTGGAGAACAATGAGTTCATGGTTGAGGATAAAGGAGACTGAAGTTGGAAGCAGAGAATTAGGTAAGGCTTTATCATTGCTTCATTAAGATATAAGGAAAAAAATCCCTTATTACCTCTGGGTTGAAGATGTCACCTACTTAATTTCCTTTATTACAGGTTGTCTACTTTTTTACTTATCTAGCCATCTCTTCATGATGCCTTCGGGGTAAGATAAAATGTCATAGCAACGTAGAAGGGCCACAAGAAAAGAAAAAGATAGAAAGAATATAAATTTATGTCTGGCTTAACTTGGACACATTTTCAACTGAACAGTTTGAACCTACAGCCTCATAATTTTCATGCTCTTGAAAAAGACACTTGTAAAATTATTTTCTTACTACTTTTCCAAGCTCTGGTTCAGAAAATTACTACCCTTTTGATGTGAAGGCTGATGTAACTAGTTATAGCTAGGACACAATTCCTCCTTTAATAATAAAGAAATAGCAATCTTTCACCTAGAATATAGCGCAGTGTCTGGATCTGAAGCATGAAAGATTAAATCAGTAAGCTTTGAAATTCTATTATATTCAGGGAGACAGTGTCTCTGAGGACAATAATATTGACAATAGAAGGAGGTTTCTTCAAGAGCATTGCAATCTGTTAGCAGACTGTGGCATAGTGAAAAGAATGTCAGGCTGAAGGCAAGGAGACAGGCATTCCTATCAGGCTCATTTAATCATCAGCTGAGTATTTAGGTCAAACTAGTCAACTTCTCTAGTTTCACAATAATTCACTGCCTACTTTCGACCACCTATTCACAGTAGAGGGAGGATAGGAGGAACAGAAAGGGAAGACTGGGGAGAGAAAGAGGGAGATGAATGAGAGAGAGAGGAAGAGATGGTGGTAAAGGGAAGGAAGACTGAAAGGGAGACATGGAAAAAGGAAGAGGGTGAGAGAGGCCTTTCGTATATATTAGTGGTTCTTCACTTTAACGGGCATCAGAATAAGCTGGAGGGCTTTTTAAAACACAGATTGATGGGTCTCACACCCAGAGTTCTTAACGCAGACTGCCTTGGGTGGGGCATGTGAGTTTGCATATCTAAAAAGTTCCCAGGTGACACTAGTGCTGCTGGTCTGGGGACCACACTTTGAGAACACTGTTATAGGCCTCCACCTATATGGAATCTTACCAAGAAAAGAACAGGTGTCATTCAGTTTGCTCCTTACCTTATTAAGAAAATTTGTCTCAATAACCATATTTCTAAAAGTCATTATTCTTTCTATGTGCTGTGTTGTTTTAAGACATTGAACTTTTCCTACCTATTCCTAGGATAGAATCATTATTACTTCTATTTCTGCTATGATTAAATGGATTTATTTTATATTTCACTACATATCAGAGGTGCAAAAAAAAAAGAAACAAGAAAGCAGTACACATTTATGCTGATGGGGTAGTGACAGAAAAATGGGCATTCTCATTCATTGCTGGTGCAAGTATGATTTGCCCCAGTTGTTTCAGAACATCTTTTGGTGCTATATGAAAAAAGCCTTACCAACTCAACAGCTAAAGGTACCATTGCACCCACAATTAATAACAGTAATTGAGCACTTACTCTGCGCCAGACATTTGACTAAGTGCTTTATTTTACATGTGTTACAATATTTAATTCTCCCAACAGCCCTAAGAGAAAAAAAGGATCCCACTGTGCTTTTTCTTGGACAGATCAATTTTTTAGTTATTCACTTGTGCAGACACTATTTTAAAAGAGACATTGACACACAGAAGAAAGATGTGTGTACACATATATATGTATGCACATACACACACACACACACACACACACACATATATATATTCAGAATGAGAGTAGAAAGGCACATTCTCTATTTCACCCACCTCAGGATGCTTAGCAAGACAGTCTGAACTTATTTTTTCCTGCTCCAGATGAATATCCATGAAAGTTAGTTCTAAATCTTGCCATGTCCAAAAAGAGGTTGAAGTCATAAAAGGCATTTCCCCTAATTCTGCCAAAATCAAAACTTTGTCCTTGGTAGAATATCAAGAAGCAATAAGCAAACATATTCAGTATCCTCGGGGAATTGGTTCCAGGACCCCGGTGGATACCAAAATCCAAGAATGTTCAAGTCCCTTATATAAAATGGCATAGTACAATCAGATGTGGAACCCATGGGTATGAAAACCTGACTGTAATGCCTTTTCTGAGTTTTCAAGGACAAGTATTTAATGATCTGATCTTTAACCTCTAAAACCTCTTATTCCAAAAAAGTAAATAGTAGCTCTGTTTGGAAATGCAATTCTCAACTTCTGTGGGAAAAGATCCCCAATTTTGTTGTTTCATAATCCACAGAGGAAGACTAGCTGTGTTTTTCACAATTATAGGTGAGTCTGTTCATAGATCTCTGGGAATAAACCTCATCTACTATTTCTCAAAAACTATAGTATCTTCTTTCATGAAGTAATTGCTTCATCTCTCCCTGCTATAATCTATGGAAATTTTATTGCCAAAAGACAGCTCTCAAGTCATTTTGACTTGTAATATACATCTCCCATCTTTTCTTTATAACATGTGTTTACCAAACAATGTAAAATATATTAGCAACAGAACTTTGAATTGTACTACACATAACACAGGTAGCAAAGTGTATTGTAAAGGATAGTAATGAGGAGACTGAGGTTCTAATATCTTGTTTTTTATTTCTACTCTATCTCTGCTTCTAAACAGCTGAGCAACCTTGTAAAGATCACTTCACCTTTGTGCATCTCATTTTTCTCATATGTAAAATGAGAGCATTAGATGAGGTACCCTCTAAAATCTACTCAAGCTCTCCAAATATATGATTTATTCTGATAAACTGTCTATGGTCCTGGGATGGTTTCTGGTTAAAAGACATTCCATATTTCTTAGTTCAGAAATATGCTTTTAAATACAGTTTGTGCATGAGTTCTAACAAAAAGACGTTATATTCTCCGGTAGAATAAAATTAATAAGCTGTTTTTATATCACTCTTTTAGATCCAAACATTTCAACTATACATGAAACATTTAAGACCCTTTTTAATAGCATGCTTAGTGTATTAATTAATATTATTTAAAGTGCATAGAATATGCAATAATTCATTTTATTACAGTAATAATATAGCTAGAGTTGTTAGAACTGGTTTGAACATATAGGAAGTCTTCGCTAGTGATACTGGTTATTGCAGATAAATTAACTAGGCAAATAGTTCTCTGTATTATATATATATCATATATATAAATATATAAGATAGAAAGAATCTAATAGCAACATGTCGAAATACTAGCTTGTGTGTAGTTTGTTCTAACTTCCAACAAGTAAATTAAAGCCATATTTAGCGATGAAACAAGTAATGCAAGAATACAGAAATTACACATACAATTCTAGCAAACATGCATTCTAGTAAGAAATAGTCATCTAGTTACCTGTTTCAGTTTGCCCTGTTCCCTTATTCAAGTAAGCACTGGTGGGGTTATGCAAAACATGACGGCAGCACAATTTCTGTCATTTTTGTTGATTAATTAATATACTTTCAATTTATAGTCCGTATTTGAATCTTAGCTTATAGAAATGCTGCCTTTATGTGCATAACTCAAGCAAAATTTCTAAGTTGGAAAAACTCATATTCTATTGCCAGCAAAGATAACATTGAAATAATATAATTTCAGAGGTTGCCGCATTTTATTCCTCTGAAGAAACTGAGCTGCCATGGAATTGGAGCCAACATGGTGGTAGTTTTTGTAGTTCTTATTTATAAAGAAAGTAAGTGATTCCAGGATTTAATAAATTGGCAGAAATCATTCTAACATTTCATTAAGCTCAGAAACAACTACGGCAGCAGAAAAAAACCCTTTAAAGCCTGTTTAAGCTCTTGGATGGTAATGCACCCCCCAAATAAGGAGATCTTTGGTAAATGTGGCGGGAGAAACTCAACGTTCACTTCATGACTAATTCTACTTCATTGCTTTACTAAGCAGATAATAATGCAGTGGCTGTAGCATTTTTATGTTTACTGCTCAGAAGCAGATATTTCCAGATCTTGCCTAGAAGTGAAAGAGTGGCATCGACCACATAAAAATGGGAATGTTTATAATAACAACACTTGCCTCAGAAGCTTGCTGTAAGGATTCAATGAATTAATTAATATAAAACACAAGAGCATTGGCTCCACAGTTAATACTATAGAAGCTTAAGTTACTGTTTGTTATGTGTTATTGTGTGATTGTTATATGCAATTCTTCATGTCCAATGGAGGTATTTCTTCAGATTCTTATTGGCTATCCAAGGGGACATTATAATTTTTGTGGGGCCTTCCTCCCTTAAAGAATTAAAAATGATATTTTACAACTGTGTTGGTATAAATATGAATACATTAATATTAAATATTAAAATATTTTTACCTAAAAGTTCATTTTTTCCTGTTACTTTAAAAGTAAGTAAACCATTCTCATGGACCCTCAAAAAGTAATGGCCATAGAAACTGTGCCTAATGTGAAGTTCACTTGTGGATATCGGAAGCTTAGTGAACTTGGAGTATATGGGGGAGAACAGTTCTTAGCTGTTAAGTTCCTGGATGATAATGAAGAGTTTCATTTAACCATAATTAATCTGTTTTGTTAAATTTGTGAGAATATTTCACAATGCATCAGTCACTATACAAATAACTTAATCAAAAAGAAAATATAATCTTAGCATATGTTCACCACTCAGTGTTTTTTTACCTGAGTAATATCCATGTTCATTATATATTTTAAAGATAAACAATATGATTCAGCATCAGAATGCAAATCCAGTACTCAAGGACATTATACGAATTTATGATTCCTTGTTGTGGAAACACCATTTAGTTATTATACTTGTTGGTTGTGAGGAGTTCATTATGAGTTTTATCACTTGCCTCTTATTTTCTGGACAAAATACAATGGAATTATAAAATCATAAATGTCCTACTAACATGAATTAGTCCATTCTAAGTTAATTCAATCTAGTGAAGTGAATCTTTTCCAAACTGTTCTAAAAGAAGTTTGTCACTTATCAAGTATATCTTTATTAGGGCCTGGGACCGCTAATGTTTCCCTCAACGGGACCAACCCCTTTTACTGTGGATCTTCCTTAATGCCAACTTTGCTGCAACAGAGAACCAGTTCTGGATTTTCATTTGCAGAGCTTTGAATGTATCATAGTTCTAGTATGTGCCAAAATAATTGTCTATTTCTACAATAAGGCAGGAAAGTCATCTACTGCCTGTCAATACTTCAGCATTAATCTTCAAAAGGAAATCTTACTACTGGAACCTAAATGTTTCATCTCTTCTGTCAAAAACCCCTGGATGAGCTACCTCACAGGGAGACGTGGTCATATCAGGCCTGGAATTGCCTATGGAAACTACTAAGAAATCTCTCGAAAGACATCTAATATAAAGACTTTGCCCGCTTTTTTTCCTTTTCTTCTTCTTACTATATGGAATGCAGATGTGATAACTAGAACTCAATTAACCACCTTGACCCTAAGGTAGAAGCCATGTGTTGAACTTGGTAGAGAACCTGATAAAAGAAGCCTGTGTCTCTGATGAAGAAATGGCCAAAACAGCTCTGGAATACTGACTTCATTTATTTAAGAAATAAAGAAATGTCTCTCTTGTTTAAGCCATTTTAATTTCAGGTTTTCTGTTACTCATAGCTAAATCTAAGTCTAAACTACATTAAGTGTAGTGTTTAAAAATGAGTGAATATTAATAAAATAACAAGATAGTGAAAACCTCAGATATCCAGGAGAATTTTCTCATGCAAGTTTCTCTTTCTCTCTCTCTCTCTCTCTCACACACACACACACACAAGGACAAAAGTATAAAAGCTATGACAATCTCCTTATGAAACTCTTAACTCACTGATTGTAACTCATTTATTTACTTTTGTTTATGAATGGCATTTGCCTATTTCTTTTACTGACAGTACAAAGTATTACTAAGAAAACGAGATGAAACAGAACCAAACAGTAATAACAAGTAAGGCTAAACGATATATGTTGCATTAACCAGCGAATCTGTCCTCAACCCTTTTACTTGGATCAAGAGCCAGTAGCCCTATTGGACATAGCTTAAGAGCTATACTTTCTAATAGCAGTGCTCAATTATTATTACTGTGCATGAGCTGAATAAAAATGGATCTTAATCCTCTGTGTGTTTTCTCCAAGATTAGGCTTTAGAAACATTCCCTACTTTGCTCTGACATATATTGTTTTGAATTCATCAAAGCAGAAATGAAAAGAAATGCTTAAATCAACATCCTTCTCTCAGAAAACTTTTTTGTGCTGGTTCTCTACACTTATTTTTAGAGTTTATTAGCAGGAGCACCAGAAATGTATGGCTGGATAAGGAAGTACTCTCAATCATCCATCATCTGAATCACACTGAGTATTCAATTTAAAATCACGAACTCATCAATCACTAAATAGCTAGACTGAAAAGTATCAGTGGCCAGGAAGTTTTTGGTTTTTTTGGGTTTTTTTTTGTTTTTCCTTCTCTTTTTGCGGTATGCGGGCCTCTCACTGTTGTGGCCTCTCCCGTTGTGGAGCACAGGCTCCAGACGCGCAGGCCCAGCGGCCATGGCTCACGGGCCCAGCCGCTCCGCGGCATGTGTGGGATCTTCCCCGACCGGGGCACGAACCCGCGTCCCCTGCATCGGCAGGCGGACTCTCAACCACTGCGCCACCAGGGAAGCCCCGGCCAGAAAATTTTAGTCAGTGGACTGGTATAGTTCATATTTCCAGTTGTTCTCAATGTGAAGACTTATTTTTGTTTTCAACAACATCGTAGCACAGTAGCATGGTCGAGGTGCCCTAGTTAAATGAGTTTCCCATTTTTGGTGATTGTTCTAATTTTACGATAAAATTACCTAGGGAGAAGACAGTCCTTGTAGAAGCCTGGGATACCTGTGTATAGAGACGTTTTTACGATGTGCTTGCCTTTCTAAATTAATACCTCAATTATACATCTTTAGTAATACAAAAGTTTACTAGCCACACACTTAAAATATAGTAACTAGAATTGCTCTACATGACAAGGTAGCTACTAGCCACGTGTGACTTATTAAATTTTAAATAATTAATATTAAATAATATTAAAAATGCAATTCCTCAGTCACCCTAGCCACATTGCATGTGCTCAACAGACACACTTGGCTAGTGGCTACTCTTTTGAATAAAAAAGACATAGAACATTTCCACCATCACAGAAAGTTCTACTGGATAACACTGAACTAGATTTTCGTGTATCAACACACTTTGAAGGAGTATTAATTTAAAAATGTTTACTCAACAGAACAAATTTAGAAAATACAAAAAGAAAAATGTCCAAAAGATTTCAGTTAGAGACCAGGAGGCTTGAAACACCATGGGAAATGATAGCTATTCATAAAATAGCCATGACTAGAAATGTTTAAAAAAAATAGAGTTTCTGAAAAATAAGATTAATGCAGAGAAGCTATTTAAAAATAATCTGATTTAAAAGAGGCATCATGGAAATATAAATGTCAAGTAAGAGTGTTCAACTAATAAAAAACAATGGAATCAGTCTCCTTATCATACCAAAGTTATAATTCTTTAAAAACCAATAGCTTAAACAATTCTTAGAAAATAATTGCTAACTGGATGGAAGGTTTAGTGTTTGGGAACTCTAATTGTTCTTTCTTGGCTCTTTTTTTGTTTGTTTGTTTTGTTTTGTTTTGCGGTACGCGCGCCTCTCACCGCTGCGGCCTCTCCCGTTGAGGAGCACAGGCTCCGGACGCGCAGGCCCAGCCGCTCTGCGGTATGCGGGATCTTCCCGGACCGGGGCACGAACCCGTGTCCCCTGCATCGGCAGGCGGACTCTCAACTACTGCGCCACCAGGGAAGCCCAGCTGGCTCTTTGTAATGATGTCTCTTTTCCAGCTCTGGCTCTGGTTTCTTCTGACCTAGCCAGAAGATCCAAAGACTACTTCAAATGTTTGATTCTTCATTTCTCTAAGTATTGGAACACTGCTTCTCTCAGTAACTATGTATAGTACAGTATCGCATTTAAAGTATTCTTCCAAATTTATATGATGAGCATCACCCAGATAATTAGGATGACTATAAAGAATTCACTCTTAGACTACTTCACTATGGACTAAAAGAGGCTTTTTCAAAAAAATAATCAATATTCCCGTATGATCACACTATAGGCACATATTCAGTTCTGCCTTTCTAAAAGTGAAGGATAATATGGAGCTAGTCATTAGGATGAAGTGTTTCTCAGAAAAATTATCTGAAATCAGGAATCCACTTTTAAGAGATTAAACTGAAATAGAGATTTCCTTTCTCCATGGTCCTAGGAATTAAACTTGATGAGATCCAGCACTTTGAAACTTTTTGAAAATGTTGTGGGACAAGTCACCACATTTGAAGCATGACCTCAAACACGTCAGTTGGAACAAAACAGTCTGTTTTGAAAACAGCTTTCAGGAATTGGAAGACATGTCAACTTCAGATGCAACACTTACACTTCTTGATACTGTAAACGAATGCAATCCTGACCTGTCAAAAGAATACTGAATGACTACAGGTAAATTCTCCAGCACTAGAAGAGTTATGCCAACCTTTTCAATGTGTGAAAAACAGAATTAAGTCTTTAGTACTGCACATGAAAAAGAAGTCCAATTGTTTTAGGTTATACTTGAGTATTCAGTGTTTACCTCAAAAATTTCCATGAACTCTCACGGTAGGGAGTCCAGCCCAATTGTTGTGAATCCTTCTTTGGGGAGCAGCTTATAGCCACTCTAAAGCATTGAGAGTATCCCAACCCAAAAGTCAAGGCTGTATAAAGGTGCTTGCTAGCAGGGATTTTGGAGTCAGGATGCCTGCACTTGAATCCTAACTTGCCCATATTTGGATTCTTGAGTTTGTACTAACTCATCTGCAAAATATTGATAGAAATTGCAAATTTCTATAAAGTTATAGTACGACAAAAACTAGAGGATCCATGTAAAACCATTAGCACAATTACTAATACATAGTAAATACTAACACATAATATCTAATATTCGTATTATTGCTAAAATACCCTACTTAGACCTTTGCTTTTGTTATTCCCTCCATCCTCATTTCTTTTAAGAGCCCATACTCATCCTTAAGTAGTTCATTCAAGACTCACTATCAGCAAGCCCTCTATGAGACTCCCAGCTAGATTAGGTGTCCCTCTCCAAGGCTCCTATAATTCCCTGGCATAACTTTATTACTGTACCCTTCACATTGTAATGTGCATGTGTGTGTAAGTGTGTGTGTGTGTGTGTGTGTGTGTGTGTATTGTGAGAGAGAGAGACTACACTGTGGCACATGCCTTCAAGGCAGAAACTATGCCTCATTCATCTTTGTATCCCTAACACTTAGCAAGAGCATGCCCAGAGTAGGAATGCAAATATTTTCTGAATAAATGAAAGAATAGAATCTTGATATTTTCTAATAGCTACTGAAACAGAACATTTTAATATTCTTGCAACCAAAGCTGAACTAAACTGATGTTTTATTGAGTTTGCTTCCTTGTTTTCAATATGAATTCTTAGTGCTACATATTGAAAATCATTATCTCCAAGCTGAGATAATTTCCCTTTATAAACAGTATACTGCATATTTTAATCAAAACCAACATAAAAATCAGCAAAATAATGTATTCAATGCCCAGAGTGTTAGATCAAATTAAGTTAGATACAGTTCCTGACCTCTAAAAGTTTTTAATACAAGAGAGAAAGTACAAGATAAATAAACATAGATGCCTCTCAAATATATTCTGTATGTATGTACGTGTACATATCTATGTACATAGCTACAATATACGTAATAGAAATGTAGAGAAGTTAAATGCACCATAACAGGCCATAGTGTTTACCTAACAAGCATAGTTTCCTTGGAAATCCTCACCACATTAATGATTTTTAGAAATTTTTCATCATAGGAATGGCTTTCAGTCAAGTCCTAATTAATTTTTAGTAAACTATGAAACCATTCTAAGATGCTCATTATAACCTGAATGTATGTTGTCTCTAAATTTTAAGTTACATGAAAATGTCTTTATAAATATTTACTTTGTAATCATACCTGTTTATTTTTTAAGGCACTAATAATCTAGTGATTTTATAAATCAGAGATAACGTAATAAGTTACTTCCAGGAAGAAACAAAGAGATTATTAAGATTGTTGAAAATATTGTTTGTCCATTTATCAAGTGTAAGCTGGCATCATTTTCTGACTTAATATATGTTCATTACCACTGACATACTAATAAGCAAGTCAGATGAAAGTCTACAACTAACTTTTTTTTTTTTTTTTTGCCGTACACGGGCCTCTCACTGTTGTGGCCTCTCCCGTTGCGGGGCACAGGCTCCGTATGCGCAGGCTCAGCGGCCATGGCTCACGGGCCCAGCCGCTCCGCGGCATGTGGGATCTTCCCGGACCGGGGCATGAACCCGTGTTCCCTGCATCGGCAGGCGGACTCTCAACCACTGCACCACCAGGGAAGGGAAGCCCCTACAACTAACTTCTTGTAGCCAATATAAAGTCTATTTCTAAAGTAGTGACACAATCAATCCTCTCTGCTGTACTGAATGTGTATTTTATCCAGTCATGTATCATTTCAAAGATGCTTGGATAACTTCAAACAGAAGATGTTAGAAAACATCCTAGAGGTTCTTTTTCCCTCTGCAATAATATAAAATAAACAAGGCTCCACAACCTGCCCACCTTTTCACTAAACTATTTTAGAATGACTATGTTAAGGATTAGGTTTCGTCTTGAATGACTTCAATTAGGAACGGTGCAAATCACAAACAACACATGCTAGAACAGTCTATTATAATAGTCTTTCTAAATACACTTCAAGAGCAGGAAATCTAGTTTTGTCATTGCTGGTCTTGACACACTTTGAACCAAGCCTTTTTCTACAGCATTTCTACCTCTAGAAAAGCAGTTTACAGTCCTACTACTAGTTACTTGACAAATATAAATAATTTCTAGACTTACGTGTTTCTGAGGATAGTGTACATGTTTTGGAGACAGAACTAATCAATTCTTTCTAAGTCACATTTTGTTTACCTGTGAAATAAAAGCAAAGCCTATATTGCAGAATCACATGTTATAAGAAACAATGTATGTAAAGCAGAGCTTAGTGTAGTGCCTGACCCAGGGTAAATACTCATTAAATGAGAGCTCCTGTTATAATGATGATGATGACCATGATCATCATCATCTCCATTTTTTATGTCATGGAATTAATCTGATCAAAAAAGGAGGAACAGGAAAGCTGCATGTCTGACCCTTTTCCTCTCTCCATCCCAGTTATCTTAATAGGCTCATTATTAATGATCTTCCTAGGGAGTGATGGGAAAAATCATCAGAAACCTGAATGAACCTCAGCCTCTGGTCAAACAGAACCAGACTAGCCTGTGGGTGCTAGAACAATTCAATTAGGATTTTTAATATACTCTCTCCTTCTCTTCTCCCTTCCCTACTGGATTTTAAATGTCTGTTTGCACTGGGTAGATGCTTTCAGCTACAATGATATGGATAAACACTTCCATTGATGAGAAGGACTCCTACATAGCTTTTCCAGAAGAACATTGTCTATTGTGTGTTCTGTTTCATTTTTATAATACAATTAAACAGATGCATGGAGAAATCTGAGCCATGTAGCTAGGTTAACATTCAAACAATGCACTTTTATTAGCTCACAGAATGAAATTTCGCAAGGATTTTAAAAATCTGATAGAATTTATGCTCAAGTAGTAAACAGTATAAGGAAAGAGAAGAAAGAAAGGTTTTATAGCACTTCAAGTAAAAATAAAAGACCTGTTATTTTACCGCAAGATCGGTAGAAGTCATTGCATTTAGGCCCTATTCAGAGATACACAGTATTAGTGTCACTGTAGGTCATGACCTCAATGTACTTTCTTCCAGTCAGATCAACTTCAGATATCTGAGATCAAGGCAATGAGGGGAGTCCAGAAATCACACTACATGACAAAGTTTGAATGACTTAAGAAAGTCACCCTAGCAGAGAAAAGCCTAAGGAGGGCCATGATATCTCTCTTCAAGTACAGCCCTGGAAAAGATGTGAAAAAGAAAACATTCTGTTCTGTCGCTAAAACCTAATCTGGATAAACCAGTGATAGAGAAAAGTGTTCCATGTCAGCTCAACGTTTTAAAACTTGATAAAAACGTGAGTTGTGCTGCCTTAAACTTCCAATTACACAGATTATTCAGAAAAGTTCATAGAAGGCCATATAAATATAGAGAATACATTAGAAAGAGGGGCTTTCAACTGGTAGAAGTTTGAGCCAGGTGATCTACAAGAAGTTTTTAGTTTCAAGATTCTATGATTCTAAGAATATAAAGAACTACTGTTTGAAAAATCTCACTTAAATGTCTGTATCTATGAACATGTTACTGAATTTATGTAAGTCTCATGGAGTATGATGGCTTAAGCAAATAACATGAAATCAAATGGGATTTGGATATCGCTGCAAATAAGTAAAAGTTAATTAGAACAAAGGAAGCAAAAGCACTAAGAAAATTGAGAGGTAATATTTAAATTAATTGCTTTCTTATTATAGAAATGGGTCTTTCAAAATATAGAACACGTAAAGACTTAATATATTTCAGTGTACTTATCTCTGAATCAACACATTTATATTAAAGAGCAAATATTATAGTATTTTCAATGGTAATACTAAACTATTTATAAATTGATGTTTTGAATCATTTGAAACTACAATGGATATAGGCACTCTTAAACCATTTGGAAAAAAGCAAATACCAATTATATTTTACCCACAAAAAAATTAAGAGAAAACCAACAGCTACAGAACTCAAAAGTTAGCTCACATGCATCCTAGCCATTCTTTCCTATTTACTAGGACAGGCCTCAAAGGAGGAAAGGAGGCCCCGATAGGAGAATAACCCTGTTCAAATATCCTTGTAATTTCATTTGCTCCACAGTCTCTAACTTGACTACAAGAATTGATGATTGACTCTTGTTCTTTCCAACCCAGGCAAACAATCACTCATTTCAGAGCGTTAAAAAGTTCTTCACACATCTTATACAGTGCAAACACAAATATATCTTTAAACTGCATCCAGGCTCTGTAGAGTCAGCCAGTGAGAAGAGCCAGGATTTAAAATTCCAGTTCTGCATAGAAATTATTCTTTCATACTTATATCTTTTCTTCATAGTGCCAAGCATATATTGTCTGGCACATAGGGATAGTCAATAAATTGAGTTAAATGAAATCTGGATTCTATGTTTATTTGTTAGGTTTTGCATATGACCGTGCATTTATTTTTCTGTTTTTCTGGGCATCATATTTTTTTCTGTTAAACAGTAATGTTCCAGCATGTTCAACTGAATGCAACACCTGATGTACATCAATTTCATAGATTATTAATAAATACCAATTCTAAGGTGATGGTGAGAGACAGTTACAGAGAACAATGTTATAGAGAGGTAAAGTCATATGTCATGTATCACAGATTATTTAGGGTGCTCAAGTGTTAAGACCATAAAACAAGATTCAAATGTCATCTAATTCAATCTCTATTCCATCCTCCTGCTAGAACTGTTTCTCTAATTTCACAAATATGAATTGAATTTTTTTGTATTCAGAAAGACATTTTTAATTTACTTTCATTTATTCCAAGGATATTTATTGATCACTTATGAGGGTCAAAACACATGAGAAAAGTAAAACATACACATATGAGAACAAATATAACTTATAAGTGAAGGTATTATTATTTGTGTGACAATAATTACTTTCAAATTAATTCAGAGCAGAATTTATTAAGATTTAAAACGTGACAAGTAATTCCAGATTTTTGTTCAGTCAACATTCGACAGATATTTGAATGCCAAAGGAATCTATGCACTGTGCCCAGAATACACTCTGCATTTTTCTGCCACTGAGGCTGCTTATGCCAGGTAACAAAAGCCTCCTCTATGCCCCACCATGGCTGACATCACTAATTGGCCATGCCATCCATTACTGGTGACCCTAGACATGCCTGAAAATTCTTCTCACCAGTCACACAGGAAACTTCTAAATTCTAATGGAGTTAGCATACAAGGAAAAAAAATACATATACACTTCCATAGCTCTTAGTACACGGGATAGTGAGTAACGTGCTAGCTAGACAATAGTCTATGTCTAATGGTTTTGCATTAGATTTGGAAATATTCTCTAAATGGCCATTTCTTACGCTGATTGTCTATAAAAGCCAAGGCCATAATATTTCCTGATGACATAAATCTGGAAATTTTTGTTGAAGCTCAGAACAATGGCCCAGGATAGATATGTATAGCTATGAGCCAACAGCACAGAGATGAGAGAAATAATACAGAAATGTAGAGGATTTCTTTACAAGGTTAAGGAAAGTGAATAAGGATTTTGAGAACAGTTTTACAGAGGAATAAAATCAGCATGTCAAAACTCTAGACATTTATTTCATGTGTAATTTTTTAATGTACGTTGAGCTGAAGACTTTGCATCTGCGGGAATTTTATTTCTGTATGCAGATATTTGTGTGTCAGAGAATGTGTGTAGCTGAGAGAGAAGTAGCTACAAAGTATTATGAGTGATATAAGTACCTAAAGTGGGTTGGACACTTAACTCTCCAGTAAAAAGGAAAAAAAAAATCTTTATTAAGCATCCATGATCCACAAAGCAATGTTCTAGGCATTGTTATAAAACCTGCAGGAGAGATTTCAACTAAAGTCTGAGGTTCTCTGAAGAGAGAACTTTTGTCAGCAGGCATATTGAGGCACCTTAAACACAACAAGGCTACAGGTAGATCATTTTTGATCCAGGGATTGTTTTTCTTAATTGGTTCCTAGGGATACTGCAAATGAACAGAAATACAATATGAGCTCAGAAACAAATTATTAAAAATAAATTGCATGTGTAGCTCTTCAATAAAAGATTCTTCTAAATCAACTAAAATAAAAGTGAACAAAAATTATAGACCCAATTAAAATATATTCTGGATTAAAATTTTTAAATCCATTTTTTTAAATATTGCAGATTTCAGTAGCAGGTCAGAACTTTGAAGCACGGTGCGAGTGGTATTTGTCTGATGTTTCTGTCTGGCTCCAATCTTTGGTAGAAGCCTAAGATTCTTTTACTGGGGTACCTGATCAGGATCATGAATTTCTGTTGAATATTCTCTGATATTCTCCTAGAAGAACTTCATATCCAAATTCAGACTTGTTTCTCAAACATGTTCTATTGTTTTTGGTTACAGCTTCCTATTTTAACTAAAAGAATTTGCTTGATTTTTTTAAATAACAGTTCTAGCTGTGTGAACTAAAACATGTTTCTGAAGGAGAGGCCGTATTTTGGTTTGCTCCCATTTTATTGAATAATTATTTAACTTATTTTCATTGATCATTCTTGACAATGGGAATGAAAATGTGGCAAAGCAAGGACAGCCCATGCATGGTATGAAAAAATATCACTGCTATGTCTATGGAGGTGGTGCCTGCCAGAAAGTATGGGCCCAATAAATCTAGACTCTTCCTTGCCCTATTGTAAGTCAGATTATCTCCTTACACACATACACATTCATTCATTCATTCATATTCTCCCTCCCTCTCCTTCCCTCCTTCCCTTTTTCTCTCTCCCCAAATATATTTTGTTCAGCAAAAGTGGCATTACAGAGGGTTGATAAAACTGTCTTTCCTATTTATCTGACTTGGAATAAACCTGCATCATCTAACTAATCTCACTTCAAACCAAGATTTCGAAATGTCATGGCAGGTCTCTTGATCTTGACACTAAGAGACATTTAAGTTTCCATGAGATTACATTTATCAGGACTTTTATGACTGAATCATAACTTTTGACCAAAAGTTTCCTACTTTTACCAAAGTTAATAACCAGAAATCCTGTAGCCACAGCTAATCAGACAGCATCCTTCAAGGCAGGAAGTGAATTTCAATTCCTGGCCATAGGAATCTTCAATCAACCTTTCCCAAGACCCTTCTCTTTGCACCTAGACCTCACGGGAAAACGTTCATTACATACTTCCCTATATTTACCAGGAAAGACTATGAAGTCATTTTGGACAGGCTAGCAGCCATGAAAAGCCAATTAAAAAGCTCAACATCAAATCAGCCATTCTGTGGATTTTTACACAAAACTTCCCTTATGCTCAATTATAATCTAAGAATGCACTAGTAATTTGTTTTCTATATTTAGGTCCTCCACAGTTGAAATCCCTGACATGTGATTAAAAATTATCCTCTTTGAAAAGTAAATCCTTTTGAATCAATTTTCTGCTTGTATAGAAGAAAAAAAAAGAGGAAAAAGAGAAAAAAATATACTCTAAGAAAATTCTGGTCTCATGAGATTTAGATTGACTTTACACTGGGTGCTGTCTTGGCTTCTCATAAGCTTTTCCCTAACTCACAGACCCCGATCTAAGACTCCATATTCCTTATGTTCATTATGATCAGTTGGCCAGTTAGCTTCTGCCCCCACTGAGGAAAGCTCAGCCCACCCATGCCTGACAGTTTAGGAAATCAGTAAGTTTAAAAGCTCACAATCCCCAACTCCCGAAAGGAAGCAGTTGTATCGTCTTTATTCTAGTTGCTCTGCAGAAGAGTAGTACTAATGTCCATTATCCACATCACCTTGTTCCTTGGCACAAGATAAGATGGGGCTTTTGCAAAAAAGAATCCATTTATCACCTACACTGAAGATTATTCAATTTCTATCTATCTTCCTACATATATATTCATTAGGTAATATGAAAAACTAGCACTTTTGCTACTTCGTCTAGATCGTTGTTTTGGTTTTGGTTTTTTTTCATCTCCAGCTCTAGTTTTTATTGTCCCTCACAGGTCTCTCTCAATGCAAATTCCACAGCCCAAATCCCAGCCAGAAGGAATGACAAATAATTAAGGACAAAAGATGAAAATAATTCACATGAGACTGTATGATGAACTTTGCATACTCACGACTATATGCCAACTATCTGTTATCAAGGAAATGGAATAAAGCTCTTCAGACCAATGAAAAGTTAGTTTTCTCTTAAGAGAGAAAGGTGGAATATGTATATAATGCCTAAGGGATGTCAAGTACTTGCCATAGGAGGCCAGTACAATAAACAAACAAGTACCAAAGTGTCATTTTTCAGTGTTCCCTTATTTACAGACAAATTACAAAATTATATAGAAATTAAACCCACTTGCATATTAGAAATGCACTTCAATTCACCCATGGATCAAAGAGTCATTGTTTTAAACAGTGTATTTTAACCTCCTTTCAAAAGATTACTAGCTCAAGATCAAAATATTCCCAGATTAGAATATCAGAGCTATCCTCAACATACAATCTTCCAGATCACTGGAAATTTTAAGAATCACTGGTTCTTAAAATTTTATGAGAGAAGTGAAAATGCAGTTGTCATGGTTCCCACCTCCAGACATTACTTCAGTTGTTTTAGGTGGCTGCTAAGGGTCTATATTTTTGCAAGTGTCCCAGGTGGTCCTAATTCTGATGGCCTTTCCATCCACACTAAGAAACATCACCCAGAATTTTCTCAACTCTACAAATGAATCTTGTAATATAGAAACGATATCCCATCCCTACCATGCTCACAACTCTCTAATGTCTATTATGTCTCAAATGAAACCAAAGATCTTTGTTGTGGTCCACAATGTCCTACATCATCTCATCCCAACAACCTTTCAGACAGTATTTGCTACGAAGCCCCTCCCCTGCTTTACTTCAATTACAGTGGCCTTAGGGAGAATACACCTTGTGGTCTTGGTACTTTTCTCTCTTCTTCTAAACTCTTCATCCAGATATTCACAGGACTCCCTTCATCCCTTCAGAAAGCCATCAGCTCAGATATTCCCCTAGGAAAGGCTTTGTCTGTCCCCTATACAAAACAGCACACTTCTTACCCTGATTTACTTTATTAATAGCACCCACCACTGCCTGGAATTATATATCTGTGTTCACTTTCTGCCTCTCCTACTAGAATACACAGTTCTTAAGGTCTGGAAGTTAGCAGTTATGCTTACTGCCATGGTCAATGACAGGCAGTAAATGATCAACCAAAGTCTGTTAAATGGAATTGAACACTATGAGTCACATTTTGATTTCCTAAGAGGATAAGTTACTGGTGAGACTTTGGGTTTCCCAAAGCACTATTACTGGTATTTTTAAAAGTGAGGAAAGTGAGGAAGATGGAAGAATCAGGCCCACATAAGAGCAAAAAAGACAAGACCTTTTACTTTTAGAACAAAACCTTCCCATTCTATTTGACATTATTTCAACTGTCTTCCTACTCTTTTACATTATTTTTTCTCATTATTAACTTCTGATAACTCACTTATTCTCCGCACACTTTTTATGATTATGATCTTCTTTACATAACAGACTTGTCAAAACTTCCAATGCAAAATGGATTGCACCATGCCAGGATATGTATCTACATGTATATTTACATTTTGTAAAACTGCCTTTTAATCGCTTAGAATGAAAACTTCTTCCTGAACAGAGAATACATTTATCTCATGTGTCATTTACAGACAACAGTTCTCTATTTTTAAACAATTCCATTCTATGCAGAAATGAGTGCACCTGAATAAAGGAAAAAAGTGCCAATTTGTGTTTACTGGGTAAGAAAGAGAACACCTTTCTAGTGACTGTCACCCAGGTACCTTTTTGACCCACGTGTCACTTGGGCTACTCGTATTTAGATAGGGGACTGAACTTGAAAGAGAAGGCAGTACATTTCTGTGCAGATTCACTTACATTATAACATATCTCCATATGCTTCCCAGAGGCACCTGCAATCTACCCAGCCTTCACCAGAAAGCAAACTGATTAAGGAAATAGCCATCGACAGCCATTAATTCTAACCTTTGCAGAGAAGAATGAGTTACAGCCCTCCCTAGTTAAAAGAGAAAAATAAAAAGGATGGATTGTAGTGCATTCAAAGACAAAGTGTTCAAATAAAAAAAAAACTTGAAATTTGTTAACATTGAACAAAGCATGTGATTAGATTAGTCGATTCTTGCTAATGTTGAGATGGCACTGGTCCATGGCTAAGGAGCTCTCCATGGTGTGCATGTATCATCTCACAGCATGACCAGCAACACAGTAACCAGGTAATAAGTCTCCAAAAGGTATAGACCCAAACCTCAAAAGCCTTTCCATGTAGTTAGGCAGGCAAGAAGTAAAACCATAAATTATATAAAAAAATAGCACTTACTAATGTCAAGTGTAATTCCAACTATAGAAGATGTAGGCTTGGGAGGTTGAGAAGGCTTCATGGAGAAGGTCAGTGTAAAGACTGGCTCTCAAAGGAGAAAATTAAAGGGCAAAAAAATCCAGTGGAATCTACTAATGCAAGGAGATATGCAAATGTACACAGAAATGTGTAGAGAAGGTGTTTCACCCTGGGTTTCTTTTCAATACCAGATCATAACTCACACCGTCAAATCTATCTGCTGAAGTTAGTGGGAGAACAATGCCTATTTCTATATATATGCTCATGCTCGGAAAACAATATAAGACACATGGAGAGTAGGGAAATAAAAGAGTGAAATCATTTTTACAGCTCTGCAGGAAGAATCATACCTCCTTTTCAGGGAAAGTTCTTTTCACCTTTCCCCTTCTTTCAATGAAAGAGAAGTTAAATTGTACAGTTTTTAACAATCTACAGGCCAACTCCTGTATAGATAATTCAGACAAAGTAACTGATTTATTTTCTTCTCCATCAGGCCAGGTAAAATTTCACCATTAAGTAGTTTTCCCCCAAATGACCTAAGAGTTCACCAGATGAGAAACACAGGGTTGCGTTATATCAACTGGGCACCTCATGATAAACTCCAGTACTGTATGAATAAATGCAGAGCTAGCAGTGATACTGAGGGATGTGGAAAGAGTGAGTCACAGAGAGTAGAACTAGGAGAGAAATGCATTAAAATAATAGAATAAAGAACATACTTATTCCTTTCTTATCCCTGAGCATCTGCAGTAACCCCCAGCTAATTAGTACTGCACATTTCTAGATAATGTTTTAAGGTCTTCAGGGGAAAAAAAAGAGTAGAAAATTGAAATTTCAAAAAGCACTACTGATATTTAATTGTGTAACTATGGGCAGGCCAAAAACAATTGTGTATGTGTAAAATGACAGATTTTAAATAGACAACAGCTAAGTTTCCTTCCACCAGGAATTCAGAAATTAGGGAATAAGAAATTTGAACTTCATGAACTCGTTTTCAAAGATGAGTATAATTGGGAGAAAAGTTTAGACAAATACATGACATCAGAATTAAATGAAGTAATTATACAAATAAAATATATATAAGATCAAGTCTATCTGTACTCTAAAGGGAAATCCTGAAAAGAAAAAAAAAAATCATAACAGACCCACTGAAAATTAGAAACCGGTCCCTTTTCTAGGATGCCGTGCCAGGAGAACACATCTCATCTCCTCCTGACATACCTCTGTCTTGCAGCCAAGCAAAGGCTTATAGAAAAAGACATAGAAAGCTGGGTGAATACACACTTTCAAAAAATACATACGTCACGTCAAATATTATCTCTAATTCAAATGGTGACTAAAACAAAATGAAGACACTTAAGATTTGGTTCCCTGTAATGCTAAAGGAGGAATACATATCACATTTTGTACATCTCTCTAAAAGTTCATTTTCAGCTCTCATCAATTAACATGCTCTATAAAGAACTCTGTAAAAAATGTGGTATAGTATGCCAAAATAAAAATGGATGTTACTCATAGAATGGCTCTTCACCCAAAAGATAAATTTTGGTCCCCCTGCCGCCCCCCCAGCCCGGCACCTCGTGAAGATGTATTTGATTAACACGTTAGCAATATTCCTGCATAGGTGCTGGCACAGGAGAAACTATAATTCCACCCATTTTCAGTATTGCTGGGTAAACCAGAAGTCTCTACATAAATGATTCCACAAGATACACTCCCAACATTCCCTAAAGCTATGTAGTCAGAATAGTGATGAATAGAAGGAAGATATTTCAAAGTTTCTTCTTCTTTTTAATAATATATACTTTATAACATGTACTATATAAAGTATATAACATATACAACACAGTTAATATGTGTATATATTGTATGGGATATATAGCATACTTGTATGTTATATGAAATAGAACATATATGACATACATAACATATTTTATATAAATATATAATCCCCCTACAATTATGCCATTCTAAAAAGAGGAATTTTCCTCATACATTGTTAGGAAAATTACAGTAAAAGTATTTTGCTTTTTTGTTTCTTAAAACAGCAATTTACCAACTATATCAAAATTAAAATATTATAGATTTAGTTTTGATAGTCTTATAAATAGACAACTACACTAAGTTTTCTAGGAGCATAGTTGTAATTCTACCATATTTGTTTCTGATGAATGTACCCTATAAATGAAATTTTTGTTTTCCCAGGTTTGCAGGGAAACCAAGAATGCAGGTATTGCCTAAAATAATAGCTCCCCAAATATTTAATGTGCCACCTGGTACCTCTTCTAATTCACAAGTCATGAGCCTAAGGTTCAATGGTAAACTGAACTTAAATATATGTTTGTAAAATCGTTTTTCATTACGGGTGAATATTTGGAAATTTCCTAAATTTGACACCATTTAAGTACTACCACCTAAATGAAAAATAACAACCGGATGTTACTGCCCAGAGGTCATTAAGACAAAAGAGGACTTCCAGGTTCTTATTCTCCCAAGGCAGTTTAGGGTAGTAACTAGAGGTTACTTTGCAGAAAAGAGGGAGGCCGGAAGTAAAAGGGTCATCAGGGCCCAGTGCAGGTCAACAAGTATGCTCAGAAAGAAAGGACTGAATGGAGGAAGAAATATACAGGGCCACCCAATTTAAACATTGTTTTAAAAAAACCTTTCTGACATTCTTTCATTGACTTTTAAAATTGTGCTCTTGATGTTTCATACTTTAATTCATAGGAAATGGGTAGACTTCAAATTATATTTTAAAGCATTCACTTTACTAGCAAATTAAATAATTACTTATGTAACGGGCATGGTTAAAATATGGAATAATGATATATATGCTATTTCAAGGAGTACAAAAATGATTAGATGAATACACAATAGACCCACTCATTTCTTCAGACCGAAAAACCAACTGAATATTGTCTAAAATGACCTGAGAGGTAGCAGATAATTCTGCCAGTCCTGAATTACAAAATTCTTGGCCCTTTCTTTTCATGTAGATAATGTTTGTATGAGCTGGAACTTTCAAACACCACTGTCTAGGATTGCATTCTCACTTCTATTATCATTAATTGATGAATATTAGCTCCATTAAAAATAACAGCCACATAAAAAGAGTTCATTGACTGTAATGGGAAATTCCTGGTCATCTATCAGACACGGATTGATTTTAGCTGCAACTACTGAGTATTTTCCAAAAAGTTTGTATCTTACACTTCATCGTATAAGACTACAGTGTAAAAAATAAATTCAAGCAATGGCTTTTGTTAATACTTTCTATTCTTAAATGAAGCTACTGAGTCACAATGCAACCAAAGTTAAGACACCAAAAAGGCAGGATTTTTTTCATCTATTTTTTCAGAAAAGTATAATACATTTAAAATATATTTTGATGAGAAACAGAAGACATTTTTTGAGAAAACTTTGCTACATTATAAAGCATATGCTTTGTTAAATGTTCGTATATATTCTCCAATAAATGGGTTGTATCTTGATTGCAACATTTCTACATCTTAAAAGCATGACTGCTATATTACACCAGGATCATTAATTACCTTAATTTCCTGAAAATTAAAATTTTCATCTATAGTGGAACTTAAGTCTTAGAAGTAACTCCCATTTTACTTCCAAGTTCTGAGAAAGTGTGTGTATTTAATTTTTCTTACATACTAACATTCAGAACACGTGAACTAAAACCATTTCATAGATTTTACTCAGGTGTTGTGATTTAGTTTCTTAATTCATTTCAAAAAGTAGATGCTTCTAAGCGTCTTATTTATATAATAAAAATTGTTATCAGTGGTTAACAATTCCTCATCTTTTCCTGAAAACAAAAATAGATTTCATAATAAAATAAAAATTTGAAAGTCATTTCAGAAAACAAGTTTTAAAATAATACTAACTTCTCAAGTCTAGAATAGAAATTTCTAGCCAGATGAAATTAGCATCTCATCAACATTCATTGTAACAATGCTTAAATTCAATCAGGTAGAGGGCATATAGTATTAAAATGACTTACTGATACTTCATGAAAAACACTGTCACAGACACCTAATTTTTAAAAATATATTTCCTTTTAATACTTCTTTCATTTCCTCTTAACATAGAGTCCTCTTTTTATTCATAGGTACTTCTAATTTGAAGTCCTGATAGTGATTTATACTATCCAACTGTCCTTAATAAAGACTTCAAATGACATAAAGACAACAAGACACAAACCTCTTGGTTACAACTAAGCACCTGCACTGCTAAAGTATTCTGCATCTTCTTCAAAATGTGTCACAAAATTACCAACAGGATAAAAGGGAAATATAAGCAGTAGGTCATAGAATTTTCACTGATTCATTTTTGAAAATCCACTAGTAGGCCTTCAAAAATATATGAGACTAAATCAAAATCATAAGTCATTATATTTTACTTTAACATAATTTCTTGACTTCGCCCAAAATTCTTCACATATAAAATATTCCATTAGTTAGCCATAGGACAACATGAGAATTTTGTTCAACACAATATGTCTAATAAAATTAAGTTGACTTTAACCACATTGTCATTTAAAGAAGGCAATTAAATTAGGCTGAAACACAAAATTTAAAAAGCAGCCTTGGGAATAACTTTTTCTCTTACAGCCATTACCAAATCCTATTGAACTGATTAACCATGCAAGAAAAGCAGCATAAAGCTGAAGAAAGGGCACTAACATCACTACTTGGCTTATCTAAGAACTCATAAAAGTAAAAAGCTCTTACCATTTGATTTTACTATATAATATATAAATGCTGCTACTTTTCTGCAGTTTAACATTATTAGTAATGTCATATCTTTCTTCAACCATCTAAAAATCTTAATTCTAGCTTAAATTTTATTTTAAAGAACAATATTAATTCAGAATATGTCCCTTTGGTGGCAAAACACAATTACCACCAAATAAAATAATAAAAGAATTCTAAAAGGAAATTGGGGCCCAAAATTCTCTAATGCAACCAGCCCTTGGTGACCATCAATCTCATCAGATACTGCTCTGCCCTCTGTGTATTTAATGAATATGCGCCCATTGCCTGATGGGATCTGTAGTTTCTTTAAAAAAGTGTGGTAAGAGTCACTTGCTTCTTTATTTGAAACTATGAACGCAGAAACTTAAATATGTTGCAAATATCATTCCACTGCATTTTGTAGAGTTGATCAGTTTCAGCCCTGATATTCTAAAACACTGCATAACTTATCAGCCATAATGAAAATGCATATATATGAATATGTGCATACACATTACAAAATCCTTTGATAATATCTATAATCTATGTCTTAAAATGCTGTAAAATGAGAATTATGTTTCTGAGAGGGAAAATGCATGCCAGAAGTATTCACATGAAAATAATATTTCAAATATACGTGGAAACTTTTCAGTTCAATACACTGAAGCACTTTCTAGGCATTTCAATATACACTGTGTATTTTCATACCTTTACTTGAACACAAATTTTGTGTTTTTCATTATCATTATATTTTTATGGCTTCATACATATAATACTGATGATCTTTATATTCAGGAATTCCTAAATTTCTTTCTGGATTTATCACTTTCAGGCATCAATACTCAACACTGGCCAGCAACTTCCTAAATACTTCAATCACTACATCATACTCATATCATAGATCAAAAGAGTTCTTCAGAACCATTTAGATAATATTTTCCTGAACCCATTTAAGAAAGAGAAAGATTATTTGCTCTTAGTAAGTATATAACTTAAATGGGTGCACAACCACCACACACATATACCACCTCCATCCCATTTCCCTTGATGGCACCTACCCTAGTGTTGTCATGGTGACGATGGTGTACCAGAAGGCAGCAGGGATGCTGGTGAACTTGCTAGCGGAAGACCCCTTCTCTGCGTAGAACATAACCGTAGCGAAGATGATGATAGCCATGGTGAGCGAGAAGAGCAAGAAGCCCAATTCAGAGGCACAGCTCTTCAGTGTGTACCCCAGGATGCGCAGGCCTTGAGAGTGGCGGGAAAACTTAAAGATCCGGAAGACCCGGAAGACGCGGAGTGTGACAAAGGCTCCACTGACATCCTCATTGTCTGTCATCACCAGCCCAATGTAATAAGGCAGGATGGCCACCACATCGATGATACTCATGACGCTACGCACAAAACGGTAACGACTAGGAGCTGCTGCCAGGCGAAGCAAGTACTCAACTGTGAAGATCATGACACAGGCTGTATCCAAGCAAAAGAAGGCCACGGCGTACCGCTCCCCACAGGGCAGTTCTTTAATGTGACCTGGGCTAGACCCACAGGGCACTGTTTCTACCACATTAGCGATGACTGAGACGGCAATGAAGAAGCCGGTAACATAGTAGAACACCAGGGCCATTGTGCTGGTGTGAGGGTTCTCAAAAGCCCGCCAGACCCTCTGCCGAGCCGTCATAGTGGGCAGCGCGCTCTCTCCGGTGTTGTCGGTATCAACATCGTCCTGAAGACGCTCCGCGTTCTCTCGTCGGCGATCCTTGTACTCCTCATAACAGCAGTCGCCAATAATTTCTGGGATGAGGCCAAAGAAGGCTAATTCTTCATCATAAGCGGAGATGCACTCATGGCGAGGGTAGTGGAGTTTCCCAGTGCGGTAGAAATTCAGGATGTGGCGGAAGATGTCTGGGTCACGGTCAAAAAAATACTGCTGAGTCTCTGGATGGTAGAAAAAGTCCCTCTCCGAACTGCCCAGCAGAGTGTCTGGGTACCGTTCCAGGGTGTCCTGCCATGTCTGGAAACGAGTGCCACTCACATTCAGCACAATTAGAGCATCCTGAGTCCTTTTCCTCTCCTGCCTCGGGGGAGCTGGCATGGGCCCCGAGGCCACAGGCATCCACCCAATGGCCGCTGCCCTTGCAAAGGGCAGCCACGCTGCTACCCCCGCCGCCATGGTTCCTTCAAGTGCAGGCCAGAAGGGCAACCAAGTCTCTACAATGGGTCACTCAAAGTAGCCACAATCACCCACTTCCTCCCGTCAAACAAATACTACTGGTCCAGAGGTATCAGCCTTACTCCAAGGTAGGGCTCCTGGTGAAGTCACAGTTCTCAGAGGGCAAGTTTCCCTCAAAGACAGGTATTTGGAGTAACGGGGGGAAAATACAATGTCCTAACAATCACACCCAACAAAACCTAATCAAACCTCTTCCTGCAGTCGGACCAGGCTAGCCCCGGCACAAATAAGTACACAGGTGACTTTCGATGCCTCAATTTCTTCAAACAGGTGTCTTTGATTTCTCCCTTAACACAATCTGGACTGTGTGTCGTGTAGGATAGAGGAGACGAAGGACAGACACTCAGTGGTATTCTTTTGAAGAATTAGGGAACCCTTACACCTTCCTTTTCAGCTCTTTCAAACCTTCCCTTTTCAAGTGGCCCTTCCCGCCAAAGGAATCTCAAGAAGGAGACCTGTTGTTGTAGCTTCCGAGGTTCGGTCACAGCCGCTGCCCCACGTCTCTTTGGGAGTCCGGTCGCCACCTCTACTCCTCGGGACGTATTTGCAGAGACGGAAGTGCTGTGCGTTGGACGCGGCCAGAGGGCATTAATATAGATCCTCCTCCCTCACGTCTACGAGCACCCTCCGTGTCTGCCAAAAGCATTCGCCCAATCTCCCCTTTACTCTCTTGTCAAGTTCAGCTCAGGTGCAGTGTGACAGCTACAGAGCCCGGGAGCTGGCAGCCGCCACTGCCGCCGCGGCAGCAACATCTGCTTCCGCGCACAACGCGCCTCGGCCGCGGTACATACCTGGCGAAGTGCGCGCCGGAGCTGAGTTGCGGAGACTTTCTCCTCGCGGTGCACCCGGAACGGGAAAAGCTGAGAAAGCAGCTCGCGAGCAGCCGAATCCGATGCGCCGAGGGAGCATAAATAAAGCTCAAGCGAGCTCTTCTCCCCCTTCCCCCATTCCTCCGTGCCTCCCTCCTCCTTTTCACCTTCCAAAAGCCAGGCGCAGGCGAGCCGAGCAGCAGCAACAAGTTCAAAAGGTGCGGGGGAGTCGAGAACGGAGGGGACTCGCTCCTGCCAACTTACTGCGCCGCGGCGGTTGCCGGGGCCCGAGCGGCGCGGTGCGGGGCTGCGGGGCTGCGGGGC